>NC_142012.1:14351633-14676857 GCF_049901735.1 Notechis scutatus | reverse complement strand
GGCAAAATGTCTCATGAGCAGTGGTCTGGCCATGCATTGGAATTAGTCTGAGCAACTCCTCTGTCACTTCAAAATTGCAATCAACACCATGGACATAAATTGTGAGCTGAGCAGTGTCAGTTATGTCTGTGCTCTCATCAAGAGCAACTGAATATGCATCAAAACATCTGGCTTTCTCACACAGTTGATAAATGTCACTTGACAGGTCAGAAATGCGCTCTGCCACTGTGTTGGCAGAAAGGCTGATGTTGCTGAACTGACTTTTCTTTTCCGGACAAACTATACTTGCAGCCTGTAATGTGCATTTTTTTACAAACTCACCCTCTGTGAATGGTTTTCCCGCCTTAGCAATCATCTCACTAACCATATAGCTAGCTTTGACTGCTGCAGCATTCTCTTTGGTTGCTTTCTTGAAGAAATCTTGTTGCCCCACTAGACATGTTTTAAGGCTGGCAACCCAGTTGGCTCTCTCATCCACCTGATATTTTGCACATTCCTGAGCATGTTTAGTTGAATAATGACGTTTCAGGTTGTATTCCTTGTGCACTGCAACTTTTTCAGCGCAAATAAGGCATGTCGGGATGCCCCTGTGCTCAACAAAGAAATACTGCGTCTCCCACCTTTGCTGAAATTGTCTGTGCTCGTCACCTATCTTTCTCTTCACTGCAGGCTTTGGCTTTGACAAAGACATGATGAGGGTGTGACAAAATTTAGTTTATTCCACTTGGCGTCGCTCTTGTTCCACGTTTCATAGAAGTGTTTAGCCAGCTAGCGACGCAGAACGTCTCAACGCATGATGTCATTTCCGCTTCTACTTGTCACAACAGCGCGGCGGATGACGAACAGCCCGGTAGCAGTCGCCTTTCTCTGCGTTTGATCGTGGCATTTGTTGATGGTAGAAAGTACCGGAATGGCGACCACAAAAAAAGGCGACTGCTACCGGACTGTTCGTCATCCGCCACACTGTTGTTACAAGTGTAGTGTGCATGAAGTCGGTGTAGCTTAGCCTAGCACCGAATGTCAGCCACGAGAGGAACGGCGGGCGGGACTTCCTTCAGAGGTCCATTCCCCCTGCGGGCTGCACTAATATTATACTTTCATATCACGGTGGGGGCCACAGGATATCGTCCTGTGGGCTGCAATTGGCCTGTGGGCAGCGAGAATGAGACCTCTGACATAGAGAAACAGGAAAAACATATAAGACACAGAGATAATGGGTGAAAACTGAATTGAAAGGGGGATTCTGCAAGGTACATAAGATAGTATTGTTATATTAGAAATAGAAATGAACTTTGAAAATATGAAACAAGTGTGATTAAAATGATAGATAAAATACTTCCATGTAAAATACTTCCATGTAATGGAATGTTTAATAAATAAATGAAATAAAGAGAATGAAATTAGGAAAGGAGGGGAACATTTTAATTATTATAAATGTGTTAAAAAAAATTAAGTGAAGAGGAATATGAAAGAAAAATGAAAAAAGTATGGAAATATTATAAGTGTTCCTAGAAGTATGATATCCTATTGAAAAGTAATGTTAAAGATGTCAAAGATTATAACTAACATTAATGATAGAGCTGAATAGGAATAGAATAGATATTTTATTTATCATTGTTTTATATATATATATATATATGTGTGTGTGTGTGTGTGTGTGTGTGTGTGTGTGTGTGTGTGTGTGTGTTTGTTTTCTGAGGTTCTCGGGTATTTGTATGTGGATCTTTGGTTATTCGGGTTTTCTCCCGCGTAAGATTGGAAGTATCTAGGCAACGTTTCGATGAAGTCTCATTCATCATC
Source organism: Notechis scutatus (assembly GCF_049901735.1). Taxonomy (NCBI): domain Eukaryota; kingdom Metazoa; phylum Chordata; class Lepidosauria; order Squamata; family Elapidae; genus Notechis; species Notechis scutatus. The sequence continues at coordinate 14,675,057 of NC_142012.1, read as the reverse complement.
TTCAGGCTTCTGTCTTCGGCTCTGTGCTTCTCAGAGTGATGTGAGCTTGCAGCTGCTTCTTCCTTTTAACTGCTAGTGGGGGTGTGACTTGATTGGTTGGGGGCTTGGCTGTGTTCTGATTGGGTGGGGTGTGTTCTCATTGGTTGGGGTTTGGCTGTGTTCTGATTGGTTGGGGGTTGGCCATGTTCTGATGGGCTGGAGGTGTGTTCTGTTCAGGTGGGGGCTTGGTTGTGCTCAGGTTGGTCTTAGTTACTGGGGGATTTGAGCTGGTGAGCTGTGATCTTGCTGTTTGGCTTCGAGTTCGTGGTCGTGCTGCATCTTCATGGTGGGGGTCAGTTCGCTTCATGTATGGCTCAGGGGGTTGAAGTGGGTAGTGATGCAGCTGCAGTGCGGCTTCTGGTCTGTGGTCGTGTCTCATCTTCTGTGTGGGTGTGAGTCTGCTTTTTACGTGGAAGTGTGGTGGTGGCATCTTGTGTGGCCCTCGTGGGTGTGGGTCTGGTGTCATTCATCATGTTAGGTACTGCCTGTTCATGAGGGCGGGTTTCCAAATGGCTGGTAAGCGGGAGGTGTCATCTCTTTTATTCATGCTGTGTGGGCGTTTTTCTATCTCTATGGCTTCTCTGATTATTCTGTTGTTGAAGTGTTCGGTTTTGGCGATAGTTCTGGTATTTTTAAAGTCAATCTCATGTCCTGTGGCTTTGAGGTGTTGGACCAGGGAAGAGGTCGGTTCTTCTTTTTTGATTGAGTTCTTATGTTCTTCAACGCGTGCATTTATTCTCCTGTTAGTTTGTCCAATGTATGTGGTGGGACAGGCGGTGCAAGGATTTCGTATACTCCTTGGTTTTCTAACTCGATTTTGTCTTTAGGGTTTCTTAGGATGGTGGATATTTTTCTGTTTGTGCAGAATGCTGTTTTAATGTTGTATTTTTGGAGGATCTTGCTGATTTTGTCTGTAGTGCCTTTTATATATGGGAGGAGGGCTTTGCCGCTTCTCTTGTTCTCTGTCTTGGATTTTGGTTGGGGTTTCTTTTTGGATTAGGTGGGTAATCTTCTTTCTTTGGAATCCATTGGCTTGTAGTACGTTGGTGAGAGTGTTTAGTTCGGTTTTTAGGTGTTGTTCATCAGCTAAGCATTTTGTTCTGGAGATGAGTGTCTCAGCTACGGAATTGATCTGTGCTGGGTGGTGGTGTGAGAGTGCATGTAGATAGCGGTTTGTATGTGTTTTCTTCTGGTAGATGGTGTGTCCTAGGGAGCCATTGGGTTTTTGTATACCAAGACATCTAGGAAGGGAAGTTGATTGTTAGCTTCTGTTTCCATGGTGAATTGTATTTTGGGGTGTAGGCTGTTGAGGTGTGTGAGGAAGTTGTTCAGTTTTTCTTTCCCGTGTGGCCAGATTATGAAGGTGTCATCTACGTATCTGAGCCAGAGTTTGGGTTTGTGATCATATTTTTCTAGAGCTTGTGTTTCAAAGTGTTCCATGTAGAGGTTTGCGATGACAGGTGAGAGGGTGATCCCATGGGTGCTCCTTCTATTTGTTTGTATTTTTGTCCGTTGTAGGTGAAGTATGTATTGGATAGACAGTGGTTGGTCAGATCTAGGATGTGCTGGGGGGTTGTATTTGTTTTGGATGGCTGTTAAGGCTTCTTTTATTGGCACTTGGGTGAAGAGGGATATGACATCAAGCTCACTAGTAGGTCGCTGGGTTGTAAGTTTTGTTTCTTTATGATCTCGATGAACTGGAATGAGTTTCTTACATGTGAGTTGATGGATTCTGCATAGGGCTGTAGTTGTTTGGCGAGAAATTTGGCTAGGTTTTGTAGAGGTGAGCCTATGGAGCTGACTATTGGTCTAAGTGGAGTTCCTTCTTTGTGTATCTTGGGAGACCATAAAGCTTCGGGCATCTGGATGATTTCTCTCTGGGTATGATTCTTTGCTGGATTTCTTCACTGATGGGGGAGGCTTTTATTTTGGATCTGGTGGTTTTTTCTAGGTAGGTGGTGGGGTCTGTCTTTAGGGGTTTGTATGTGGGGTCTAGGAGTAGGTTGGTTAACTTGGGTTTGGTAGTCAGATGTGTTCATAACCACTGTCGCGCTTGCCCTTGTCTGCTGGTAGGATTATTATGCTGGTGTCTTCTTTCAGGTTACGTAGTGCAGTTTGTTCTTCTTTGGATAAGTTGCTTTTGGGTGGTTTGCTAGTGCAGAGGATGTTGGTGATTTCGAGTCTGATTCTATTAGCATCATCAGGGTTGGTTTTGGTCATGCTGGTTTCAACTCCGCATATGATGGTTTCTGTGGGGATGTGTTTGGGAACGACAGCAAAGTTGAATCCTTTTGAAAGGACCTTGGTTTCGGCTTCGGTGAGGATCTTGTCTGAGATGTTGTGCACTGTTTGTTTCATGTGTGGCTGTGAGGGGGGAGGAGTTGGTTTCTGGCGTTGTTGTAGTTTTCTGAGTTTGTTGGTGTGTGTGTCTGTCTTGAGGGTGGTCTGTGTTTCGGCTCTCCAGACAGCGAGTTGTTTGGATTTGTCCCAAAGTAAGGGGTGAATCTTGTTGCTGAGTCTGAGGTGAAGTGTGAGGAGATCTTTGTTGATTTGGTCTAGGAGAAATCTTTTTGTGTGAAGTTCATTTCTAATTAGGGCCAATTCTGTTCTTTTTAGGATGCGTTTGGTGGCTGCTGTGTTGGTGTGGAATTTCAATTAGAAGCTTGTGGGAATTAAATTTTGATCTCGGCAGTTGCATAGGAATGCGAGGTCACATAAAATGGAAGCTCTTTGGACTTCAAGTTTTTCATAAGTCACTTCAACCCCCCCTGAGCCATACATGAAGCGAACTGACCCCCACCATGAAGATGCAGCACGACCACGAACTCGAAGCCAAACAGCAAGATCACAGCTCACCAGCTCAAATCCCCCAGTAACTAAGACCAACCTGAGCACAACCAAGCCCCCACCTGAACAGAACACACCTCCAGCCAATCAGAACATGGCCAACCCCCCACCCAATCAGAACACAGCCAAACCCCCAACCAATGAGAACACACCCCCACCCAATCAGAACACAGCCAAGCCCCCAACCAATCAAGTCACACCCCACTAGCAGTTAAAAGGAAGAAGCAGCTGCAAGCTCACATCACTCTGAGAAGCACAGAGCCGAAGACAGAAGCCTGAAGATGATGAATGAGACTTCATAGAAACGTTGCCTAGATACTTCCAATCTTACGCGGGAGAAAACCCGAATAACCAAAGATCCATATATATATATATATATATATATATATATATATATATATATATATATATATATATATATATATATTCTTTAAGAACTTAGTGCGTATTTTAAGAATGTACCAAGCAGATTTTGACTGGAAGTTATGTGTTATATTAAATGTTATAATTGCATAAACTGAAGTTTAAATAAGAGTTAAATGGGTAAAAATTAAAAGATACAAAGGTGTCATACTCCAATTAGTAACTACAGGGGAAAATTTTGTTTAATGAGAAAAAAAAACTATGAAATTGAAACAGGACAGACAAAAGTATAACTATGATGACTAGAAAGATATTGAAACTTAGAAAAAGATATATATAATTGAATTTAGAAAGGAATGAGATAATTAAAAGTAAGATTGAGAAAATTAAGGGAAGGGAAAATTATTGAGAAAATGTTAAAAATAGTAATAAGATAGGGAATAAAACACAAAGATGAATATGAAATTGAATTTGTGTCTGTATGGAGAAGTGATAACCTGGGACCATACTTTTCCTAAAAAAAAAGAAATTTTACTTGTATTATGTTTTGTGAAAACCCAAATAAAAATTTTATATATAAAAAAAGAATAATAGCATTAACTTGCATTTTATTGTAATTTTAATGTGATTTTATATATTTATTCATATATTTATGGTTTCATTTTAATGTTGTAAGCCACCCAGAGATGTCAATCTATGAAAGTATGCTTATTCTTGGTACTTGGATGGGCTGCAAACAAATTTAATAAATCAATTTAATAAATAAGCAGGCAAATTTTCCATTTTGTTGTCTGAATAGTTGTGTTAAAGACCTTCAAATGAGACAGGGAGGTGTGATTCTGCAATCTGTGATAGTCCTCCTGGCAGAATCCACAGAATTGTATAACGCTAGAGAAACATATGCCAGAATTCTGAAACGTGGACTGACTATCTATCTATCTATCTATCTATCTATCTATCTATCTATCTATCTATCTATCTATCTATCTATCTATCTATCTATCATCTCTCTCTCTCTCTCTCTCCATCCATCCATCCATCCATCCATCTTATGGTGATGTCACATTAGACAGGAGGTTAATATAGTACAATTAGTACAATGCTAATACAGAATGGTAGTTTGGCTGCCTAAGACAGCTAACCATGTTTGGTTCACAGTCGCGTACTATTCATAGTGCTATACAGGAGGGTGAGCTAGCTCCACACCAGAAAGAAAGATGAGTGGCTTTCCTGCAATGTCATCCAGGGCCCTCTCCCTCCACCAAAGCCACTTCTCAAAAGGGTGTTGTTACTGGGAAGGTCCAGCACTAGCAGGATTCACGAAGCACCGGCTCGTCTTCCCACCAAAGTGGTACCTATTTATCTACTTGCATAGAACATGCTTTTAAGCTGCTAGGAGGGCAAAAGCTGAGGCGAGTGATGGGAGCTCACCCTGCCACGTAGTGCTAGGACTCAAACCGCTGGAGTAAAGCCTATCTCCAGCATTATTAAGCCACTGAACCATCATACTCTTTAAACATGGATAATGTGAAGTTTGTCAATTATAATGAAATTAAGAGCTCATTATCCAATTCCCCTTTGTTTCTGATACTCTAAGGGATAGGGCAAGGAGAAGACATTTGGCCTTGTGACCCCATTTTGTCTACTTTCTGCCTACTAAGGCATCTTTTTTGAAAGCCTAAGCCTTCCACATTTTGATACTTTCAGCAGCCGAATTACCTTGATACTCACTGTTAGGGTTTTGGAGATTAACCCCTAGAAGAGTATTGCAGCAGTAGTCAAGCCAGGAAGCCAAAGGAGAGCGGAAGGGCCCCAGAGTATACACACACTGAACACAAACACTGTTTGTAGTTTAAATAGTTTTTTAATCCAGTTAGAGTTTAAGCATTGTCATTCAGTCCATTAAGTCATTCACAGTATTTCCATCCAGTAAGACTCACTAGTATAGTCCAAGTTAAGAGTCCTTGCAATATCTTTATCAGCCGATAAAGATATCTTCTCCTTCTCCGGTTTCACTCTCCAGAGAAACAAACGCTGGATATTCAGTAGAATTACGCAGTAAATCAGCAAACAGTAGCAAACAATAACAGTTCAGTCACAGGCACTCACAGTCAGTAATCACAGTTAGTCGCAGCAGCACACAGTTAGTCGCAGCAGCACACAGTTACAGTAACAGACAGCTTTCCAGCTTCTAATGCTTCCTTATATTGTAACTTCTAACCGCACCCTTAATCGGCTAATTGCCTGCTGCATTTTGCTTAAAGTGATAATCACTTAAACCATGATATCTAAGTTTTATATATTTATTCACCCAAACCATATTTGGTATCAATGTTATACCTAACATACTCCCCTTTTGGGTGAAATAAATATATAATACCTTTACAATCTTATCCCATATTTTTCACAACTCTCCTGGTGCTTACTGGCACCTTGGGCTTTAGTAAAATTATCAGCTAAATTGTCCTCCGACATACAGTACTCTAGCTGAATCATCTTACTTCTTACAGATTGTCTCACGTTTAGGTATCTTAGATCTGTATGCTTGCTCCTTGTTTTTACTCCAATATTTGTGGCCATTTGAATTGCTGCCTGATTATCTTCATGTATAATTATAGGATAATCTACAGTTATACCTATATCAATTAACATTTGTTTATACATTATTAATTCTGTACATAACAAAGATAAACAGGAGAATTCTGCCTCCATAGTAGACAAACTTATATGCTGTTGTCTTATTGACTTCCAGCCTATTAATGTATTACCCAGCATTATGGCTGTTCCTGAAGTCGACTTTCTAGTGTCTCTTTCTGATGCAAAGCTAGCATCTGCATAAGCACTCAAAATTAAATCACCCTTTGGTTCTAAATACAATGAATAATTCATTGTCTTTTTAAGATATCTTAATATCCTCTTAGCTGCAATCCAGTGTCTTTCACATGGTGCAGAATTGAATCTAGCCAACTGATTCACGCAGTACGAAATATCTGGTCTAGACCAATTACTAATATAACTCAAACTACCAATTAAAGATTGATAAATCACCTTATCAAACTCAGGGCTTTGTTCATCAGTGTTGCTAAACTCCTGACTCATTGGAGTCTTAGCTGGCTTACAAAGCTCCATCTTGTAATCTTTTAGCAATTTGCTTATCTTATCTTCCTGAGATATCTTAAAACCTTTCCGTGTTTTCTTTATATTCAAACCGAGATACTTCTTTATCTCCCCTAATTGCTTGATCTTTATTCTCTTTCCTAATGATGCTATTATTTTATTTGCTTCATCATTAGTTTCAGTTATCAATGCAATGTCATCTGTGAATAGTAATAATAATGATACTTTCCCATTTGTCTCCCTCTTAAACAGACATGGATCGGCTAAACCAGCTTTAAATCCTATATTGTCTAGTTCCTTTACAATATACTGGTTCCATTCATAGCCTGATTGTTTAAGACCATAGAGGCTTTTCTTTAACAACCAACAATCATTATTATTCTTATTTTCACTTTTAATACCAACAGGTTTTTTCATATAAATAGTATGTTTTAATGGGGCGTGCAAGTAAGCAGTTTCCACATCTAGATGGTTAACTATATAGTTTTTACTAGCTGCCCACACTAAAGCTGCTCTCAAGGTTGCTGCCTTAAGACTAGGTGCAAACACCTCATCATAGTCATTAGCATTCTGCCTAAAACCTTGGGCTACTAACCTTGCCTTATGGATTAAATTACCATCTTTATCTATTTTTACCTTAAATATCCATTTGCAGCCAATGGATTTCATTTCTACAGGTAATTTGGCATTTTCATACACCTTCATATCACTTAATGAATTCAGTTCCTTATTCATTGCTGCATACCATCTTTCTTTTTCCTTAGTAGGATACTTTTTAATTTCTTCAACAGAATTAGGAACTTGATTAATCTGGCACACTGTGTTAGCCTGGTACCTATCAGGCGGTCTAGATACACGTGTAGTTCTTCTGGGAATTACAGGGCTTACAGGAGGACTTTGTTGAACTACTACCTGTTCATCTTCCTCATCCTGTTCAGCTATTGAATCTGTTTCTTCCTTTATGGGCACTATCTCATCCTGTATTTTTCTCTTTACTTTATTTTTAAAGTTACAGGGATAACTAATGGGATTTCTATAGGATTCAATAATTACATCTTTATTGGCATCCTGTTCTAATTTCTCCCATCCTTCATGTTCTAGAAATTGGGCACTAGCACTACATAACACTTTAGATGTGCCTTTCTCCCAAAATCTATATGCCCTATGGTTTGCCTGATAACCAACGAAGAAAAATCTTTTAGCTCTATGTTGCCCTTTTTTCTGAGTTGTGCAGGAATATGCACCCATGCTGGTGCACCAAATGTGTGCAGGTAACTTAGGTCAGGTTTCCTGCCATGCCACCTGGTAAATGGTATTTCACCTGTTGTTGTATTAACAACGTTGTTCAATATGTTATTAGCACACATTGTAGCCTCCCCCCACAAAGAATCAGGTAACCCAGAATCATTTAACATTGTTCTAATCATTGCCTGTAGTGTTTGGCCTCTTCTTTCAATAAAAGCGTTATGTTCTGGCCTGTATGGAGCAGACTTCTTATGCTCTATTCCAGCTACCTTAAGTCTGTTCTGGAATTTGTTATTAATAAATTCCGTACCATTATCTGTCACCAGGGTTATCAGTTGCCGCTTAGACTTTCTTTCAGCAAACCTAAGCCAATTGAAAAATGTTGATATGTTTCAGTTTTGCTTTTCATTAAATAGCAAAACCCATATCTAGAATAATGGTCCATAATGCTCAGTATATATCTAGCACCTCCCATACTGGGTTTCTTTGGACCTATTATGTCTGCAAATACTACTTCTAAAGGTTCTTTTGTTTTGAAACCATTTAGCCTATTTGCAGGCAATACTTTGCTCTTATCTTCACAGCAAACATTACAACGCAAATATTTATCACAAGGTTTTAACCTTATTCCTTCAGATAACTCAACTGTACGCTTTAGCATTTTAAAATTTACATGCCCCAAACGCCTATGCAATAAATGGATACATTCATCATGAGGCTTTATATTATTAAATACAGTTTGTGCCTCCCCTTTCTTACTATTATCTAAGACATATAATGTTCCATTTAAAGCTGCAGTTACCCTTTTGTTATCTTTTTCAATTATGCAATTATTATCTTTAAAAGTAATTACATAACCTAATTTATCTAATACCCTTACTGAAAGCAAATTAAACTTTAGTTGCGGTACATACAACATTTTTATATCCTGGTTTATGTACGGACAACGTGCAAAACCTTGACCTTTCGCTTTCAGGTTCCAGCCGTTAGCAAGAGATATATGTTGAGAGCTTGTAGACATTTTTATAAATTTTGTCTTATCTCTTGTGATGCAGTGGGATGCGCCACTGTCAACCACCCATAAATTATTCTTCACATCAGAGTTGCTAAACGTGGCTAGTTCAAATGCTTTCTTTGGCTTTTTTACATTCTGGCTTTTTCTCTTTTGCAGAACCTTGCCAAATGTCCTCTGCCTCCACAATTAAAACACTTTTCAATTGTGTATGCCGTTGAAGATAAATTCTCTTCTTCCGGTGCTTTACTTTGCTTTGCTGGTTTCTTTCAATCTTTGAAGATAATTTCTCTTCTTTCTTATCTTCTCTCAGCTCGTCACGCTCACGCCTTCTTCTGGCTTCTTCTAGTAGCCTGCCTGTAATCTCGGTTAATGAGAGGCTTTCTTTGGCAATACCTCTAACGAAGTCACATAGTCATCATAGCTTTGATCTAATGAAGATAATATTATGTAGACTTGTTGCAGTTCATTAAATATAAGCTCTTTTTCTTGCAAATCTTGAAAAATGCTCTTCATACAGTTTAAATGAACTAACATATCTCCATTCCTCTGAAGATGCGTTCGAAAAAGCTTCCGTGTAAGATTTATATGTGCTCCTACACTGTCCCGAACATAAATCTTCCTGAGGTTCTCCCAGCAGTTTGCAGCATTTTCTTCTCCACGAATATGGACAAGCTGCTGATCACAGAGAGTCAGTCCTATGATGCATAAAGCCTGCTCATTCTTCAGTTTAAAGTCTTGTAACTTTTCGTTATCATCATCATTAGCAGGATCCCATCTACTCACATCTGGTGGGTTTGCTATAATGTCCCACAAACCTTCTCTGCGTAGAAGTAAACTACATTTCATTGACCATGAAACATAGTTTGTTCCATCCAGCCTGGATATCATGGACAGTTGTGACAAATTTACTTGTGCCATTACTCTTCAGATATTTTGACTATTTTAAACTAATTAAAACAGTTTGTTTTTACAGTAATGTGCAACTCACACCAACTCTCTCTGCTATATCCTGGTTAGTTAGACTATGCTGCTGGGCCCATAACCATTGTTAGGGTTTTGGAGATTAACCCTAGAAGAGTATTGCAGCAGTAGTCAAGCCAGGAAGCCAAAGGAGAGCGGAAGGGCCCCAGAGTATACACACACTGAACACAAACACTGTTTGTAGTTTAAATAGTTTTTTAATCCAGTTAGAGTTTAAGCATTGTCATTCAGTCCATTAAGTCATTCACAGTATTTCCATCCAGTAAGACTCACTAGTATAGTCCAAGTTAAGAGTCCTTGCAATATCTTTATCAGCCGATAAAGATATCTTCTCCTTCTCCGGTTTCACTCTCCAGAGAAACAAACGCTGGATATTCAGTAGAATTACGCAGTAAATCAGCAAACAGTAGCAAACAATAACAGTTCAGTCACAGGCACTCACAGTCAGTAATCACAGTTAGTCGCAGCAGCACACAGTTAGTCGCAGCAGCACACAGTTACAGTAACAGACAGCTTTCCAGCTTCTAATGCTTCCTTATATTGTAACTTCTAACCGCACCCTTAATCGGCTAATTGCCTGCTGCATTTTGCTTAAAGTGATAATCACTTAAACCATGATATCTAAGTTTTATATATTTATTCACCCAAACCATATTTGGTATCAATGTTATACCTAACACTCACCTTTCTGAATCCTACCATCAGCTTCAGCTGCTCCCTTAGGAATGATTGCCTTCACATAAAGTCCTCCATACTTTACACTGGTGTTCACGCCACCCTACAGATATAAAAAGGCATTAATACAGCAGTTCCCTACACTTAAAAGCAGCAGTAAATGTTAGAAGCTATCATCATGCATCACCTTCTCGAACTTCCTTTCAAGAGACACTGTCTAGTACTACACACAGTGAGTGCAGGGGTGGGATCTGACCGGTGTAACTACCGGTTCGCGCGTGTATATCGTCGTCATCTAGCTGCCTGGACAGCTGAGCAGCACTGCACACAGGTGTGCAGCAGTTGAAAAAGCACTTTTTTCCTGCTTTTTCAACCGCAGCTTTGTCGTGCAAAGCAGCTGGGGTTGAAAAAGCAGGAAATGAAGGTCAGGTAAGAGCCCCGGTGGGCGGGTGGGCCAAAACAGCGGCAGACATAGAACTGGTTCTATGTATGCTCTCTGTTTGCTGTTTTTCAGAGCAACCGGTTCTACAGAAGTAGACAGAACCGGTAGAATCCCACCCCTGAGTGAGTGCATACTTCTAAAATAAGTTGGTTATCATTTTCTAAAACTGGAAACAAATTGAACTGAATTTAATTAAATATTTTATTTGGCCAAGTGTGATTAGACACACAAGAAATTTGTCTCCAGTACAGAAACACTCAGTGTGCATGCAAAACAACAGAATAATAATACCAATAAAAGGAGAAGTAAATAAGATAATAAGGATACAAAATAATACTACAGCGAAACTACATTGGTTAATATACACAGACATTAGGCAGCACTGAGAGAATTCGATGTTTATAAGGGCAACTGCAGAAGAGGAAAATCTGTCCCTGTGTCTAGTTGTTTTGGCACGCAGTGCCTTATAGCTCCATCAAATACAAAATGAAATACAATAAAATAACATGGAAGGCCAGAAATGCCATATAAAAAACTTCCTGCATGCCAAGAAAGACAAAGTGGAATGATATAATATTTTTAAAAAGTTTAAAGCTCTCTGCATTGTAATCAATGAATCTTTGACGTTGATTATGTATCAACAGAAATAACATATTGCGGATATTCTGCTTTCTGATCACTAGAAGGCACTCCTGGGATGCCTGAAAAATTCATTTAGCTTCTTTTGTTTTCTTGCCAGGGTGCCAACAACCTGTCCTTAAAAAACACTGTAAACCTGGATAAATAACTTACAGGTCTCGATGGATTTACTGCAGGGATGAAAAGTTGAGCAATCTGTTAGGAGACTGTAATCATGAGCATAATCTCCATGTAAATTAAGTTAGTTCTGTATGCGGGGAAAGTCACACTAGCGAAGAACAAGGATGTCACACATAAGCAAATGGAAATTCTGACCCGTTTTGCAAATTAGTATGTCCTTTGTAAACTACGATGGCACTATTTATTTTTCATTGTTTAACTGAATCCTCTTAGGCTGCCTTTCTAGCGTTGCACTGCTATTTTCTCCCTTATTCTTATTGCCATGTATATATACATACTTGCCAACATTTGGGGAAGTTAATTACAGTTCCCATTGCCATAAAGATTAACCTCCAAGGTGCTATAAGACTATACTTGTTTGCTTTATCCTGGGCAAATTGGTATTTCCAGCATTTAGAAAGCAGATGCATTCACTCTAAACACACATTTTTATTATAAACCTTCATCTTGGCTTCAAATATTTATTGCCTCTGTTACCTACTTTTGATTTGTCTTAACTTACTACACGATTCTGGATGTACCTTGTTCCTTTCTGTGACACATCCCCCCTCCCTTGCTATTTTAAAGCTTCTTTGCATGTACAGGAATGCTATTTTATTTATTATGCAGAAACAGTTTTTCAATTAAAATAATAATGTCTACAGCCTTCCATGGGGGTCACTGCCTTTGCCTGTTATTTCCTTGTCAGCGGTTTTGCTGCACCGCACAATACTCTCTATTGCTGTGCTCAGCTCTTTTACGGAGCCAGACAGTTGGCCAATGGAAGAAGGCAAAAGCTAGCAGAAAACTTAAAACCTTCCCTTGCCACTTTCTTTAGGGTAGAAAAAGAATGGGGAATGTCTTCCCTGGCTATTGTCTATATTGGGGATGGCACAAGAAGCAAGTAAGATGGGAGTAGGATGGAGGCGGAGATGTTTGCAACTGAGGATGAAAGTCTGATCACAGAAAGGAAAAAAATGTAGGATCTGACAGGAAGAGGACCATCAGAGACATGAAGCTACTCTCATCTCCAATCAGTGATTGGAAGGGTGTGTATGCATGTATACCCATATCCCCATATACACTGCTCAAAAAAATAAAGGGAACACTTAAACAACACAATGTAACTCCAAGTCAATCACACTTCTGTGAAATCAAACTGTCCACTTAGGTAGCAACACTGACTGACAATCAATTTCACATGCTGTTGTGCAAATGGAATAGACAATAGGTGGAAAACAGAGGCAGTTAGCAAGACATCCCCAATAAAGGAGTGGTTCTGCAGGTGGTGACCACAGATCACTTCTCAGTTCTTATGCTTTCTGGCTGATGGTTTGGTCACTTTTGAATGCTGGCGGTGCTTTCACTCTAGTGGTAGCATGAGATGGAGTCTACAACCCACACAAGTGGCTCAGGTAGTGCAGTTCATCCAGGACGGCATGAGCTGTGAGCTGTGACAAGAAGGTTTGCTGTGTCTGTCAGCATAGTGTCCAGAGCATGGAGGCGCTACCAGGAGACAGGCCAGTACATCAGGAGACATGGAGGAGGCCGTAGGAGGGCAACAACCCAGCATCAGGACCGCTACCTCCACCTTTGTGCAAGGAGGGACAGGAGGAGCACTGCCAGAGCCCTGCAAAATGACCTCCAGCAGGCCACAAATGTGCATGTGGCTGCTCAAATGGTCAGAAACGGTCAGACTCCATGAGGGTGGTATGAGGGCCCGATGTCCACAGGTGGGGGTTGTGTTTACAGCCCAACACCGTGCAGGACATTTGGCATTTGCCAGAGAACACCAAGATGGGCAAATTCACCACTGGCGTCCTGTGCTCTTCACAGATGAAAGCAGGTTCACACTGAGCACATGTGACAGACGTGACAGGGTCTGGAGATGCCGTGGAGAATGTTTTGCTGCCTGCAACATCCTCCAGCATGACCGGTTTGGAAGTGGGTCAGTAATGGTGTGGAGTAGCATTTCTTTAGGGGGCCGCACAACCCTCCATGTGCTCGCCAGAGGTAGCCTGACTGCCATTAGGTACCAAGATGAGATCCTCAGACCCCTTGTGAGACCATATGCTGGTGCGGTTGGCCCTGAGTTCCTCCTAATGCACGACAATGCTAGACCTCATGTGGCTGGAGTGTGTCAGCAGTTCCTGCAAGACGAAGGCATTGATGCTATGGACTGGCCCGCCTGTTCTCCAGACCTGAATCCAATTGAGCACATCTGAGACATCATGTCTCTCTCCATCCACCAATGCCACATTGCACCACAGACTGTCCAGGAGGTGGGGGATGCTTTAGTCCAGGTGTGGGAGGAGATCCCCCAGGAGACCATCCGCCACCTCATCAGGAGCATGCACAGGCATTGTAGGGAGGTCATACAGGCACGTGGAGGCCACACACACCACTGAGCCTCATTTTGACTTGTTTTAAGGACATTACATCAAAGTTGGATCAGCCTGTAGTGTTTTTTTCCATTTTAATTTTGAGTGTAACTCCAAATCCAGACCTCCATGGGTGCTAAATTTGATTTCCATTGATAATTTTTGTGTGATTTTGTTGTCAACACATTCAACTATGTAATGAACAAAGTATTTAATAAGAATATTTCATTCATTCAGATCTAGGATGTCTTATTTTTGTGTTCCCTTTATTTTTTTGAGCAGTGTATATATATGTGTGTGTTTTTAAAGATGCACATTACAAAGTCTACACGGGGGTATGTGTGTCCTTAATGCTCTCTATGAGCTTGTTTTTTTTTCCTTGAAAACATTTCATTACCTGACTAGGTAACATCATCAGTGAAAGAAAGGAGTAGGGTTTGCTCTCTGTTTATACACTAGTAGCTTGCCCTGTCAGTATTGGTGGGAGTGGTCTTGGTGGTTGCTTGATTAGGCTGCTGTTTACTGTTAGCTTGTTAGTCTGAATTGGTAATTCCTTGATTAGGGCATTGTTTACTTGATTGATGGTCTATTATTACAGTGTTTCCATGAGATTAAGACCTAACTGGAAAATAAGCCCTAATGCATCTTTTAGAGCAAAAAATAATATAAGACTCAGTCTTATTTTTGGGGAATCACGGTAATTGTGGTGTTAATCTCTGCTTATCTGGCAGTTGATTGTTGGAGAGGAAGTATTTTGGTCTTTTTGTTCCCTTCTGGCTTCTTGATTGTCTCTTTGGAATGAATGTAAATATTGTTTATGTCTATGTGTCTGTTGATGGCTGAAGTCTACACTGCTTGCATTTATTAAGTTTTGCTATTTGCGGGAGAGAAAAAAGTCCTGCATAAAACTGATTTGTTTTTATGTATTCAGTTGCCCTGCACAGATCTTTTAACTATACCCAGGTTAGCAAAACTGCAGAGTGGTTAAGAAAGATAAAGATTAGCAACAAGAAAGTACTCGACAAGTGTCTCTTTCAAGTCCACTGCTTCTCTGTAAATCATAAATTTGAACAGGTGACTTTGAGCGGAGAAAAAAAGATAAATCAGCTTAAAACCTTGTCAAACAGTACCGTAACACTTATGCCCAAGCCATTCTCATTTTTGACCAGTTTGACTTCAAAGATATCTCCAGGTTTAAGAGGCATTTTAGAATTCACGGAGCTGAAGAAATTCACCAAAGAAGGTTCCTTTATATAAGAAGAAAAAAAAGGCAAAAAGGTTACCCTGTTAAAAATAATGTATGATAATGAATTTACAAGTAGCCCATGGCAAAGTTATTTTTTCATCAACTGTGAATGGTTGCTAAATGAAGCAGTTGCTGGACAAGGATTATCTGTACTGAGATAATGAAGGGAATGAAATAGAAAAAAAAAAATCCCACATACATAGAACACAATGATATATATCAAAAGAGCAATATAATCAAATATAAGCATATTCACCCCAGTATAAGCATATGTACCCACATCTATATGTGATAAATAAAGATAAGATGTTTGGGATACAGTGGCCAATGCATTTACACAAACTAATTTTTATAACAAAGGAATCAATATGCCAATACTTGTGCAGGTGAGGAAAACTTTGCTAAACAGTTTAGCATGCTATAATCACATAGTGTCACACTCCAAAAACCAAGAAAGACACATTGTGATTCTTCTAAGTGGATTTTTTAATATTACTCCTCATCCACAAGCAGAATCCTGCCAAACTAAAACATGCTAACACCCCCATAAAGCTTATGCTGTGGGAACTATTGGAGAGAAGCCATCTTTACCCTCTTTTTTTCACACAAAGTATCTGAACTGTCTCTTGCTCCTCTGGAATACACCCTCTCTTCCTGAGAATCTGGACTCAATTCCACCACACATGGACAGATGTTCAACATAACATCATGTGGTCAGAAAGTTAATCACCTGACTTAGATCTGGGAGAAGGAACAAGGACAAGTGACAAGATGTATGTGATGACATGATGCAAATACCGCTACTTACATACTCACATCAAAGAGAAAAGTATGTAGAATAGGATTTGTATCATGATGTCATCACATGCATGTTGTGAAGAATTTCAGATTGTTGCAATCACCTGTGATCTGACTAGAAAATAATTTACATGAATTATTCAGGAAAATTGATTAGTTTAAATTACACTCCTGCAAAAGTCTGAACATTTTTACACAGAGGCAATTTTTCTATATCACTTGTCTCCTGGAGTTTTGCAAGTCAAGGTGGTTACTCTAAAATTGGTAGCCTAGAATTTGCTAGATTGTGGCTTGTGGCTAGATTCACATACCGTGCTAAGACAAAAATGGTGGGACTGGCTTTGCCTTAAGTGTATTATATGAACCCTGTCACTATGGTTTAGGGCAGAGATACACAACTCCTGTCCACTCAAAAGCCTTACTAAACGTTTCACTGTAGCTCAGCTAAGAAATTATGGTAAAACAATCCACTATAATTTTTAATATAATTTGTATCTGAAGTGTGGTGTTTCAACCCATCCAGAAAAAAAATCCTTTTGAGTCGGACCCATTTGTGAGATGGTGGTTGCCAGGCAATAAAGTTGATTCTCTCCCTCTTAATGTCCTTTATTCTTTCCCCCTTTGCTTCTCTCCAATTCTCTTGAGGATTGAGCTGGATGACTTCTCATACCAGCAACCTTCTTATGCGAGTTTGCTGCTGGCAGTGAATTGGCTATTTATAGCTTTCAGTACAAGCGAAAAGCCACCAATTTGTGAACACAGAAATCATTACAGACAACTCAGAGAGCTGCAGCAAGTCAAGGATCAAAGAACAAAAAGTCGCATAAATAAATCTTTAGGAGCCAAATTCATCACAATAAATTAGGCTATCAGATCTGCAAAAAAACAACAACAGACTATCTCTGGAGGTTTTATGGTAGAGATCTGATAACCCTAACAATAACTCATAAAACCATTGTCACTACCAAAATGTTTTCTGTCTAAATATTAACCAGGTTGGTGTAAATAAGTAAATCTCTCTCCTTCATTTTCTTTTCTCTTTCTTTCTTTCTTTCTTTCTTTCTTTCTTTCTTTCTTTCTTTCTTTCTTTCTTTCTTTCCTTTCTTTCTTTCTTTCTTTCTTTCTTTCTTTCTTTCTTTCTTTCTTTCTTTCTTTCTTTCTTTCTTTCTTTCTTTCTTTCTTTCCTTCCTTCCTTCCTTCCTTCCTTCCTTCCTTCCTTTTTCCTTTCTTTCTTCCTTCCTTCTCTCTCTCTCTCTCCTTCCCTTCCCCTCTCTCTAGCGATAATATGAACCATGTATTTTACCTTGAGAAAACCTTGACCACAAATGTTAACTTAAGAGCATGAGCAATTAGCCAACAGTACACTGGTACATAACACCCTGCACACTATTTCCTTTCACCATAACAAATCTGCTCTAATAAACATTGGGTCTTTGGGGCTAGCAAGGGTCTTCAAACTTGGCAAGTTTAAGACTTGTGGACTTCAACTCCCAGAATTCCTGAGCTAACGTGACTGGAAGAGGAATTCTGGGAGTTGAAGTCCACAAGTCTTAAAGCTGTCAAGTTTGAAGACCCCTGGGTTAGAGGGAAAGCCGTACAACTGAAATGAACATTACCTTTTTCAATGCAGTTTGCTCCTGGCTGCTGGAGTAAGTGGCTTCATCCATGTCAGAATCTCCTCGGTCAGAATAGTCAGGGGTCTCTGCCATGCCAGTCAGCTTGCTTTTGATCAGGTTGGCCTCTGAAGAAGATCCATTCCTCTCACTGCATTTGGGAGGGCCCAGGAGAGGATTACTGCAACGTTGCAATTCCTGCTGGTCATTGACATGGTGGCCAAAGCTGTGGTTGGTTTGGCTCTGGGACAGGCTAGCACTCTCAGTCCTGGAGTCTTGGGAGCTGAGACTCCCACCCCATTTGCTCGAGCAAATGCCGGATAAGCTTCCGGAGTTGGGTCTCCAGTGACTCACTGGCCAGTTCTGCTCCTCTGAAGAGGACTCAGCCTCATGGTCTGCCATCAAGGAAGATTTTTTAAAATATCCCTTTCTTAGGAGACTGGATGTTCCTAAGGATAAATGGAAACACCAATAATGAAGTTATTATCACCTGTAAAGACACATATGTGACAGAGATCAGTATTTCTTAACTACAGCAACTTTTAAGATGGGTGGGCGTTGCCTCCCAGAATTCCTCAGCCAATATATTGGTTTTCCTCTCTATGCACATCTTGTTATTCTATCCTGTTTCCCCGAAAAGATGACCTATCCTGAAAGTAAGTCCTAGCTTGATTTTTTACATGTGTGCCCAATATAAGCCCTACCCACAAAGTAAACCCTAATTAAGATCACGCCCACTCCAGAGTGCACGGGTAAAAATTAAGCTAGGGTGGGGATGGAGCTGCCCTACTACTTACCTTTGGACAGTTGTAGTCAGGCCTCGCACACCCCAACACCTGCCTTGCCGGCCCATTTCTTCTGCAGCCGGCAAGACTGGCAAGGCTTTCTTGAAGGCCTCTGTAGCCGATAACAAAGCTCCGGATCAATCCAGAGCTCTGTTATCCACTGCAGAGGCTCTTAGGAAAGCCTTGCCGGTTGCAAAAGAAGAAGTTCATGAAGGCCTCTGACAGCGAAAAGGAGGCCGGGCAGGGGGGCTCATGTGAGGTTAGTCAGTGGATGACATCTCACCAAAATAAGACCTGGTGCCTTTTTTGGTGGCAAAAAAACTATAAGACAGGGTCTTATTTTCAGGGAAACACAGGATTTATTATTTCCTGAAATTGTTAACCAAAGCTCTCAGTTTTAGTCTAACTAGGGAACTATGGTTATTAGTAATAGAAGATCCTAAATCATGACTTGGTTTGGTTTAAGTTTTTTTCCTCTGGTCCTGCTAGCCATTATTTGTTGATTCACTGTAATAATTAATCCAGGATAATTATATCTTGCATGAGGGTAAGGGACTATATGAAATAGAAATGTATACATTTGCACATATCTCTGAATCAGCCAAATAAATTCTACCCATGCTTTAGTTTTTGAGTCCAAAATCTTCATTCTAAAAGGAAGGGTCAATAAGAGAATTTATAAGTCTGAAAACAAATATAAATTAGAACTACCAGAAATTTGGAAAACCAGAGAATTTCAGTATTAATTTTACTCCAAATCTATAGAGGTCTTTCATGCTTAGAAAGCACATGGGACTTTTTTCTTAATGGCATTTCAGCTGGCTATGAAAATAATTTGATCCATCTTGTCTATTTTGTCTTGATATGAAGATTTTAGTTGCTGTAGTTCTAGGTGTTTGTTTTTCCACTTTTATTAATTCCATTCTTCTTCTATTTTGAATTTTATTGTATGTTTCAAATTATTACAACCTGCCCTGGCAATCCCACATCCCTACCCTCGTCATCTGAGCATAGAGATGAGTTCAAGTATTTGGATATACAAAGAAAAAAAAACAATAACAGAATGATTCCATCACCTTGAAAGAAGTTATTCATCCCGACTGTCCTTTCAGAATGATCTTGTTCTTTCCCCCCCTCTAATTTTCCATTAGGAACTGATTTTATCAGTTGATTATGTCAGTTGTTAATTGTCAAGATTTATACTGTAGAACCTATAGCTAAGGGCCTACCTATAGAAATGGTAACAAAGGCTGTACAGTGCTTTTGAACAGAAAAAGGGACTTCAGGACAGATGGGGGTATAAATATTGCACTTGCTTGAAATTCATTAAAGCAAGCCTGTCTTTTCCAGCAATCGTTAATAGCTGTGCAGGACAGCTACACAAGCTTATCAAGAGATAGCTGCTTTTGGAGTTACAGGAACGTCTCAACTTACAACTGGTTGTTTAGTGACTGACTTACCTGAAAAAGGGAACTGATGATCTGATGATCAGACATTTTGGGTGCTCAATATCACATGATTGCAGCTTATGAGAGATTTGTCGAAAATTGGCACTTACTTCCAGTGTTTGGCAAAATTGTGCCATAGTGAACACTGGGTTCACTTAACAATGGCAGCATTCTCACTGATGACTGGTATTCTCACAACCATTGTATTCATTGAATGAGCCTTGGTGGCACAGTGGTTAGAGTGCAGTACTGCAGGCTACTTCTGCTGACTGCTGGCTGCCTGAAATTTGGCAGATCGAATCTCACCAGGCTCAAGGTTGACTCAGCCTTCCATCCTTCCGAGGTGGGTAAAATGAGGACCCAGATTGTTGGGAGCAATAGGCTGACTCTGTAAAATGCTTAGAGAGGGCTCTAAAAGCACTCTGAAGCGATATATAAGTCTAAGTGCTATTGCTATTTCTACCACCGCCAAAAAGTCATAAAAATCAGGTCAATCATGTTTTATGACCATTATGACTTACATCATAATGAGCAGACTACATTATAGTTATTTATTTTATTTTATTATCAAAATTATTGGCTGCCCATCTTACCACTGGGTAACTCAAGGATTACCTGAACAGGTAGGTGCTATGTCCCTGCACTATTTTTTCTAAGCCAAAGCTGTGCATAGTGCTAATAGTGGCTTATTTAAGCACACTTGTACAGAAAAGCATCTGGAAAAAGCAAAATACTGAACAGAAGAGAAAGAATTGCAGGTTACTATATATGAATTGTTAACCTGGAAAAAAAGTTTTATTTTGGGAAATACCTTTAACTGACCCATCCTTAGGTTGAGAAACAACAAGGGTCACATTTTCTGGAGCATGCTCAATAATTTCTAAAGCTGCAGGATGGCTGACCCCTTCCAAACTCACGTTGTTTACTGAAATTAGACGATCTCCTACATAGATGGATTAAATCAGAAATTAACAACCCAGAATAGATGTTTCTAAAACATACTATATCCTCTACTGATATTTCCAAAGTTTACCATTCATTGCATTGTGCAAGGAAACATTCTTCCAAGCATGAATGTTATTAAACTGGAGTAGCAAAACATGGTAAACTCATTATGAAATGTATTACACACATTAGTAACAGAAAAAATAATATATACATGATTAATTTCCCTTATAAGAAGTTGAAATTCTCCAATCTTATATAGAATAAGAGTTCCAAAAGTATAGTTACCAGGACCAGTATTTGGTATATCAGAATGACGCCTCTTTATGAGACTAGTAGAATGTGTCCTTCTACAGGCAACTGGGCTTTCTTGTTTTTTCTTTGAAGAAGTTTTGTTTCTCATCTAAGAAGCTTCTTCAGCTCTGACAGGATAGTGGGGAATGGAAGGATTTATATTCCTTACCGACAACTGGTTATTTGCATCCTTTTAGAGGGTTGTTGAAGCACTTGGAAGTTTATTTGTGTCGTCAGGGTCACCTGAGTGGTGCTCCTGGTTCCTGTAGTCTGCAAGTTTTTTCTCTGGAAATCCATTCCTACTCCCAGACCATTCAAAGTATTTTCATCCCAAATTGTATAGTTAAAAGTCTGTAAAGATTCTCAGTCGTCCAGGTCATGGTTGTCCCAAAAGTGCTTTTTTCAGGAGGCAACTGGACTTTATTTTTTCTTTGAAGACATTTCAATGACCCAGAAGAAGAAGCTTCTTGGATGAGAAGCGAAACGTCCTCAAAGAAAAAAACAAGAAAGTCCATCCAATTGCCTCTTGAAAAAAGCATCTTTGGGACAACCATGTCCTGGATGACTTAGAATCTCTATAGACTTTGTGTCCTTCTAAAGACATTGTCATTTTTTATCACAGAATTTGACAAAGAATGGTAGAGCTTGAAAGAATGAGTAGTATACAATCTATCTTGCAGATTACTAGTGTTCAGTGTTTCCAGAAGAGATTCACCAACTCTGCAAGCTGGAGTTCATTTTAACATATTGGTGTGTCGGGGAATTGCCCAGCAGGGGTCCAAATGGAGTCAGAGATGCTGACATGAACTTGTAGTTTGATATAAATAAAAATATTTTACATCTATATATACAACAAACAAGGTAGTCAGGCACATCACTATATCATGAGGTAAATCTTCAGGGCACACAGGTTTACACAGAAGAAAAAAGGCGGGGAAAAACGGAAACTGCCTCTCCACACCCACAGCAACCAATCAGAGCGCAGATTGCCTCAGGCAGCAGCCAACGTTCTCCATATAACTGGGTGTTCTGGCTCATTGTACAACCTCATTTTACCCTACTAACAATAAACTCTATTCTCTTTAGTGTGGAAACTTATAAAGTCCAAATGAGCATTCTAACAAATGAAAAAAGAGTCCGCTGGCAGTTTAAATAACTTCAATATTTGAAGATATACAAATAAATTATTAGAAAAAAAATCACCTTCAATCTTTATAGCCCAAAATATCCAGTAGGCCAGAATGAAGATTTTTATGAGGTCAAAGTAAAAGTTCCATGCTCTAAGAATATAATGGAAAACTTTGACAAAGACATGACTACGGACTTAAATAGTTCAATTCTCATTTCTTTTTATCTTACAAATATTCTCTCATTCTTTTTCTAACCATATCACCATGAATCAAGTAATTGGTAAAGTGATTTAGAGCTATAATAATCCTAGTATTTATTAATATATCTCAATCTTGATCTCTGCATCAATCTCTGTTTCTATCTTGTCTCTGTATCTTTATCACTATCATTATCTGCATCTTTCAATATATATTTCAAACAAATAACCAATTGTTTAAAGTTATGTGCTAAAAATATTACCAGAGATGACACTGGAAGTTTTAATATGAAACATTCAGTTAATTTTATTTTCTCTCTCTCTCTCTCTCTCCCTCCCTCTCTCTCTCCCTCCCTCCCTCCCTCTCTCTCTCTCCCCCTCCCTCCCTCCCTCTCCCTCCCTCCCTCCGCCCCCCTGAAATTTTTATGGCACCCATCTCCCCTATAAGGCAATTCTGGGTGAAAGGTTATAAAACAAATAGAAAAATAATTAAAATATATTAAAATATTAAAACTATGCAGCTTTCATCCTTCTGTCTTGATTTTAAAAGAAGAACCAAAGGGTTAGTCAATTCCTATATTTCATGGGACATCACCTGGTTTTAATGATCCTTGCAAATCAGCTGGTCCTCCAGGAGTGACTGAATGGATAAAAATTCCGAGATCAAATTTTCCAGTTTTCTCCCCGCCAGTTATCTCAAACCCTGTTAAAAATAACTTTTTGGTTACTCATAGCAATATTGTACAAACCAATTGCTTGCTGATTTATTACTGGTGATTTGCCACGATATTTTTTTCTGGGTAAAACAATGGCCTCAAATATCTTAAGACTAAAATGGATCACAGTTGAACTGTCTTAGCAGGGAATTCCTGCATGAGTGGGCAGTGTTGATCTCTATACTTGTCTTCCCCAATGCAGAGCTCTTCTGTTACCCAGAGACTACATAGTCCACACTTGGGCCAAGAATTTTAGAAAGATGCATTCAAAACACATTTGGAAGATACCACACAAGGGAATGTCTAGACTGAAACATCTGGATTCTAATTTTATTGGCTCCGGATTGCTGGGTTTGTTACATATTAGCTCTTTGTACATCATAGAACTGTGGAAACCACCACCAAATGTAATAATAATCACTATCAGGTGGTATCTAAGAATAATTTAGGACTTGTTTGGATAATGATTGAAAGAACAGAGGAAATTATCTGAGACATCACCTTTCTATGTAGTACTGGACTGGACTGTTCAAATATTGCTTATACCAGTTATTAGACATGCTTATGGAAGTTTTTGATCATAAAAGGCCGAATATAAATTCCAATTGCAAAATATATTAGAGATCTTTAGTGTTGGGTACAAGCCAATCATCACTGCTTTACTGTTCAAAACATGATATGAACAGCCACCTCTAATCCAGATGATTTTTAGAACATAACTCTCAATTTCCTTTAACAGAATCCAGATGCCAGAAATGATAGAAATTATAATTTCTAATTTCACAACAGTAGGAAGAAGCCCTGATTAGGGAAAATCGGAATAACATAATTTTCAAATTTCTCAATGAAAAGAACAAAAATCATAATTTGATGACTGGACTACTGCATCATCCTTCTTGAAGATGACTTGGAAGCTTTAACTTTACAAAATATACAACTGTATCTTTCCATTGGACTCAGCCCTACTGCTCTGATTGTGTGATCGAAGCAGTTGTTGGCCCTCCAATTTTGGAGGTTGGGGAAGGAAATGAAGACTAGGGGCACCATTTTTCCATATTGGGGACGCACCTCTAGAATGCTCTCTCGTGGGGGGTTGATTAACTCCAACATTATTGGCTTTCTGGAAACACCGGAAGATGGACATTTTCTGGACAGTGTTTGTGCACTGACCTAATTTTTTGGCTCTGTATGTAGAGTATTTTTTTTATCATTTGGGATTATATTATTGTCTGAGCTACCAAGGATCTATTTATGATTGTGATGAGAAATACTAAACAAACAAACAAAAACAAAATGCAACTATTTGGGCAAAATGCAACTATTTGGGCAAAATGCAACTATTTGGGCAAAATGCAACTATTCCAACCTACTTTGAGATTGCTTCATTGATTGCTAGAATGCAGGCCCACTTCTTAAATGCTTTTTAATTTGTACTAATTTTGAACTAGTGTACTATAATTCTTATGATATTGTTACTGCGTTTTTTATTTATCAAGATGATTTTGTCTGTTTCCTTGTGCACACCATCCTGAGTCAGTCAGAGTGGGAAGATTACATACATACTGTACATAAACATCAACTTCTTTTGAAAGGAAAAAATATATTTTGTGTCATCACAGCAATAAGTTTGTATTAATGACTTAAATCTCAGGGACAGTTCTGACAGTGAAAACCTCATTTCAATACACTATGTGATCCACTTGCTCTTTTGATTTCTGCATTTATATGTAATTCTTAAAGTAACATCTATTTACCTAAGCCATATTTTTCATCTTTTTTCAAATTGATCAAGTTGATCTCCCTTTCTGGTAAAGACACTACCGGTATATTCTTTTCTGTTTGGAGACCATCTGCAGACCAAAGGAACAGCACATTAAAAAAAAATGCTGAAATATGAGACAAATTTTATTTCTTAAGAGTGTAGTGCCATAAA
Organism: Notechis scutatus; assembly: GCF_049901735.1. Classification (NCBI taxonomy): domain Eukaryota; kingdom Metazoa; phylum Chordata; class Lepidosauria; order Squamata; family Elapidae; genus Notechis; species Notechis scutatus. The sequence continues at coordinate 14,650,049 of NC_142012.1, read as the reverse complement.
AATCAAGCTTCATTTCATTATATAATTAAATCTGACTCTTCCCAAAATTCAAAAGGAATTAATGATAAACTTCAACTCTACACTGACATTTTCAGAATAGATTTGTAGAAATTAAATATCTTTTTTCTATATAAAATATTAAACAAAAATATATTAAATATTAATAATACAATAAATTGAGTCATTCTTACCCAAGACAAAGCATGCAAGTAATAAATGAACCAAGCTTGACTGCAATACATGGAACCTTAAAAACTTGAACACTCTATTTTATGTTTTCGTAGAGTTTCCCATTTTAGGATTGGGGCATGTCAAAAGAGGGACAATTTTGTTTTTTCACTCTTAGGACAACTCATTTCTCAGAGATGTCCAGAGCAAGAAAATGGCAGAATGTTTCATAACCTCATTATACCAGCTCTGATCCTTATCTACAGTACTTGGGTACAAGGTTACAACTTCAGTACAAAACAACAACAACAATCAAGCAGTTTGTATTATGGTGCAATTTACAATTTGAACCCTTTGCTTCGCTGCAGAAACCCATGACACTTTTTTGCATGTTGTCATATCCAAGAGCACTCTTGATGTGTAGAAGTCCCATTACCTTAAGAAATTATGGCATTTGATATTAATAACAAAGAATGATGGGGATTTTTTTGCATATCTGCAAAGCAGCAGGCTGATGTAGGCTACTCTTAATAGCTGGAGTTACAATGTTAATATTTAGTTAGAATGCTTTCATCAAGATCTAGAACTAGAGCTTTCTTTCTCCATGGTTTCTTCTATCTGGTGCAATAACTACCCATTCTCAAGCAAGTTTTTAACCTTTAAAATGTTTAATTTTGTCCTTCTGCAGCCATCAATTTCTCCTATCCACAGACTTTTTGTACATATATTCTGGATTTGATTTTACTCCATGTTTATTCTGAAATCTTATTTAAGATAGGTGCATCAAGGTTCTCTGTAATTAGCAGTGATATGGAAGGGTGTTTAGTAAAGACATACCTATTTTTATATCTATATCATCTTTTTATCTTTTACAACAGCCCCATAAGCAGGCCGGAGCCTTCATATTTATTGTAGCAAAGAGAAGCTAAGGCAGTGTTGGTGAACCTTTTCACCACTGAGTGCTGAAACGGGAGCGTGTGCATGTGCTGGAAACCGGAAGAGCAGAGTTGGCTGCTCTTTTGGTTTCCGGCACACGCATGCGCACCGGCCATCTGGTCTTCTGGTTTCTGGCACACATGTGTGCGTTAATGTCAGCTGGCTGGTGCACATCATCTTCCCAGCGCACACATTTCCAGGACTCCGGCACATGTGAAGACCAGTTGGCTGGTGCACCGGAACCTGGAAGGGCAATGGGTGATGGCTTGTGTGCCCGGAGAGATGGCTCTGTATGCCACTTCTGGCATGTGTGGCATAGGTTCCCCATTACGGAGCTAAGGGAACAAACAATGGGGCTAAAATATAAGAAGACCACAAAAATTACCACTGTAATAAATTTTGTCACTTTGATTTGATTGTCTTCCTTTTGTAAGAAAGAGCTGTGATACTTTAGGGATTCTCATCGGTTTCTTTTTCTTGGTTCAAAAAATAAATAAATGAAGAAACAAAGCATTCAATAACATTAGCATTCTCCCAAATAGCTCAGAACAAATGCACAACGTACAGTATATATCAGTTATTAATAGCCATCTAGAAACTCATTTAGGATTCTAAATTGCACAGTACCATTGGACTCAAGCAAACAATGCTGACCTATTACAAAGGCTTGGCCTGCATCTTCTGCCATGGATGAAGAATCAGATTCATTTTTCTTTCTTTTTAGGCTGGCATTTAAACCTGCATGAGAGTGTGAACTAAAAAAATGGTTGAAGAAACAGGGGTGGGGGGAAAAACAGTGAAGAAAATAGAAAGCAGAAGAGGAGAAAGGAAAATGTAATAAAATAAAGATACAAGCTAATATATGGTACACAAAACAGAAAACTGGCATAAAAAATGCATACCTCACACCAAAGAACATGCTGGCAGAGATCTGTGAAATGTGGGTAAGTTCGTTTTATGTGCATGGAAGCAAAGCACATGGAAAAAATAATATGAAAAGCAGTCACAAAAAGAAGTTTTTTAGTATGGTGGAATGAAAATGGATCCTGCAATGTATATATGAATGCAGTTCTTGCTTCCCCACAGTGGCTCCTGTTCCTACATCAGGAAAATTTCAGCCACAAATGGGTGGTTTTATAGTTCTGCAGAAGTGCTCAACGTCTAACTTATTATTTAAAAATGAATCTAAAAAGGAAACTTTCCTTGCCCTTGGCCTAACAATGCCAGCTGTTTAATACAGTTTACAGACTCCTGCTTTTATATCCATAAAAGATTTGGATTGTGTTCAATATCTGCAGTTAATTGTCCTTCCTAAAAAAAGGATCTATAACTAATTTCCAGTTAACACACAATATATTTAAATGCTACCACTTCCACCAGGACAGGCTCCTCAAAAATGTTTACCAGGGTTCCATTGCAAGTACAGGCAGTCCTTGACTTATAACAGTTCATTTAGTGACCATTGAAAGTTACACTGAAAAAAGTGACTTATGACTGTTTTCACACTTACGACAGTTGCAGCAACCTGATGGTTAAGTGATCAAAATTCAGGTGCTTGGCAGCGGATTCATTTTTATAATGGTTTCAGTGTCCCAGGGTCATGTGATTGCCTTCTGACCAGCAGAGTCAATGGGGAAGCCAGGTTCACTTAACATGTTACTAACTAAACAACTACAATGATTGACTTAACCACTGTGGCAAGAAAGGACATTAAAATGGGGCAAAATTCACTTAACACCAGAAAAATTTTGGTTGTAAGTTGAGGACTGCCAGTATTTTGCAAAGAAATTTTTCTCACATATAATTTATTTCCTCAGATATCCCCTTGAAATCAACTCATTTCGATTCGATTTATTGCAGTTGAAGACCAGTGGAGATAATAGACAAATGAAATTTAGGATAAAATATATTTGTATATATTTGAAAATATATTTGTAAAAGAATGTATCATATTAACTCCACGTTGGCTCAGCCTTCCATCCTTCCGAGGTCAGTAAAACGAGGACCCAGATTGTTGGGGGCAATAGGTTGACTCTATAAACTGCTTAGAGAGGGCTGTAAAGCACTATACATCAGTATATAAGTCTAAGTGCTATTGCTGTTATAGCTTACATTTAATCAAACTCTTAAATTATAATGCAAACGCTAATTTATATTAAGTAAAGGAGTCTAAAACTACACCAAAGTAAAAAATAATGCTTGAAATCCTACCACGAGGCTCAGAACTATGCATACTACACCTAGGAGCAACCATCTTTGTATCCTCTGAAGAATAGACTTTTTCAGCAACTACTGTGAAGGCGGCCATGTTAAAATCCATCCCTAAGAAACATCCTTACTTGTTGAGTTTTGCTCCTCCAACTACTGATTCGGGATCAGATTTTGGCGCTGTTTGAAAGATCTTCTCCATCAATTCCTCCATTTTCCGGGATGAGGCACTCCCAGCGGTGACAAAATTTTTCCGAAGGGGGCTGACCAACACCTGACTCTGGGTCAAGTCATGGAAAGACTTGCTCATAATTTTGGGCCTTTCCTCCCACGACGTCTTCTCGTTTTTGTCTTGGGAATAGCCTTGGGCAGGCTGGAAAAGGGACAATTCCGAGTAGGAGAGTCTTTTGAGAATCTCTGCTTGTACTGTCGACGGCCGCACGGCGAGCCTGTTCAACGTACTGCTGGCCAGGCTGTTGGTACTGATGGCCCGTCCCATGTTAAATCCTTTCACGGAATCTGGATGGAGGCTGAGACTCCGCAGGGAAGCTCTTTCTGCAAGGAGATGGAATTGGTTTATGCATGCCATACATAAAACAAATGAAGTATCGGTCATTTAAACAGACAAATCAGAAGAGATCTAGATAGCGACCAAAAAGCCAGCCCTTCACAGAGCTTCAATGCCTGCCCACAGCACACTAAAATGAAGAACTCTGCTAGTAATATACACCATATATTAGTGCTGTGCTACTTTGAAGGCAGATACATCTCTGAGTGTTTTCCCAACTTTTCCTGTGAATGCAGGATATTAGAGCAGGGGTCTCCAACCTTGGCAGCTTTAAGACTTGAGGACTTTGCCGCTGAGGAACTCTGGGAATTGAAGTCCATAAGTCTTAAAGTTGCCAAGGTTGGAGACCCCTGCACCACTGAAAGCATTGTGGAATATTGTTTTATATAAAAGGAGTAAGTTGAATGAAAATACCATACATTTTAGTATCCTACTTAAAAATGTGTGGGAAAACCTTTAATGTATTGTTGGCAAGGATGAACTTGTTGAAGTTCTTAAATCCTTCAACAGCTTATAAAGTGAAAGGCTGTCATTTTTCAGGTTCCAGAAATTATGATGCGAAGCATCACAAAGTGGCTTGCCAATGCTGCTAAAACAACAACTGTTAATCAAAAGTTTTCACCTGATATATTTTCAGCAATCTAACTCCTGCAACCCCTGCCTCTAAATTGGTTCTGAACAACGGCCTGGGTTGAAATTAATACATTAATACATTAATACAGTTTATGGCACAGCACATTTTACGGTAAGCAGCACTTGGCTAAAACTAAAATTTCAGAGCAGATACATAGGATCAAGTTGCAAGGGGCAGGACTTTCCTCAGACCCTCCCTCACTCTCATTATAATCTCCTTCCTTCCCTCCCTCCCTCTTCCTTCTCTTTTCTTCTTCCTACCCCTCTTTCCTTATTTTTCCTTCCTTGTTCTCTTGCTCTTTCCTTTTCTTTTTCTTTCCTCTTTCCCTTTCTCCTTTCCTGCCCCTTCTTGCATGCTCAAATGCAAAAGGGGAAACATTTCTTTTTCTTTTTAGTTTGTTTTGATAGCCCTCTGCCAGCAAAAACATAGCTGGGGGGGCTGCATGTGCCCCCGCTTTGCCCTATTTCGGCCTGGACATCCTCCTGCAACCCTCTGCCAATGAAAAGGAGCCCAGAGGGGCCACACGCAGCAGGCCGTCGCAGCAGAAAAGGGGACGTGAGCTCCGTTTTCGCTTGCAGAGGCACCTTGGACTTGTCCTTTGCTGTTTCCAGGCCAGCCCCATGGGCCAGATCTAAGAATCCCGCGGGCCGAATTCGGCCTTCAGTTTATGACACCACTGGTCTGTGTGATATTGCTATATTATCTTGTTCCCTGGGCTGTGTGTTTTTTGTAGGAAAGAGGGAGGCACATGCAAAGCTAAACTTTTTATCTGAGCTACTATTTCTTTGTTAGTTAATCAGCCATTACAAATTATGTCTGGAAATTTTCTTATTTGTACTGTCTTAGCAGTATTGCGTTGGCCCAGGGGTTAGGATGCTGAACTTGTCGGCTGGAAAGCTGGCAACCCAGGTTCAAAACCCAAGCATCAGGTGAGCTCCAGGTGAGTAAAATCTGCAGGGACTCCTTTTACTTATACTATCTTGATATTACTTATAATACTTATATATATTACTTATGATATTATTCTGGACAATTTATGTCCAGGATGTGAGACCCCTCACATCCTGGACATAAATTGTTTCAACTTCTACCCTCAAAACAACATTAAAGGGTACTGCACACCAGAACAACTAGACACAAGGAAAATCCCCCCCCCACATACCACCACTCTGCTAAACAACTAATTCCCACAATACTGTCAAACTATTTACTAAGAATGTATTACTATTCTTCTTCTCAACCTTCCTATTACCTATCTCCTTTTCTACTTATGACTATAACCTTGTTGCTTGTATCTTTATGATTTATATTGTTTTATTTAGTTTTCTAGTATGATTTTAATTGCTTATTTAGTATCCTATGACTGTCACTAAGTGTTGCATCTTATGATTCATGATGAAAGTGTTTATGATGACTATGAACATGATTTATTACTTATATCTTTCATGTACACTGAGAGTTTATGCACTGAAGACAAATTTCTGGGGTGTCCAATCACACTTGGCCAATAAAGAATAAACTATTCTATTCTATTCTATTCTATTCTATTCTATTCTATTCTATTCTATTCTATTCTATTCTATTCTATTTTTAGCATGTATATGTACTCTACCAATATGTGCCAACAGTTAGTGATGGCTGAATGCCAAGGGTTATCTATATCAATCATTCATTGAATACTGACATTTTTCAGGTACAAAATGTCATATGTTCGTTTGGTTCTAGGTTCAGAAAAAAGTGGACTTGATCCAGCAGGTCATTACCTAGTCATTTTTTTTTTTGTAAAAAAGTTTTATTATATTTTTCCACATTTCAATAACATCTCATCTCACATTTCCATACAAACATGACCTTAATTACATATTCATCTTTCACATTTAATTTCATATCTTATCATTACATATTTTCTATTAATTTTTTCAAATACTTTCCTCAAACTTATTTTATATATTTTCAATTCATTTCTTAACCTATTTCTTTTAACTTTAAATAATTCTCATATCTTCATCTTCATTTTACTTTATACTTTTATCTGTCAGGTTTGCAATTTCATCGTGTATTCTTATTTCATCATTTCAAAAATTCCATCTCAATTCAAACATTTCAAAAATTTCCCCCCCACAATTACCAATTAGAATGTGCCACCCCTATACTTTCTATATCATTTAATTAGTTCCTCTTTAAATCCCAATAATCTTTTAGTTTTTTAATTATCATCTTAAGAATTAATGACAATAATCTCCTAACAATTACTTAATACATATACCGTTTACGTCAGATTCTGCATGGCACTTTCCCCTTCAGTTACATCACATCATTTATAATTTCAAAAAGAAAAAATAATCTATTCAATTAATCATAAAAACTGATATTAATTTCATTACAGCAATCTTCATAATTCATTTCAACTATATACTTAAATTCATTAAACATAGTTAATAAGCTCATCATAGTTTCTCTTTTTTCACATTTATTCCATTTATCTCTATATATAGTTTAATAAAAAAACAAGCATTCTAATAACAAAAAAGTATCAGTTCCAATCTTTCCATTTTAAAAATCTATATTTTCCTACTTTCTAGATAATTTATTACTTCAAATACATTTATACTACACCTCATCACCTTGCAGAATCCCCTTTCTTAGTCCTTATTTAACCATTATCTCTATGTCTTTTGAATAAACAATTTATTTACATTTTTGTTTGATTTCCATATTTCTTTATTTCCTGGTTCTTTGTCTTATTACTTCTTTTTTCCTTCTTTTTTCCCTCCTTTTCTTACTCCAGTTTTTATCCCCCTCCCTCTTTAAAACTTCCTTCTGGGATTCCCTTTTCTGCTGTTTCCTTTTACTTTGTTTGGTTTTCAAAACATTCCCCTTTTTAATTGCCTCCTCAAATCTCCAAGTTTTAATTCCCGTTCTTTCCCCCCTTCACTTTAATATTCGTTGCTCCAATTATTCATTTAAGATGGCTTCTTCTTTAATCAGCTTCTCCTCTTCTGGCACTTCTTGTTGTTCTTCATACTTTAAAATCTCCATTTCTAAAAATTGTAAGGCAGGACCAAATGTCTTTAGAATTTATTTCCAATGATCAGCTTTTATTAATTCCTCTTTAGGTTTTTTCCAAATTCATTAAATAGTCCAATATCCATAAGTTTAAGTTTATGCCAAAATCACCAAACAATCCCAAGGTAATTTCTTCCTGCTTCTTTCTTTTGTTTTAATGTTCAGTATTTCCACTTTCCAGGGTCTCTTATTTTGTTGTAACAAAGTTTCACTTATTTGTATCAATTGCTGCTACATTTATTTTTTGTTTTGACACGTTCAAGTTCACCTTTAATTATGTCTATTTAGTGCCAAAAACATATATTTATCCAATTTAAACAGATATCTTCTTCTGGCTTCCTCCTTTCAAAGTTCAAAGCCACTTTCAGCTGTCATTTTTTTTTTCTTCACTTTCTCTGGTCTCCGCTTTTATTATCTCTCTTAAAAATTTCTTAGGATTTTAATTCCAGGGTACCTTTTGTTTAAATGTTGTGCCTGGTTAGCCTAATTTCATTCTGTCCCCTTTTTCACCGCTCCTGCACAATCTTTGTCCCGGTCAGCTCTTCTTCTTCAGGGTGGCCATGTTTGACCACCGCTACAGCCGTCTTCGGAGGGTAGTAAAATGCCTAGCCAGGGAGGAGAGATGCGGCTCCCCTCAACCCAGCTGGCGGTCTCCCCCTTCTTCACCATCCCTACAGGGTGGTTCTGGCCCCAAATGCAGATGATCAGGGTCCTCCGATGGGAGAGCACATATCAAAGCTGTGGACGATCATGGTCTCCAGTCCATCAGCGAGGAGGACACCACCGGAAGTCAGTCATTACCTAGTCTTCTGGGACTAGGGTTACTTTCCCAATAGATACTATCCAGAAATGGTGGATTTCAGCTCCCCTAATCTTTTTACAACCTTGCCAGACATTGCTGTGTCAAGCAATTTTGGTTTCGCAAGTGTCTACTTTCCAGAAATATGTCATGCATATTTTAAGAATAAGTCTTACAGAGAGGAATTACAACTCAACTGAGAGCTGAGAAGATGTTTGTATGTTTCAAGTGTCACATGCACTCCCTGGCATTTCCTGATAGCACAGCGGGAAAAGATCCTAGCCCGAGGCTCTGCAAAGCTGCTGACAGTTGATTGACACTATTGGATTAGATGTAGCAACAGTTTGACTGTAGGCAGTTTGACTCTGGCAAGGTTTGTTTTACAATGGCTGTTCTCAAGTTCAGCAGGTCTAGTCTGGTTAATGGTTAGACCACCTGGAGAGTCCATAGATGTCATTTTGTATTGTTCAGTGAAGAAGGAAAAAAAACAGAATACGTGTTTGGAAACAAATCACTACTTCAGCATGTGGTTAATCTGAAGGTGAAAGGGAAATAGCACTCAATTTTATTTAACCTCTTTTCATCTCATCTAAATCTCTTTGCTTCACCCTTTGAACATGTGAAAAAGTGAGGGGATTCGGGGAATTCTTATTTGGGGTAAATGATTACACAAACAAAACTCAGACCTATTTTAGGTCATATATTTATTTCAATAAAATTCTAATAGGAATGAACAAAGTAAAATAATGATCGGTATTTAAATATTTATTTTGGAATGAAAAAATGATTTTTAAATCATAGTTGGGGAATCACAAACCTATAAAATCTTATTTTGTCTTGCTGAAATAATTTTCTCAAACTATTTGATGTTGTCTGATCTACCACTGATAAAAGACAAAACACTACTAGATATATAATTCGACAGAAAATACTGTTCTGTACAGGCAGCCCTTGACTTACAATAATTGATTTAATGATTTAATGACTGTTCAAGATGAAAATGGCACTGACAAACATGACTTATGAGCATTTTTCACACTTATGACTGCTGCAGGAACCCTGTGGTTGCATGATCAAAATTCACATGCTTGATAACTGATTTATATTTATAATGGTCATATGATCACCTTCTGACAAGCCAAGTCAACGGGGAAGCCAGATTCACTTAACAACAGTGGCAGGAAAAGTTGTAAAACAGGTTAAAACTCCCTGAACAACTTTCTCGCTTAGCAACAGAGATTTTGGCCTCTACTGTGGCCACTAAGCCGAGGACTACCTGAATTTCTTTCTTCCGATAAAAATGCACAGCTCGAGACGATATAGTCCTTGACATACAGCCGTAATGCAGCCTGTCCATTACTGTCTCAAGACGTGACAGTTTTTAAGTGAGGCGCCCAAGGGATTGCGTCATTCAATGACTTCAATTCCTGCTGCTCCCATTGCAGTTGTTAAGCAATCATATGGGTTGTTAAATGGAACAGAGGGCAGAGCCTTGTGAGGCCTCGCACTTCCTGCCCCCCTTGGAACCTGCTCTCTCCAATCAGAATCCCTTAGGTAGGTCAGAGGTGTCAAACTGGATTTATTCGAGGGCCGGATCAGCACTGTAGTTGTCCTCTGTAGGCCTGGCTGGGGGTGGGTGGGAGATTGGACAGATTCAGTGGTGGGATTCAAATTTTTATACTGCTGGTTCTGTGGGTGTGGCTTGGTGGGCGTGACAGGGGAAGGATACTGTAAAATCCCCATTTCCTCCCCACCCCACTAATCTGCTTTCCAGCTCCATTCTCCTGTGCAGGGCAACAAAAGACCCAGCCGATCACCGGGACTTGGGAGGCAGAGAATAGATGGGGGCAGGGCCAGTCAGAGGTGGTTATTTGCCGGTTCTCCGAACTACTCAAAATTTCCGTTACCGGTTCTCCAGAACTGGTCAGAACCTGCTGAATAACCACCTCTGGACAGATGGCAGATGAGACAGATGCCTCCTGCAGCACTCTGCTGACCAAAATGGGGCACGGGGGGGGGCACCCCTTGTATTCACTAGCAGAGGCACCCCAGGCTGGTCCTTTGCTATTTCCAGACCAGCCCCACGGGCCAGATCTAAGCACCCTCGGGCAAGATCCGCCCTGCGGGCCTTGAGTTTGACACCCCCGCCGTAGATTAACTCTGTGTAATTAGGTCCAGGAAAACTGCAGTCATAACAGATGCACAGCTGCTGTTTCTTACCAATTTCCTGAGCATCCTGGTTGCTTTGCCTGGTTTTCATCTGGAGCTGGAATTTGTGCTGAGCAGAGCAGAGCTGTAACAAGTACTGGCAGGTTTTGGTTGTATCTGTCTGGAAGGTGTGCTTTATACCATCAGATGTGTTCTGCAGCGTTATCTTTCTTTTCTGCAATAGGACAAATATAGAATATTACATGGGGAAAAGGACCTGGTTTCCAGTTTGAGGAAGATACATTGTTCAAATGGAAGAAATTGCTTTGCAGAGACAAAGCAATCAAGCTTGAGCATGCATTGAAAATACTGATTGCAGGAAAACCCGAGGTATCAAATTCTTGTGTGCACTCATGCCTGGGGAATTAAATGTTTTTGCTCAGTGTGCAAAAATACGTAATTTGGATGTTTTGAAAATGTTTAAGTAGTCGTCAGGGGTGGGATCCGACAGGGTTAACTACCAGTTCGGTGATTTATGAGGTTCGGTGATTTACGATGTGCTTCCCTGAACGCTGCTGGCGCGCGCCTGTAAATCGTCATCAGCACGCTGCGTGCAGAGAAGCAGCCTTTGAAAAAGCCCTTTTCCCCTGCTTTTTAAACTGCAGCTGTGCCTTGCATGGCAGCTGAAGTTGAAAAAGCAGGAAATAAAGGTCAGGTAAGAGCCCAGGTGGGCGGGTGGGCAAAAACACCAGCAGAGATAAAACCGGTTCTATGTCTGCTGCTCTTCAGAGCTCCTGTTTCTACAGAGGTGGACAGAACCGGTAGAAACCCACCCCTGGTAGTTATGCTGGGCTAAAACAAGGCTGTTTGAAGTACGGAAACGCATCTACTTCCAGATTTGAGCTAATCTAATGTGGCCGCCTCCCTACGGAAGAGACCACACCACAAAGAAGCCCAACACTCAATCCATCACCCACTCATGTCAGCATAGCCAAGGATGCTGCTAGGCAATAGACAATCATCTTTACAATTCAGAACAAGGTACAAACATTTGCAATTAGCACAGTTCTGTACAGAGCATGCTTAGGAATAGTAGATGCTATTTGTATGGCTTTATCCATATAGGTAGTCCTCCATTTATAACCAGTTATTTAGCGGCTGCAATGATATTTGCTAAAGCATGATTTATGACTGGTCCTCATGTTTAGGGCCATTGCAGCATCCCCATGGTCATGTGATCAAAATTTGAGCTTTAGAACCAGCATATATTTACGATGGTTGAAACATGCTGGGCTCATGTGATGGCCATTTCTAATCTTCCCAGCCAGTTTCCAACTAGCAAAGTCAATGGAGGAAGTTGGGTTCATTTATGACCATGTGTTTTACTGAACAACTGCAGTGATTCATTTAACAACTGTAGCAAAATAGTCATAACATTGGGTATGGTTCACTTAACATTTGACTTCCTTCACACCAGAAATTCTGGTACCAATTGTGGTCATAAGTCAAGGACTACCTGTACAAATCATTTTATAGAATGTTACCTAAGTGAAACCTACATGAAATTTCTTAGTCAACCTACAGATGTATTAGAAGTACAATTCCAGGCAATCTTAAAGAACTGTTTTTATATTAGTTACCTGAAACTGTAAATTAGGGAAAATGTAAGAACTATTCTATTTAAACCTTTGCCCACCTGACTTGTTAAAAAATATACTAAACTATGTTTCCAGGGATCATGTCCCTGCTCTTTAAAGTATGTTTGATATTAGTTTAATTGTGTTTTATATATTCAAGAAAAGCAGAAGTTCTTAAAGTACACTACTGCACTTTATGCAGAAATTTACATAGTTTCGTTTAGTTTACTTTATTGTCATTGCACTTCGTACGATGAAATTAAACGCCATCTTCAGTGTACATTATAACTATAAAAATAAAAACCAAAACACACGTCCTTCACATTCTATACAATTGAACTGAAAACCCCCGATATTGCATTAATATGCACTATACAGCAGAATTCAAAAGAGCGACTGCCCTGGGATAGAAGCTGTTTTTCAGCCTATTTGTCCTTGTTTGTATTATTCTGTACCGTCTGCCAGATGGTATTAGTTCAAAAAAGGGTGCCCAGGATGAGATGGATCTTTGAGAATGTTTTGAACTTTCTTAAGGCAGCAGGAGCTATAAAGCTCTTCCAAAGAGGGGAGAAGGCAACCAATGATCCTCTGGGCAATGACTTTAACCCTCTGGAGTGCTGTCCTATCTGTATACTAAGAAGGCCAATGCCTACATTTGCATTGCAATGAGCAATGACATTTGAGCAATGATTTTTGACATTAGAAAATTGAGGTATCTACATTCCCGAATGGGACAATCTTAGAAGGAACACATGGTGTGCTTTCTCCATTACTGACTTTGCTTGATGAGATTTTTTTTAGATGGAACCATATTCTGTCCAAATAGCTAGCAGCCCTGGCAAAAATTTCTCCTCTCCTGAAAATGGGCTTCTTCATCACGGTTTGAATCATCTGGTTTTTATTACTAACATATTTACTGCACACTATGGAGCATCTTGTATCATCCTGGTTCTTTGTTATTTTTGGCACGTCATTGTTTTAATACCGTAGGTAACTCAGCTGGAGTGGGGAGAAAGAGAGGAAAGGCCTTTCATGATCCAGTCTGCCATTCTACACACACACACACACAAATGACCAACATACACTGAAGGAAATTTTCTTTGTTTCTCTCCACGGGAAACGAAGGACAGGCATTCGGGTGCCGTTGTGAACTTCAAAAATAAGAACTCCTTTGGAGCAAATTCCTAGCAGAATTCCAGTCTGAGATTTTTTCTCTGGCAGCACACGATGAAAATGGACACCATAATCTGTCAGTCTTTGGCAAATCTACCAAACAGGAGAGAAGAAGTCAGAGAGTGGGAGAGAGAAAAAATGCATGGTGCTTATTTTGAGAACACCGTGAGATCAAAATGATTTTTTCAGATTGGTTTTACAGTACAGGGTACTAGTTCTGCTCCAATCACAGGTTGCCTTTGAAGTTTACATTACAATGGAGTGGGCTACACATTTTATTTCTTAATTTCTAGATTCGATAAAGAAGATTGTGCAACCTTTTAGTAACTGAGAGCCAGATTTAAATATTTTGGGGCATGCAGCAGTTTGCAGGGCAATGAGGCAAATTGTGTAGGACCTTTTCTACAATTGGGCTGGTTTAAGGATTTTCTGAAAAGGGACGCAGTGGCTAAGACGCTGAGCTTGTCGATCAGGAAGGTTGGCAGTTCGGCGGTTCGAATCCCCAGTACCCTGTAATGGAGTGAGCTCTTGTTACTTTTCCCAGCTTCTGCCAACCTAGCAGTTCGAAAGCATGTAAAAATGCAAGTGGAAAAATAGGGACCACTTTGGTGGGAAGGTAACAGTGTTCCGTGCACCTTCGGCGTTTAGTCATGCTGGCTACATGACCACGGAGATATCTTTGGATAGCGCTGGCTCTTTGGCTTTGTAACAGAGATGATCACTACCCCCTAGAGCCGGAAACAACTAGCACGTATGTGCGAGGGGAACCTTTTACCTTTTTAAGGATTTTCTGTTATCACTTGGATTTACTTATTCCTTGCTATTTTCTTTTAGATACCGTAGTCTTGAACTTATTTTAGGTTTACGGTAAAACCTTGGCAGATTTCCTGCAACAAAATGATGGGAAAGTATCCTGTTTTAACTTTCAATAATCCTGATCAAAGGAAGTTCTGAGGACCAGAAGATGGTTCTGGAGATTCTATATGGCTTTTAGTTGTAAGCTGCAGCAGCCAACCTTTAACGAATAACAGCCCGTTAGATAGAACCAATATGGGACAACTCTCCCCATATTGAGAAAGTTAAAAATGGAGGGCTAATGCTAGGGACTGAAATTCTTGGGTAGCTGTTGATGGACCACATCCCCACAGCCATGTCCCTAGTCTTGGGATGTTCCCCTTGATTCCTCTGGCTGTTTATTTGTCCTCTCCTAGTATGCAATGAAAAGTAGTAGAAAAAAGGGGCAGCAATGTCTAGTTATTTTGTCTTCTCTTTGGGGACATGACAGTGGGGACTATGCTCAAATAGACAGGAGAATGTTTAAAACATGGAGATGCCTTCAGGCATTCAAGTAGAGAAACTTGATCTGAAAGGTGCTTTTTCCAAAAGGCAACTGGACTGTTATTTTTTGGAAAAAGCACTTTTGGGACAACCAAGACTTGGATGATTGAGAATCTCCACCAACGTGTTAATCTGAAATCTTCCCACTTCAACATTATGAATCGGTCCCAAAGGTGCTTTTTTCAAGAGGCAACTGGACTTTCTGTTTTTTCTTTGAAGATGTTTGCTTCTCATCCAAGAAGCTTCTTTAGAGAACTTAAGAAGCTTCTTGAATGAGAAGCGAAACATCTTCCAAGAAAAACCAGAAGGTCCAGTTGTCTCTTGAAAAAAGCACCCTTGGGGCAACCATGACCTGGATGACTGAGAATCTCCATAGATTCTTTTTCTTTGTTGAGCCAACTATATGGTGTCACTCAGTTCTTTATGATGTTGTGCTACCTGGATGAAAACACACTACAAAGTTTCCATCCATTGACCAGATAGGCAATGATAAATATGGCTTACGCTAAACTTTGGCCAATGAGCATTTGGGAAATGAATTCCATGTTGCCAGTCTCGGATAAATTCATTGCGACTTGTGCATTTTTATTTGCCTTTTTCCTTTATCTATTGGTTAGAGAACCAAATAGGCAAAAGGGAATAACAGACTGGGTTTAAGTGTTTCTGTGACATGATTTAACTAGATAAGGTTAGCTTACCCTGTTTTTGACCTAGTTTTACTTTAACTATAATTAACTGATGAAGTCAACTGACCCCTTTTTAGCATTCGAAAAAGCAGTACTATCTCCACTGTTCCACGTGTTGTGGAAAAAGAGGGCTTGTGCGCTCAATATTTATAATGAGATCTTAATGAATAAATATATATATGAGACCCCTTGTCAACTGCAAACTATAGGAGAGGGTGGCCAACAACTTGTACACAAGCACATCGTCACCAATTATTACAGATGCATGTTCCGAGCCCTGTTAATTTGGAGGGTTCCCAGCTTTCCTGAAAGAGGTTTAAGATCCAGTTGGCTTCCCCCGCCCCCTTTCATTAGGATAGGAAAACCTTTTATGAAAACACACAGAATTTCTAACCTTCAGAAATTCTATTTCAGCTTCGTTTTCAGAAGCACCTGCATAGGTGCTATGCAGCTTTGGCAATTCTTCTTTCACATTAGGTAGCTCCAGATTCTCTATCACTCTTGCCGGCAAATAGTGTTCTGTTCTGAAGTAGGATAAGCCATGTATCTGCAAGCAGAAGCACCAGAGTAACACTGTAAGCCATAGTCCTGATCCCAGCTACCTGTAACTGAATGCTATGCCAGTTCAATAATGGTTGAGTAGTATAATCACAAGTGATGCAGAATATGAGACAGCTACCTTGGTGTTCTCCATACCACTGCCAAAACCTTTCTATCAATTATTTGTCCCAAAATAGTATGTCAGGTCTTCTGTTCAAGTGGGGGGAGGGGTGAAGGTTGTACTAGAAGACCTCCAAGGTATCATGCCCTTGTTGGAGTCTGATTCTGAAGGGGAGATTGAGCAGCTGACAAGGAGTGGGAGTGTGGCTCCGGAAGAAACGGGGGAAGGGCACAGTCCGGTTGGGCATTCAGAGGAAGACCCAGGGCCACCCCCTCTTCATCCTAGGGCACGCAGGGAAGAACGGAGAAGGGAGCAACGTGGTTTATGGGGGAGGAAAGGGCCCTGATCCCCTTCATGGGTTGCAGCTGGGAAGACTGTTTAAAAGGACAAACTGTGCATGGCAAAGTTGCTGGAAGCAAAGCGTGCTTTATTTTTGTCGAGCTTATCTAGGTTTTGGTGTCCTCCCAACTGTGTGTGCTTCATTATCTTTTGGAAGTCTGCAATTTATTATCCTGGCGTGTCGTGTACTTCAGCGTGGTTTGTGTTGGTTTTTTTATTTCTAATTTATCTGTACTTTGGGTTTGGACTGCATTTCTTCCCTTTGTAGTCTGTTTGATCTCCAGCCGAGGATAACTGGACATTGGGGGCCAAGTTGGAGGTATTAAAAGGAATTTATCTACTTTTGTGCCTTTGTTATTTTTGTGCCACACCCTGAGTCATCACACAAGGTCTCTTCCAGTCTTGTTATTCTATGTTCTATTTTCAATCATCACTCCTAGATAATGATTATAACATTAAATAAGATCCAGATATCAAAAAGTGATCGGATCTTTCTGAAAATTGCAAGCATAGACTTTTTAAGAACTTATTTTTTACACTGACTGCAGGGATGTTAAAAAGGCTCAACAGAATGCACAATTTATTACTTGAATCAGTAAATAAATAGATGTTGGTATGCTGCAATGAATAAATATGTCTTCTACTAATAGACCATCATGTACAATGTTTGTTCTACATTTAAGCAGCATGGCTGATGTCTTCCTTCAACTGTTCACATCTGTTAATAGTTGGCAAAACTTCCTGAGTGTACTTTACTGGAGCTATTATAGAAATCATTTTTCTTCTGACATGTTTTTGTATTTATACTATTTGCAGAAAAATTTAATATACCCTGATGACAGAATCAGGATGCTTGTGGCCTTTGGAAAGGCTTTTTTCTAGTCAGTGTTTACCTTTTCTCTGGCTAGAAAGTTAGCAAATCAAACGACAGATGTAACTAAATGGAGATTGCAGACAAAATACTTATCAATAGCTAGTATTCTCTGAACCAGTCATCAAGGCAGTTATGAATCTTCCATGCTTGGTGAGTTCCTTTGTATATCGTTGTGGTAGTTAGAATTAAATGAAGCAGGAAAACAAAAGCACATCTACTTGAGTATGTGCATGATGGCAGGCACAAATATTTAATTCAGATTTAGAAATTTCTTAAATCATGTTCAGGGCAGGTCCAGAATCCACACGCTTGGCTATATAGACCATCACTTAAAGCATAACTTGTACAGGTAAGATACTCCTATTTTCAGAGTGTATGGATGAATTTAAAATTTAAACTATCCTCAACAGAGCGAGAAGGCTAAATCTCTGAATGGACATCTCTATTTATGACTCTTATTCACAAAACTTTACTCTGTGTCTGCCTCAGGTGTGTTTAGAACTTTCATTCATCTGAAAAAGATCATTTGGAGAATTTCTGTACAAGTCCATGTCCTGGGCATTGCATGCAAAAGACAACATTTTGAAGGGTCCTTGGTGCTCTCTGAACTTGCTTGTTTTTTTGCAGACGCTTCATTACCCTAACTAGGTAACATCATAAGTGCATCAGGTTACCTAGTTTGGGTAAGAAATGTCTTCAAGAAAACAAAAAAAGCTCAGAGAGCCCCAACAAGCCCTCATTTCAACCCTGAGCTACAAATATCCTCCTTTAGAGAGAAAATATTTTTAACTATTAGTATAAAGTAAGGTTAGGAGTGTCAGGCTTCATTGCTTGCTCTGAATGTTCTTCCAGATGCTCTGAATCTGAAGAACTTTCAGTGACATTATGAGAGCTTTTGCAACTGTGACATGATGATGGTTTTAATAGTTATTACTTTATATGGACCAGAAACTTTAACATTGTGTTACCGGCTTCTTGAATGAATGTCAAAAAATGGACTGAAATCAGAAGTTTGAGAAATAGTTGCCTCATTATTAGTTAAATTAGTGCATTAATGTTTAGTTAATATTTTCTTATGACATAAACAGGAAGCCTTCCAGTCCTTTTACCATTACATTTGTTCCGTAAAACTGGATTACTTTGGCTTCAAGACCCTAACTGGGAGAAGATATTGATCTGAGTTCTATGGCTACAAACCAATTCAATTTGGAAAACCTTTGAATTCTTATCCTCTGCTTCCCAACTGCACATCTACTGAACCTTGACATTTAAGTAGCAGCCAAACCAACTGAGATGCTTTAAACTATAAAATAAGCATAGAATTGAGAGGTTGCCAACAAATGAAAAAAATATCCTTACTTCATCTTGGTAATCTCCATATTCCGCCTGGAGGGCTAAGGAGGCCAGCAATAAGGCTGTTTCGTCATCACAGTGTATCTTCTCTTCTAGAAGATCTTTCCTTAACTGCAGGTAGTACTGATGGTATGTCAGCGTGTGCCTGGAGCAAATCAAGAAAAAAAGAAATAAACAGGTCATGGGAGGCGGAAATAACAACTGCATGCAGAAGAGCTCAAGGCGACAATTCCCGTTTATACAAAAGCCCTTTTGTATGACACGGTTAACTGGATCATGGGGGAACAGGTTGAATGCATTATGTGAGAGGGGTTCTTTTGCCAGGAGTTTAAACATTAATTGATTTTAGTTTTCATTTTATGTCTCAGCCTTTATATTATGTTTTTACATTCGGTTTGATACCATAGTGCATGTTTGAGCAGAAACCTAAGTTATAAATTACATGAATGAATGAATGAATGAATCAACAAATGAATCAATTAATGAATCAAGGTCATGTAACAGGTAATTTCTACAGCACTGCAGGATGTTCAAAGCACATAACAAACATAAGGTAAGTTCAACAATTCCAGGTTTCCATGATGCCACTTTGAAAAACTTGGAACAACCTTCATTTTATAATCGTGTTTCCCAAGAGAGATTAGTCTGGCTAGACTCTCCAGATCAGAACTGGGTTTTTAGGGGACTTCCGGTTTGTCGGCTTCGCGAGCGGCAGGGATTTGCGAAGCTGCGCGATCCCTGCCGCGCTAGCCGTTTTTGGGGCTCCGACCCAGCCGGGTACGGAGCTAGGCTGCCCTGCAGGGGCAGCTGAAGGTAGGGGGATCCGGAGAAGGGTTTGGGGGTGCTGCAGACCCCCTCCCTGGCCGGCAGAACCCCTTTTCCCAGGACGTGCAGCGGCGGTCCGTAATGGCCGCCACAAAGAAGCTGGCAGCCGGGTAAGAATGCGCAGGAGGAAGTGGAGAAAGTGATTGAGAGGAGAAAGTTTTTCTTGGCTCCTAGGACTCTAAGACATATTTAATAAAATTCCTGAAAAGTATGATTTTCTGAATAATACCTGCCAGAAGAGGAAAAAAGCGGCTGCTTGAAGGTGCTGAAAGGATAGCTTTCCCTCTTTTCCTACGGAATAAATAACTGGATATTAAGAAACCTATTTTTTTAGGTGGAAATTGGTTTTAAGCGATGAGTGGGAAGAGAGAGGATTAAAAAGAAAATATTTGTATGCTAAGATTTGTTGGAGCAGATGCCTTAAGGATTTGAAGACTAGAATATATTGTAACAAGACTTTAAACAGATTTGGACTTTCTTTCTCTTTGATTGATATCACCCCAGAAGGAGAAAGTGAGAACTCTGCCTTGGTTTGGACTGATTGATAACTTTGGGACTGTTTTATCTTTTTTATTTTCTTTTGAATATTCTGGTTGTTGTAAGAAGAAAGAAGGAGAAAAGAAAAGAAAAGATTTATAATGGCTCTTTCTGTTGAGGAACTAAGAAATGGTGTGGAAGAAGCTTTCCTTTTCTTAGAAATGGCGCTTACTAATTATCAACAAAAATTACAACAGATGAAGACAGCAGAGGAACAAGAAAGAAATGAAGGAGCCATCTTTAATGAATCTCAGAATTTGATCCAGAAAAAAAGAAGAGAGAAAGAAAAGAAAAGAAGAGAAAAGAAGAAAACTAAAGGATTTAAGGACTTAAGATCTAAAAAAAACATTTAAGAAAGGGAAAAATAAAGTGCAAAACCAATATGATGATTGTAAACAAAGGGGAAAAGAAATACGACAGAGAAGGGAAGCCGGTAAGGCAGAGGCTAGAAGAAGGGGGGGTAGAAAGGTTTGTTGGGAAAAGAAAGAAAGGGAAAAGGTGGAGAAAAGCTACAACGTTTTGAAATTAAATGGAAAAAAAGGAATTTTTTATGGATAATGGATAAAGTAAAAAGATTTTGCAAGGTACATAAGATGAGATGGTAGTATTGCAATGGTTTAAGAGTTGATAAGAGATTAAAATGTTAAAATGTTTAAAAATGATTGGTTTTAAAACTTAATAATAGGAGGGGTTTAGAATATTGTTTTAATTAAAGAGTTTAATAAAATTATGGTATGGATGTTATTATGAAATTTTTATTATAGTATTTCTTTTTAATATTTGGATTTATTCTCTAATTATGCACTTAATTGTGTTGGATGTATTAGTTAGATAGAATGTACCAAGCAAAATCTGATTGGGTATTAGATATTATTTTAAAGATTAATTTGATTAACTTAGGGGGAGATAGAAAGGCATCATACTCTGATTAATGATTTCAGGAGAAACTGATTTTCTTTTTTTTCATAAGGGATGAGACAAAGGGATGATAAAAAATGGACAAAAGATACAAATATAATGATTTAAACTAAGATGATTAATTAAGGTAGAATTAAGAAGTGTGAAATATGTGGAGAAGTTAATATAGAAGGCTTAGAATGGTAAATAAAATAAGTAATGATATGTAAGATGAGCATGAATATAATTGAAGTCCATGAAGAGAGAGACACCTGGGTCCAAGTTACTTTCCAAAAGATATTTTTTTATGTTTTGTGTGTTGTGTGTATATGTCTTTTTTGGGGGGAGAATTGGTAAAAACTTGTAGAAATATAGAATGAGAATAATGGTAACTAAGTCAGAAAGAAACAGATGAAATAATAATAATGATATTGAATAAGAGTAAAGAGAAGTAAAGAGAAATTGAATAAGAGGTTTTGGTATATTATATGGAAATGGTTTAAAACAGAATCATAATTTATCTGACTTGTTAAATTTACAAGGGAAAAAGGTTTAAACATGTAATGAATAATGATAATTTGTGTGTTTTAAAAATTAATAAAACTTGTTTTTTTTTTAAAAAAAAAAAGAACTGGGTTTTTAATTCTACCTGGTAGATCAGGAGTGTCAAACTCAATTTCATTGAGAGCCGCATCAGGGTTGTGTTTGACTTCAGGGAGCCATGGGGGCTATGGCCGGGGTGGGCGTGGCCAGCTCAACATCACTTGTGAGCGCTCTGCCAGCAAAAGCGGGCTCCCAAGCTCCATTTTTGGCTAGGCGGCCTCCTGCTACCCTCTGCCAGCGAAAATGGAGCTCGGGTGAGCCACATGCGCTAGCAGAGGCATCGCAGGTCAGTCCTTCACTGTTTCCAGGGTGGACCCACAGGCCAGATCTAAGCACCCTGTGGGCCACACCTGGCCCATGGGCTTTGATTTGACACCCCTGTGGTAGATGATTCAAATGTAATAGCAATAAATAATCAGCATGAAAATACATTGGGCTGGCAGAGAAATATTTAGCTATTCCACCACTATTGCCTATATGAAATTCCTGACAGGATATTGTTAAGAGAAGAGCAGTTTGGGATCATCCATTTGTTACCCTTCCCCTTCTATCCCACTAAAGAATAGAAACTAGAACAGGATGGTCATGATTATGTCTGACTTGTAGAAAAGCAAGACTGCTTGGGAGCATGTGGACATGGGAGAAGAATGATTTTAAAACACAACCCAAATATACTCACTGAATCAGACTAATGTCATCCACAAAGAACTTAATCCGGAAGTACAAGATGAAGTTTACTGTGTTTTTGTTCCTTTTCTTGGGTTCTTCTTTCCAGCCATCGGGGGCTACTTTAGTTAGCTTTAGCTCTGGATCGATGAAGAAGTACTCATTTTCTGTCATCAAAAGATAAATCAACATAGAACATCCATAAGACATCGCAGCTCAGTTGCTCTGCTTTGCTGATATATCCACAAGTCGTCTCCCAAACATGTGATTCTATTTGTTCAACGGAGGGAAATCAGCCTCCATTGGAGGAATTTAACTGTGAACAGCTGCATCTACGATTAAGCTATCAGCTGATTCTCTTAATCAATGTGGAAAACAAAGCAAAGTGGATAATTTAAGAATTTCTGAGAGCCAGAGCAGGGACAGATTCCTGTCTATACTTATGTATTACTGGTGATGAAGTAAAAGTAAAAGTTTTCTAATGGCTGTCTGAGGCCCAAATGAGCCATCCCTTAATGCATGCGATGGTTATTTCCTGGAACCCTCAGGATTGATCTGCTAGCTGGGGAATTCTTGGAGATGAAGTCCACATACTGAAGGATTCCCAGGTTAGGGAAGATTTACTTACATATTCTTTTGAACTATTACCATCTGGCAGACGGTACAGGATAATAACAACAAGGACAAATAGGCTGAAAAACAGCTTCTATCCCAGGGCAGTAACTATATTGAATCCTACTGTATAGTGCAATATTAATGCAATATCAGGGGTTTTCAGTTCAATGTATAGAATGTGAAGGATGTGTGTTTTGTTTTGTTTTCACAGTCATAATGTACACTGAAGATGGTATTTAATTTTGTTGTATGAAGTGCAATGACAATAAACTAAACTAAACTAAATATTCCCCACCCAGTTGCCTCCTATATTACTTGTTCTAACTGTCAGGAAATTTCTCCTTAGTTCTAGGTTATACAATATTCTTTCCACAATATCTGGATCAGGATATTTTGCCAGATTTCACATGGGGGCAAAGAAGGAAAAAAAACCATTCTTCCAAGCCATTCTTCCATTTTCCCCACTGAAAATTCTTCTGAAAATGCTATTTTGAGTGGTAACATGGGCATGCATGGTTTTTGCTATGAGGACAAATAGCAGGGGATTTTTAATTAAGAAAATGGCATGGGAAATAATAATAATTATCCCCCTTTCCCTACAAACCTGTTCCAATTCAAACTAGCTGTCTCTATGACGGGAAACAAATTTAGAAAGAAAGATGAATTTGCATATCTCTGTTATAGAGGCTAGTTTGTTTCCAGGAAAATATGGAATTTATTTTCGTGGTCAGTAATGACTCATTCATACACAGCAGTTACCATTTGATATCAAATGAAAAATATCCAGGGTAATGCAATATTTTTTCTCACCTTTTAAAGAAGCTAACCCAAACAAGTGATGCTCCATTAAACCAAGATGGGCGACCACCATATCAAATACGTCTTTGCATACGGTCTTAGTATCACAAGTCAGTTCTAGTCTTTGGCTACTTAAAAGCATGATGTTGACTTTTCGGCGATTGTCTTCATTCTTCCCTTTTTTGTTCTGATTTTCAAAAAACAAACAAACACAGACTGTCAAAAATGACACAAAATTGTATACACATAGGGCCATATATTGTCAAAAGCATCAGTTTTAAAAAACAAATATCCACTTTTCTAATATCACAGAGGAAATGGGAAGTGAGGGGAATATCAAATTTAATTTTTTGAAAATAAAATTACACACAGAGACATACAATACTGCAATGTGGAATTTATATCAACTAGAACTATATGCAGTTTTGCTTGCCACATTCTTTTTCTTAAATATATGCAGGAGGATATGACCAAGGCACTGTCAGTTATTCAAATACTCAACTAATGTTCAACTAAATGATACTCAAATACCCAACAAATGTTCAACTAAATGATATCATGACTCTATTTCAGTTACCTTGCTGTCAGAAAACATGATTTATAAAAAATGCACCACATAGCTTCTGCTACGACAGAATGTGTGATGAAAGGGAAGCAGTAACCACATAGATCACCTGCATTATAGAAACACCATTAAAAAATTCCAAATTCCATTAACTTCAAAGTACTAAAAATTATGTAAAAAGCAAGCTAGTTATGTCGGAGTGACACAGACCCAAACTTCGGAATTTTTGTTAAAAAATGTATTACCATACGGTATTGCAAGACTACAGGTTGATAATTTAATAATCTCCTACAAGAAGAGAGCCCCCATTAAAAAAAAACCTCCTTGCATTATTAACAACGTCAAAGAAAACATGAATCTACACAAAGAGGAAAATTCTGACACTGGGGATGAAGGATCAGTTATGTAGTCGGAAGTGAAACAGAAAGTTGTAACCCAGCACAAAATTGTATCATCCTCATGAAACAAACTGCAAAGTAGTTTAATAGAATAAATATAATTTAAACAGGAAAGGCAAGGGAAGGGAGTTATCTGAATTGGACAATATGATAGACAAACCAAACTTCCCAATCTCTAGAGCTGGTGTTGAAAGCTCATGGTGATTGTCACACAACTTATCAGATAAATATTGCATGTGGAGCTTAACATTCAGAGAAAGTTAAACCAATGATTGTCTAAAAAAAGGGCAAAGAATCCACTAAGACAGGAGTGTCAAACTCATGGCCCAAATGCGTCACGTGCTGGCCCCGCCCCCGCCCGGTTTAGCGAAGGGGAAAACCCTGATACGTCACATGATGACTCCGTGACGACGCAAGTTTGACACCCCTGCACTAAAAGAAATCAAGCAAATTAAGAGTATAGGAAAGATTTTATAGGAGAAGAAAAACACAAAGATCATTACATCACACACCATACCATCAGATCATTGCTATATGCTACTTACTGATAGTACATTTACAACAAAGGTCTTACCAAAATTGATTTTGGCAGGTCCAAGGAGGTAAAGGGTTCAATAGTAGTTTTTACGAACTCAGGACCAAAGAAATTCTGCAAATTAGAGAAACTTATTTTAGCATTCAGCATTCATGCCACCAAAAACTGATAAGTAACTGAAGACAAGAATAAAGCCCATAGTTATTACAGAGGGAAATGAGAACTGAAAAGAGCTCTTCCAAATGAAGTTTAGTACACTTAACCAATTTATTCATTTCTAGGACTCCATTAGATAAACATTCTGTACATTAAACAAATAAATGTTGTTTGTCTAATTAAATAGTTGCCTGGCGAAACCTGTTGCTTTCCAGATTGGTTGGGAAAATTACTGTTCCTTTATAAATTCCCATCCCAAGAATTTATCTTGGAATTCTGGAAATTGTAATCCCAACATAAGCATCAGGATGAGGAAATACAGAAACACCAATAGTCATTCAAGCAGCCATCTTTTGTCATGACAAGGAAGGATGGACCCTGTATTTTCCTTCCTGTACATTATCTCAAATTTTTAATACATAGGAACAAAAATATGGGTCTATTCTGCAGGCTAGTACAAAGGCCATTCAGGATTTGCTGGATTTTCTATTAATAACTTTTAATTCTTGATAAAAGCTAGCGAGACAAATGAGAATGGTGTTCCCATGGCATAATGATATACCAGGAAAAATTTCTCCTGCCATGAAAACTTGATACACACATAAAACTGTAACTGAATTTTAGAATATCAATTAGAATATTAACAATAATTAGAGTTCATATTAGAATGTTGATTAGAATATTTAATTAAATAGAATTTAATCAGAATTAGAACATTCTAATTAAATAATTAATTATTTTTTTAAAAAAACACAGGTCTTTCTAAAACATATGCAATGTCAGAGGAGCAACCTAACTGTATTGGAGAGATCTGAAAAAGGTCAACAGCATTAGCAGGAAACATTCCAGGATATTGAGTCACTGTTTTCCTATTGGTCACGATGTTAGTGTCAAAACTAGACACTATAGATTAGGTACACTTGCTTAAACTATCTCTGCTACTGTTGGGGCATGTAGTAAGAAGCTCAAGACTCTCCATAGGGATAACATTTTCTGAGACAGAATGGCTTTAATGGCTTATCAAAACATTAACCATGAAATATAAATACACACACACACACACACACACACACACACACACACACAAATATACATACCATATGAACACATTTTATTCCGAGCATGGACACAAAATATACGTGCTAACACCAGAACAGACTGAAGTATTGTTAGAAATGACTGTCCACCTTTATAAAGAATTAATTTGTGTTCAGCCAAGTGTATTGCTCAACCACTTAAAATAAGAGTTGGCAACTAACTCACATCCGTTTCTAATCATTGTTTGGGACTTCTGGGACTGGCCAAAACTGGACCACTGAAATTTGTCAATCAATTGCTAAAAGCAAAACATTGCTATATAGTGAGGGAAGGAGGATAGAAGGGAGGGAGGGAGGGAGGGAGGGAGGGAGGGAGGGAGGGAGGGAGGAAGGAAGGAAGGAAGGAAGGAAGGAAGGAAGGAAGGAAGGAAGGAAGGAAGGAAGGAGAGTAAATGTGTTAACCTCTCCAGTCTGCTTAGCACAGTGCTTTTTTAAAAGATGCAACCCTTGGCCCACCATTGTCTTAACATTACCCTTAGCTTCCTTTGGGTCATGGCTGTTTCCAAAGCAATTTCTCTAAGTGGATCCTTTGTCATATCAAGCACAGCCGGCCTCACTATGTCTCCAGGATAGAGGCTGAGCCGAGACTGCCGGAGAGCCATTTTAGCTTGCAGTTGCATCATCTCCTCCTCCTGGCGCTTCAACATCACTTCTTGGCTCAACAGGTTGTCTTCAGGAGTTGCTTCATACTGTCTGTGGATGAAAAGGAAAGGGAACGGATTGCCGCGACAATGAATGAATGGTTCTGTAGCAGAGTTTAATAGGAAACTCAGCTTATAGACATAGATTCACAGAACTGTGGAGTTGAATGAGACCATACAAATTATCTAGTTCAAGCCTTGACAATGTGCAGGAAAGCCAATTAAACTATCTTTGAGAGGAAGCTGTCTAGCCCTTCTTAAAAACTTCCAGAAATGGAGATCTCACAAGCCTGCAGATAGATTGTTCCATTGCCCACATCTAACAGGCAGGAAATTTTTCCTTCATTTTAAGGAACAAAGTAACATTGGAAATGAGATAAATATGGGGAAAAGAACCTTTTTTTTTTTTTTAACCTTCCTTCAACTCCTTAGTTGATCAAAGGCAGATCCTAAGTGTCTTTGCTTAGTAAGAAGAGGTGTACCTTCCATATCCTGAGCCAAAGGCTTTTTAGAGTTGGGATGAGAGATGCAATATTTCAACTTCTGGTGGTTTAAGAAGTTACAAAACCCATGCCATGAATTCCATAGCTGTACATGTGGCTTTTCTCACTGCAACATATATACAGAGTTAAACTAAAAATGAAACTAATTATCTGCTGTTATGATGGCTACTCCAGGAGAGGAGGAGGAGGAGGAGGGGGGAAAAGGAGAAGAAGAAGAAGAAGAAGAAGAAGAAGAAGAAGAAGAAGAAGAAGAAGAAGAAGAAGAAGAAGAAGAAGAAGAAGAAGAAGAAGAAGAAGAAGAAGAAGAAGAAGAAGAAGAAGAAGAAGAAGAAGAAGAAGAAGAAGAAGAAGAAGAAGAAGAAGAAGAAGAAGAAGAAGAAGAAGAAGAAGTTGTTAATTATCCCTTCTGTGGTTCTAAGTTAATTAATATATGGGAGTTCCTTCTATTTAAACATGAAATTTTAACTTCTAAAATCTCTCAAAAGCCTTCCTTTACTTGATTAGGGTTTTAGGTCATTCTACAAATGCAACTCAACCCCTGAACTTCTTGGTTTGCTTCCTTAAATCAGGATACAGAAATTACTTATTAACTTGGTGCTGGCATGATTATCACTCAGCTGGAAAATGAGTATATGCAGAAGAAATATTTGTCTCTTGTACTTACTGAAGCGTTGTTGCATATACTGTTACTACCAAGGCTAAGGAATGAATTAGGTAATGCAGAATAAAAAGTGAAGCAAAAGTTTAGCGAGCAGAAAGACAAAATATCCGAATAACACAGTACAAATTTAACCTACAGAATGAAATATCCCAGAGACCAATTGCTTTTGGGACATGAATATTTTAAGCAGAAGTTTCTTCAGCACGTTGCCATTAACCAAAGTTTACCTTATACAATTATCCTTTATTTCTTACATTGATTATTTCCCCCCACAGCCTAATAATATTATTATTTGTGTCAAGGGCAAGCAAGCAAACAGGGCCAGCCATAAACAGCTAGAATAAGCATCTTTATTGTCTCTACTTATGTTATAAAAATCTCTCCAGACTCTCTTTCTCTGGAAACACCCCCGGTAAGGCTTCATGGATCTTGGGGAAGATAAAACGTGGCTGTGCCATGATTCCAAGCTGGGCCCCCATTTGACCCCTCATTCCAGCCTAGCTGGCAGTTGCCCAACAATTGGGTGGGCAAACAATAACAGACCCCCCCCCCCCAAAAAAAAGTCTGGTTAGTAGACATTGCAGACAGAGGTGGTATTCAGCAGGTTCTGACCAGTTCTGGAGAACTGGTAGTGGAAATTTTGAGTAGTTCGGAGAACCGGCAAATACCACCTCTGACTGGAGATTTTACAGTATCCTTCCCCTGCCACGCCCACCAAGCCATGCCCATAGAACTGGTAGTAAAAAAAATTGAATCCCACCACTGATTGCAGAACCTGGAGAAAAGCAGAAGAGAAAAAAATTGAGAAAAAATCACAAAATACAAAGACCTTCAAACAGAAGTAGAACAACTGTGGCAATAGAAAACAAAGATAGTATCAATAGTACTGTATATACTCGAGTATAAGCCTAGTTTTTCAGCCCATTTTTTGTGCTGAAAAAATCCCTCTCGGCTTATACTCGAGTCAGATTCCCCTCTGAAAAAAAAAATGGTGTGGAGTCGCGGCCTCCGGCGGCAGCGACTCCCAACAGCCCCAGCCGGGAAGGGAAAGGCAAAAAGCGCTTTGCCTTTCCCTTCCCGAGGCGGCGGGACTGGGGCCGCGCCGGCAGTAGTGACTCCTGACTCAGGGGGCCTCCGAGGGAGGGGAAGAGAGTGACTCCTGCCTCCCGCTGTCATCATCATCTTCTTCTTTTGGGTTAGTGAATCAATTAAACCTTTCATGATAGTGAGATCGTTTCCCAAATTAATTATTTTTATTTTTGAAATTTACCAGTAGCTGCTGCATTTCCCACCCTCGGCTTATACTCGAGTCAATAAGTTTTCCCAGTTTTTTGTGTAAAATGAGGTGCCTCGGCTTACATTCGGGTCGACTTATACTCGAGTATATACGGTAATCAGGCGTATTATCCTAAAACAACTGGAGCACTACTTGAACACCATTGGCATTAATAAAATCAGTCAATTGCAAAAGGCAACTTTACTTAGAACGCCTTACACTCTGCAATGATACTTTTCACATTATTAAACAACAATACTGGCCTATCCCAGATCCTTGGGGAGGACTTGATAGGTGGACAAAAATGCCAAATCCAGTCTAAACATCTGGCTGACTATATGACCAACCATAATAATAATTCACACTAATTGGATCCACACATATGTTACACCAATTCATTACAACATCCTAATTTCTTGGGAAGAATTTGATGTTTTTGAAGGCCAATATCAATTGCAAGACCTGGCGGTTGTCATTTCACATGTTTGAATAAAGAGCAGAAGAGAGAGAACTGGAGAAAAATAAAAAGACCTGAAAATAGAAGTAGAACGACTGTGGCAAAGACTGTACCAATAGTAACAGGTGCCTTGGGTGCAATCCCAAACAATCTGGGGCACCATTTGAGTGCCATCAGCATTAACAAAACGATTATCAATCAATTGGAAAAAGCAGTTTTACTTGGAACATCTTACATCCTGCAGGCCATACCTTTCACACCACCAAAAAACATCTGCCTATCCCAGGATCCTAAGAA
Source organism: Notechis scutatus (assembly GCF_049901735.1). Taxonomy (NCBI): domain Eukaryota; kingdom Metazoa; phylum Chordata; class Lepidosauria; order Squamata; family Elapidae; genus Notechis; species Notechis scutatus. Next base: position 14,619,934 of record NC_142012.1, on the reverse strand, counting down.
AGACTCAACAGGTGGATAAAAATGCCAAATCCAGTCTCACCATCTGGCTGACAATGCAGCAAGCCACAATAATACAAATATATATTTAAAAAATTAATCACACTGGGCCAGGGGTGTCAAACTCAATTTCATTGAGGCCCACATCAGGGTTGTGTTTGACCTCGGGGGGCCGGGGGGCCATGGCTGGGGTGAGTGTGACTGGGGTGGGCATGGCCAGCTTGATGTCACTCGTGTCATGGGGCACCTGTGGTGGCCTGGGCGGGGCTCAGTGGATCTTCCTGTAGCCCTCTGCTAGCAAAAATGGAGCCCGGGAGGGCCGTTTATGGCCATAACGGCCTCCTGCAGCCCGAGCTCTGTTTTCGCTGGCAGAGGCACTGTGGGCTGGTCCTTTGCTATTTCCAGAGTGGCCTCGCAGGCCAGATCTAAGAACCCCGTGGGCCGGATCCAGGCCGAGGGCCTTGAGTTTGACACCCCTTGTCTGGGCATATAACTTTAGTCTGTTGCAGAAAAAGAATCTTTGCATGTTCAGATTTTCTCCACTTTACACACATGCAAAAATCCACGATTCAGCACTGAAACCTGACAGTTTAAAAAAAGGAGTGATATGTTAAGTTATGATGGTTAAGGGCCTGTTTCCTCAGATTTGTAGAAAAAGGGAGGATATTAGACTGAAAAGATAATTATGCCCCTCCAATCACAGTACAAAAATGCTTAGTAATCATTTTATGCCATGTTTTTTAACCCAGATTTTGCCCTCAGCATCACATTTGAGGCAATTTAAACCCTTCTTTAGGTTAAAGTTGTGTTTTTCCTCTTTTCCCAGCAGGATTTTAGCTTTGGACATGATCTATCATTGCTTTGCTTGTGATGTGGTGGATGATGAAGTCAAAGATTTGAGATCTGCCCTCAGTAGTTATTTTGGCTTTGGCTGCAGGAGTTTCCACAATGGCTTTTGACAGTGGACTGACCAAATGCTTGTCAGATCTTACATAGTCTCCTTATGGAAGTAGGTTTAACGCTTCTCTGGAAAAGTGCTAAGACAGCATTTCAAATATGCATTTAGTGTTCTTTTGAAAAAAAATAGTAAACTTCTGCTTGGGGAAAAAAAGGATTGGTTGTAGAGAAAATGCTAGTCCTATGCTTCAAGAAGGATTTAAACTGAGAAAGAGCACCAGGTTCTGCCAGCTATATATTGCTGGTTCTGTCATCAGTGAGTGCAATACAGGTAATCCTTGACTTACAACCATAATTGAACCCAAAATTTCTGTTGCTAAATGAGACAGTTGTTAAGTGAATTTTACGACCTTTCTTGCCACATTTGTTAAGTGAATCACTGCAGCTGTTAAATGAATCTGGCTTCCTCATTGACTTTGCTTGTCATAAGACCACAAAAGGTGATCACATGACTCTTCTCCCACCACTGCCTTGGCTACAGCTCTTCCTCCTGTCTCCCAAGTTATTCTCACAGCCCATTACACTAAGGTAGAGCAGACCTGCCTGTTGGGGCTTTGCATTTTAGAGTAATATACTTAATATTATTAACCTATTATGCTAATATATCCACATGGATTGCCCAAATCAGTAATATTATGTTAATATATCCACATGGATTGCCCAAATCAGTCATGCAAGCTAAATAAATAAATATTTTAAAACATCCACCACATTTTGGACCTCATTAGCTATATTCGATAATATATCTGAATTGTATAAAGGTGGAGAAAGATGCTTTGTTAAGAAAGAGCCTCAATTTAACATGAAAAATGAACTGTAAGAAAACCTTTACATCATACAATTAGATATGTACATTTTTATCTGCCTTCTAATTTAACATAGTCCTCTTCCTCTCCTCCTCCCCTCCAGAAAATTGCCTTTAAAAAACCTACAGTGAGCCAAGGGATTACATCTAATATTTTATGTATACATGTATAACTAATATTTCCATTTCATAAATGGCCCGAGAAGTCTTGAGCCTGAAACTAAAAAGTATTATAATATGTATTTGTATGAATTACATGTAATGCTGAAGGCACGCCTGAATAACCTAAATTTAAAAATATATTGCTTGAGTGTCATTTTTTTTATGAATTTGCAAATGGCTAACAGCTGAGGGATATATTCCACACAATTCCAAACTAATTTGTTTGGTTTCATTTCCCCCACCTCCCCTATTCCTTGATTTTTTCCAATATGGCTTGTAAAGTTGTTTTCGCACAATGGCCTTCGTGGGATTATTAAATCAGTTGAGGCCCAGGGGTACGGTGAATATTATATGGTGACTTATGAATAGAACATTTCTGTGCATTTCTGATAAGCTGATCTTATCTCAGACTACGTGAACTGGAGCAAGACAGAAATAACCTTCTGTTGCAAGGTGTGAAAGGAGAAGCATAAGCTGCAGTTGTCTTGAAGCTGAATGGCAAAGAAATGATTAAGAATTGGAATAAAGGTTGCAGCCAGTATGTCAGTTTCCTGTGGGTGGATAAAGGGTGGGAAGATTTATAACAGAAGGAGGTGCAGCATGTTAGGGCAGAAAAAATAGACCCCGGCAGTCTCCTTTGCTTAAAGCTATTTATGTTGGCACAGAGATGTCAACATCTTGAAATTTACCACACTGATAATATTCCCGCTTTTTTACACAATGCAACCCTCCTCCACACCCCACCATACAGTTTTCTCTAAAAGGAGTCACAAGGCTAAAAGACAAACACATAACAGATAATCAGAGTTGGAAGGGACCTTGTAGGTCATCTAGTCCACCACCACCACCCGCCCAAGCGGGAGACCTTACACCATTTCTGACAAATGGCAGTCCAATCTCTTCTTGAATGTCTCAAGTGATGAAGCTCCCACAACTTCCAAAGGCAATTTCTGTCCCATTGGTTGATTGTTCTCACTGTCAGAAAGTTTCTCCTTGTTTCCAGGTTAAATCTCTCCTTGTTCAGTTTCCATCCATTATTCCTTGTGTGGCCTTTGGGTGCCTTGGAAAACAGCTTGACCCCTTCTTCTCTGTGGCAGCCTCTCAAATATTGGAACACTGCTATCACATCTCCCCTGGTCCTTCTCTTCACTAGACTAGCCATGCCCAGTTCATGTAACCGTTTTTCATATGTTTTAGTCTCCAGTCCCTTAATCATCCTGGTTGCTCTTCTCTGTACTTTTTCTAGAGGGGTTCCCCCCTCCATCTCTGTCTCAGTTTGGTTTTTTCTGTTTTACTTGGCTTGTACCAATCAAGGACAATTCTCTTTAAAAAGAATTCAAAAGCTTATTACAGCAACTTGAAAGGAACTTTTAGTGCTGGTTGATTTGGCTTTAATCCATGATATTTGAAAGGGGATTTTGCTTATTTTACTGGTTAATTTGTAAAGTTGGTACAGGTGGTTTTCAACTTACAACTGTTTTGTTCAGCAGCCTTTCAGAGTTACAACAGCACTGAAAAAGAGACTTACGACCAGATCTCACACTTACAACCATCACAACAGGATCATATGATCAAAATTTGGATAGAGTAGAGTAGAGTAGAGTAGAGTAGAGTAGAGTAGAGTAGAGTAGAGTAGAGTAGAGTAGAGTAGAATAACAGAGTTGAAAGGAACCTTGGACCACCTGCTCAGGCAAGAACCAAAAGAACCACACACCAAACCTGGAAAAGTATTCATGCCCAAATCTGTGGTCCGAACTCTTGAATCCAAAAGCATTTCTTCCAAATCTTGCATACAAGCGGAAAGGTTGTGTTTAATGATGAAAGGCACCTGAATTATTGTGTTTAATTAGGTTTTTAAATGCATTGTGAGTAATCACATTAACTGAACATAAGCTGTGATTGTAGCTATATGCAGGTTAAATCAAATCAGCTTCAGTCTTGAACCTGGACATTCACTTAAACAGAATAATGGAGTTGGAAGGAACCTTGGAGGTCTTCTAATCCAACCCCGTGCTTAAGGCAGGAAACCTTATACCATTTCAGACAAATGGTTGTCCAATCTCTTCTTAAAAACTTCCAGAGTTGCATTCACAATTGCTGGAGGCAAGTTGTTCCACTGATTAATTATTCCCACTATCAGGAAATTTCTCCTTGGTTCTTTCCTTGATTAGTTTCCACCTATTGCTTCTTGTCCTGCCCTCAGGTGCTTTGGAGAATAGCTTGACTCCCTCTTCTTTGGGGCAGCCCCTGAGATATCGGAACACTGGATGAATATCTAACATCCTTTCAATAATGATATCTATGTCACATCCACATAATTGTTGATGTTGACTTGGTAGAACCTTTGCTATATTGTCTGAGATTCTTCACCAACCCTCTCTAGGGCTGAGAAGAACCGAGAAAGAGAACAGAAACTCTACTCTGCTGCCCGCTGAGGAAGCAAAAAAAACAAGGCCACAACTAGCATACAACTTGTCCTCTGTCCTTGCCAACACTTTTCTGTGTTGTTTTTTTTGCAGGACCATGCAAAGGCTGACTCCCAAAGTCTCTGAAAGCATGGGGAAGTGGTGGAAAGATGCTACCGACCCATGACTTCAGGACAAATGGAATGTGGAAATTACAGAGGGAAATAGGAACTTTTACCAATACAGATAGTCTTCGACTTACAACAGTTCATTCAGAGATCGTTCAACAGCACTGAGAAAACCGACTTTTGACCATTTTTCATATTTATGACAGTTGAAGCATCCCCCCATGGTCACATGATCAAAATTCAGACAGTTGGCAACTGACCCACATTTATGACAGTTGCAAAGTTCCTGTGTGTGTGTGTGCCATGCGATCAACTTTTGTGATTTTCCAATCAGCAAAGTGAAAAGGGAAGCCAGATTCACTTAACAACCACGTTACTAACTTAACCCACTGCAACGGTTCACTTAACAACTGTGGCAAGGAAGATTGTAAAACGGGGCAAAACTCACTTAACAAATGTCTCGCTTAGCAACATAAATCTTGGGCTCAATTGTGGCCGTAAGTCAAGAACCACATGTACAAATGACCTACCCTAAAGCTCCACAGGAATTGTAGCAAAACTATCTCTCGGGTGTTTCCTTAAGAGCGTGAGCAGAACTGGAAATGAACTGGCTCATTTTGTGAAGACTTGCAGGAATCCTATAGTGCAGGGGTGGGCAAACTACGGCCCGTGGGCCACATCCGGCCCGTTGGTCTTTTTAATCCGGCCCGCTGAAGATTGGTCCGTATGTAACCGCGCCACTTTTCGGCTGCTTTCAGACGCAGCGTCGAGAGGAGGCGGTTGAGGTGGGAGGGCGGGCGGCGGAGAGCGAGCAGGGCGCCTGGCGGGCTTGTCAGGCGGAGCAGGAAGCGGGGGCAGGAGCCCGGCGGAGCGAAGAGAGTTGAAACCTGTTGAGGTCTCACCGCAGTCTCTTCGCGGGAGAGAAGCCGCCGAGCCAGGAGGAGCGCAGGATGCTGCTGGCTCGCCTCTCCCCACCCCTCCGTCGTGACTGCGGGAGAAGGATCCCGAGCGCTGGCCTCGTGGCCGCCACCAACAGAGCCCAGCTTGATTTCGCCTGAGCCGCGTTTGATTTGGAAGGGGGCGCGGGAGGTGGCACCAAAGGAGCGCTCTGGGGTTCGGCCAACCGCCCACTGAGCAGCTCCTGGCTCCCCACCGCGGCCGGCAGACCTTGGGGCTGTGCTCTGGAACCCAGCGCCACAGGACGGCGAAGCCGAGCGGCGGGAGGAGGCGCATCGAAACTGCAGCGGCGGCTCAGATCTCTTGGTCCCGGGAATCCCCTCCACCGAGGCGCCTGAGCCCCGAGCACCAGCGGCGGCGAGGAGCACGAGAAGCGCAACGAGGCCACGGGAAGAGCTGCGCCCCAAGGAGCGACTGGCGGCCGGAGCGGCCAGGACTGGCAGTGGCGGCGAGGGCCCGACCTGCACAGGGGGGCCTGGGGCAGTTTCTCCTGCGCCCGGCTTCGGAGCGGCCCGCCATGCGCTCTTGGGCATCTGGCTCGCTGCACCCTGGGCGCAACTTTCCTCGCCTCTCGGCCAGCAGCAGCAGCAGCAACATGAGCAGCTCCGCCGCCTCCTTCCTCCCCTAATGCCCTCTGTTGTGATGCGTATTCCCGTAGACCCGAGCACCAGCAGGCACTTCACACCTCCCTCCACGGCCTTCCCCTGTGGTAAGATGGGAGAGAACAGCGGCGCCCTCAGCGTGCCAGTGCCGGGACCTCGCAGCCGGACCGGCGCGCTCGGTGGTGGACGTCCTGGCTGGGCGGAGCGGGCAGGTCCTGGGAGAGGCGCGCAGATGTTTTCTGCCAAGCCAGCTTCCCAAGCGCCCGGGAGGACTCGCGGTTTAACGGCAAAAGCAGCGGCAGGATGGGCGCTGGGTGGGCGGGGGGAAAGGCAGGCGAAAGCCCCCACACACACCTTGGCAAGCGGTTTGCAGGGTTAGCCAGCAGTTTCTCGCAAGAGACTGAAGGCAGTCTGCTCCCCCAATTAGACGTTGGTTCAAGAGGAAGGGTCAGCCCTGCTACTAATTGGTGGTTCACAGTTTATCCGTGGGCACCGGAGGAGTTATGTTTTGGGGGTGGGCGTTTATTTATTTTTATCTTATAAGTGGCCAACTTGTGTAAACTGAGGGGTACATTCATACATACATACATACATACATACATACATACACACACACACACACACACACACACACACACACACAGTCGTTTATTCGTAGCGGAAGAATCTGTCTATCTATCTATCTATCATCTATCTATCTATCTATCTATCTATCTATCTATCTATCTATCTATCTATCCATGTTCTGCGAATTTAACTATGACGCCAAACTTGAGTTTTGGAGGGTGTCTCGGAGAAAAAAATAGTTATTTTTCCTACCCCGTGTACAGCAAGCGTCTCTCCCGCTTAAAAAACAAAACTCTTTCCTCCCCTCGCTTTGAAAAGGGGAACTGTTAACAAATACAGTTTTTTATATGTATCGTATCTTGTGCTGACCCGGCCCGTCTGTCAAATTTTAAAAGTCAATGAGGCCCCCAAGCCAAAAAGTTTGCCCACCCCTGCTATAGTGTGTCACAGGAGCCAGGAATACGGTACAAAATTTCAGATTGGTAAATGGTCTTGTTTGCAGAGAGGGCTCTAGAAATAAAGCCTCATTTCAGAAGCGGCCTTAGCAATGGATGTAAATTTGCATTGGGTACTCAAAAACTTTTAGCAACAACGCTGCACGCAAAACTGTGAGTGTGCATTCATAATTAGGATCTTACTTTTATTTTGACTTGGCTCGAAACCCAAAGCTGCCAACACAAGGTTCAAATGCAAAGACAGTCCTGACAGCAGGAGCCTGACAGCACTGCAGACTTGAAGAGAAGCTGGCAAGGAACAGAGTGAATAAGCTGTGACAGAGCAATTATCATAGGATAGATTGGTCCTAGCTCGCCTCTAATATTTGGGACAGGTGATCTATGGCTCCTGGGAATGCCCTCCCCATTCCAGGCATGTATTTTATTTCTGTCATCTGGCAAGGGTATTCATTGTAGGGGTTGAGAGGAAGGGAAGTAGGCTGAATAAATGTTCTCTATTCTGTTGCAGACAAATCCTTGCGCTCCCACACATTTCTTAGGGAATGAGTCACAAATATTTCTGCCGTAGTCTCTACCTCAGACTGGCGGAACAAGGAGCACTTCAAGTCTGAGCAAAGCCAATGCAGGAGAGATAGTGAGACACATTTCTTAACCGTGAAAAAAGTTGGGAAATATAACACATTTGTCTGGTAGAATCTCCTACCTGGAGTCCTGAAAGAAATTCATACCTTTCTGTGGCAGGCTACAAACCAATCTAGTACTGTAAGTTATAGACTATATCAATATCAAATATTGAATATATTTCTTTGCTATGTGTATATTCCATCTTTCTTCCAGCAGCTTCCAGCAACATAGTCCTCAGCTTATAACCATTCGAAGGTCATAAGTCATTAAAAAAAGTGACCTATGACTATTTTTCATACTTACGACCATTGCAGCGTCCCCATGGTCACATGATAAAAATTTGGATACCTGGCAACTGTAGCAAGAAAGGGCGTAAAGATACCTGGCAACTGTATCTACAGTTGCCAGGTCGTAAGATACCTGTTGTGGTTTGCCGGCAGATGGTGCAGACGGCAGAGGTATCAGACAGTGAGGACGAAAGAGAATCAGTCAGGGAGTCTGGTGAGGACTTGGGACGAGGGTCCTGCATCCGATGCAGAGATGGGGCCAGGACCATCTGAGAGTGGGGTGCTGCCTTTGGAGCCTAGCAGTAGCAAAGCAGAGGACCCTGGGGAGCCTGTTCCCAGTACGCATGTGCGCAGGGCTGTTAGAAGGAGAGAGCAGCTGAAGCAGAGGAGGCAACTCGGGAGTAAGGCTGAAAGGTGATTGCCCCTCCCACAAGAGATAAAAGTCAGCCTTTGGTGATGTGCTCTTTGCAGGAAGCAAAGAAATTCATTAGATTCTGATTCCTCATTGAAGCCCTGTGAACTCTGGTTTGTCTTTGCTGGAACTTCTGTCGATTTATAATCTAGTAATTGGACTTCTGTTTCTTGGCAGCCTTCTACAACCCTGAAAGACGTGAGCTTATCTCAGAGAATTGTGTCTAATGAGTTTTGGCTGGGAATGCAAGAAATTCCCAGCGTTGCATTAAAATAGGTTTGATTTTACACTCAGCTTGTGTTTCCTTAATTTGGACGAAGCCTGGGTCAGAACAATACCTGGCAACTGTAGCAAGAAAGGTCTTGCTTAGCAACATAAATTTTGGGCTCAATGATCGTCGTAAGTCGAGAACTACCTGTACACATCCTTCCCTCCTCTAATTTCCCCACCACAACAGCCATGGCACTGGGCAGTGGCATGCCAGAAACTGGGCCGCGCAAACAAGTGAAGCCCCATCCATGGGATGCAGGCAGCATTTGAAACCACGCCCCCTCCGGTCCATGGAAAAACCTCTCTCCAGGGAACCGATCCCTGGTGCCCAAAAAGTTGGGGGCCTCAGACCCCCCCTATGGATCTCAGGACCAGAGAGAAACAGCAAGACAGTTAAGGGAGGAAACAAGGTCATTACATATTGTATAAGATGTTTAAGTCCAAAGGGGGGAGGAAAGAATAAGAAAGAGTTAGAAGAATTCTGCCTTAATTACAGGGATAAGTTATGCAGGAAATCCATGAGGTTCTTTTTCTTGAGTTTGCAAGCCTTGCAGGACATGATGGGGATTGTGGATGGACTTGAACTGGAATCTCTCAGTCTCAGTCCTAACGCATTCTGGCTCCTGTTTTTCTTCTTTCTCTTTACTGCCCAAAACAAACTATTTGCATATCTCTCATAGGCAAATAATATATAATATATCCTCAATTAAAGACTGGATAGCAAGAAGCAATAAGAGTTTCACATGGAAACTGTGCATAATAGAAAAGGCTGGGTTCTTCTGCTTACTCTCCATTCTACAACAAGCAAGATCTGAAATTAGTCTTAAAATATTAGGAATGCAAATTGGACTTGCTTGAAGCCACCCATTAGTCAATTATTATATAGAATGACCTTTACCCAGAAGTGACACGCAGAGCCATCTCTCCAGGCACACCAGCTGTCAACCGTTGCTCTTCCGGGTTCTGGCATGCGCTGGCCAGCTGGTCTTTGTATGCGCATGCGCACCGGCCAGCTGGTCTTTGCACTTGAGGGAGTGCCAAAAAATGTAAGAGCAGCTCCTGGAGTGCACAGGCCATCTGATCTTCCCATTTCTAACATGCATGCATGCACGAAGATCACCTGGCTGGCACATGTGTCCATTTGAAGACCAGCCTCCCAGCGTGCATGTGCATTAGAAACCAGCCAGCCACCTGGTCTTCCAGTTTCTAACAGGTATGTGTGCATGAAGACCAGGTGGCTGGTGCGCACGCATGCACCAAGGTCAGCGCGCATGTGCAAGAGAAACTGGCCAGCCACCTGGTCTTCCGGTTTCTAAAGTACATGCATGTGCCGGCCAGCTGGTCTTCGCATGCACATGCACGTTAGAAGCTAAAAGACCAGGTGGCCGGTGCATGTGTGCGTGCTGGGAGCTGCTCTTCCTGGTTTTTGCTAACATTTGGGGGAAGGGACGGTTTTCAGAATTGGCTTCAGCTGGAGTTGGAAATATTGGGAAGATCAGCTAGGGAAAGTGAATGATTGGCTTAAATCCACCTTCTTTTGAGAGGGAAATCATCCTTCTTTTGGATAAATATCTAAGTAGCTTTTTTCGAAGAGTTTGGTTATTTATATAAAGGCATTCAATTATGAACCACGCCGGTAGATCGGGAGATGAACTGTTAACATTTTAACTCTGCATCTTTTCTTTTTTTACCTTGATCTTTGTCCTGGTTTTTGACCTGATGAAGAGGTATCATCTATTCTTAAGGAAGAACCACTGGACTCATCTTTCAGAGCTTCATACCTCCTCATTGGCACTTGAAAAAGAAGAAAAATCATGATTTAAGGCTGGATGAGGATATTTTATTGGCACATAAATATTCACTGATGAAAAAAGTTACTTTTGAAGGGACCACTCACACTGTTATGTCCACAGTGGCAAGATAAAAAAAAATCTGGTGGTTCTTAGAAATATTCCCTCTTTTTCTACGGAAACAGAAACTTTATTAACCAAGAAACATTGAAATGTGGGCTAACTGCACTTCCGGATGGGACACTGTTTATCTCAAGAAACAAACAAACAAAATTCTAGGAAAAGAGTAATAAAGAAACAGAGTTATATCTTTTCGTAGATCTTAAAAGATATCTGCAGCAGATTTACAAGAATTTTGTCCAATAATAGTATGTAGTACCCAATAGATATTGGTAACATGCCACTCATGTCCATCAAAATACCCATGGATACCTTTTTTTGGCACCAGTAACTTTTATGTTTTCATAATTTTTATTTTATTTTATTTTAATTAAAGAGAAAGGTAGGGAAATAGCAATAGCACTTAGGCTTATATACCACTTTACAGTGGTGTTATGGTTCTCCGGCAGCAGGTACGGACGGCTGAGGTCTCGGAGAGTGAGGACTCAGACGAGGGGCCTGCGTGTGATGCAGGGATGGGGCCAGGACCATCAGGGAGTGGAATGCTGCCTTTGAAGATTGTGGAGGCTGGCAGCAGTGATGAAGAGGTCCCTGAGGAGCCTGTGCCCAGCACGGGTGTGCGCAGGGCTGCTCGAAGGAAAGAGCAGCTGCAGCAGCACAAGTGACTTGGGAGTAAGGTAATGGCCCCTCCGTTAAGAGATAAAAGCCAGCTGAGAAACAGGAAACAAAGAATTTTTTGCACTCAAGCCTTGTGAACGTTCGGAATATCTTGATTGGTGTCGAAAGTATTTCTTTGTGTTGAAAATATTTCTTAGTAACTTTATCTAGCATTCTTGACAGCCTTGCACAACCTTGGTAAGGCTCGTTCTTATCAATTCATTTGAAACAGCCTTTTAACCATGAAGGAACGGAATTCGTAAAGAATCATTAAAAGGTTTTGCTGTTACCTCTGTGTCGTGTTTGTTTCCTTGGAACAAAGTTTGGGTCTGAACAAGTGCTTTACAGACCTCTCTAAGCCGTTTACAGAGTCAGCCTATTTCCCCCAACAATCTGGGTCCTCATTTTACTGACCTCGGAAGGATGGAAGGCTGAGCCAACCTTGAGTCTGGTGAGATTTGAACTGCCAAACTGCAGGTAGCCACTGCACTACCAGGGCTCAGGCTTCAAAAGGTCATGCTTCAAAAGGCTAGCTTCCAGAATCGTATTCATTTTCAATATTCATTTTCAATGAATATTGTGAGGATGCACACTATATAGTATGTGTAGATATTCTTAGAAAACAACATAGTTGCAACGTTTCATTTGAAATTATGTCTATCTATTCAAAATAGGGTGAAAAAAGTGATGATGGAAAGCATTCTAGGAGTTGCTGGAGATGGCAACAGAGAGCAACTTCACCATTCTGTCCTCTAATACTCTAATAATTCTTCTCAGCATGCTGGCTAAGGAATTCTGAGAGTTGGAGGCCACACCACCTTAAAGTTGCTAAGATTAAGGCACAGTGCTTTAATAGATGAGAATTTTGTAACTGGGGATGCTCTTGATTTTTACCTGTAGCCTCAGTAATCCATGATCTAACCCTCAGGGTCAGAACAGAACAGCAATACACTCTGCAGGAGGCAGCCCTTGAAGATGATTCACAAGGGCAGAACACAATTGGTCTTCTGTGAAGTGAGGTGGCTAAATGACTGAAAGCACTGGATAGTCTGCTTGCAAGCTAACAGGCGAAAGTTAAAGCAGTTCATACGCTAGAGCTTTAGGATATATAAAACATCATCCTCCAGTAGATGGAGGCAAGATCAGATGGGAAAGCCTTTTCAATGCCAGTACATCAGGGGACAGTTGCCTAGCAATTTCACTTTCATCTCTGCCCAGATATTTATAGGATACCAGTCAATTTAAGGACCAGATTATATTTTAGATTATCTAGTGGTGTGGTGACCTAGAGGTGGAGCTCTTGCCTTAGGGGGTGTGAGTTTGATCCTAGGTAGAGGCAGATATTTCTTTCTCTGCGCACAATGGAAATATCTCTACTGAACAAAACTCTGCATTGGTGACAGGAAGGGCATCTGGCCAATAAACACTTAGCTCCGTTCATTTGCCAAGACTCCACACCGCAAGGGATTATGGGATTGTTAAAAGATGATTATATTTTAGATTTCCCACTGACAGATTTTTTAAATCACAGAGCTGTATTTTTTGAACTTATCATTTTTAAGAATTGTTGATTTTATCATGACAATTTTATTTAGCCCTACTGGTACTCCTTTCTTGTAAATTGCTCTGATCTCGTCCGAAAGAAATAGCAGTATAAAAATAAAATAATAACAATGAAGCCTCACATTTGTGTTATCATTCAATCTACTGCCAATCTCAGATTCCCAAAAATATTAAGCATGGCTTGAGAAAGACGAAAGAACAATTTAATTTTTTCTCTTTCTGCCTTTTTCTCTTTCTATATACTATATCTACATCCATTCTTAAGCAGCAACCATGGAAAACCGTCTTTAGAGATGAAAAAAAATAATACTGCCAGCATCACCGATGGCAATGGAGCCTCATTTCTAGCACAGATAGTCTACCAACTGAAGGCCAATTACCACATAATTCTTACCTTGTCTAAAATCTGTCTCAGAAGAAATGAATGATTGGCCCTCACTGTCAGTGCTGCATACATCACTATGGTGAGATTTATATTTTTGTACGTGCTCTGAAAGAATTGTAAAGAAACAGAAGAGAACAAAGCTTATCAAGGGTTTAATGCAGTCACTGACTTTCTTCCACAACAGGAGTGCATAATTTTTCCTGGTAGGTAGAGGGTTGCATTGTACATCCCATTATTAGTGGTGCTGAAAACTGTTTCTGAACTCCATGGGTTATAATGCACTGTACAAAATGGGAAATATTTCCCAGAGTGATCTTTTCATAAATAATGTCTGCATTTCACTATCTAGTTAAACGAAAACTAGGAAGGAACATTGGCCCAAATTGGTATCCCTAACATTATGTTTGGAAATGCAAACTATGATTTCTGCCATGTGCTAAAATATTGAGTGTCTTTGATGGAAAAAATATTTTTCTGTAAAAAATAATTTGTGATATAGGCTGCCTACCTATAAAGTTAATCAATTTTCAGAAGCCTTAGGAAATGATAATGCATTCTCAAACCTGATTAGAACGAGAATTTTAGGTTCAGAGGCACTTAGAAATAACGAAGGAATGGAAAGATCCTTTGCAAAAATGTTTATCCCTTCCCTCACTTTCTTTTTATAGTAATTGTATTTAAAATTACAATTGAAACAATTAAAAATAAATATAAACTGAAAAGGAAGAAAAAAATATAGGATGTGCAAAAAATAGAAAAAATAGTAAAGAAAAATAAATAATTATTTTTTGCCTTCATTGAAACAAGTAGAAACAATTTCTCTTAAAATATAGCAATGATTTATTCTTCCCATATTCTATCTCTTATCTATAAACAAATTCTAAAAACGTTATCGTTTCAGTCCTGATATCAGCAAAAGTACATTATGGGTTACCAGAGACAACCAAGTATATATTTCAATTTTTCAAATAAACCAACTTTATATTTCGTCCTTTTATTTCTAACAATTTTGATTTTTACTCCCTTCAAATAATGTCCTAGATTTTCTTTTCAATTTTTTTGTTTCTTCTTCTCACAAAATTCCTCAAAGTTTTAACAAGCCTCTGCTGTAAATCATATATGAAGTATGAATATGAAAATTACCCAGGTCATTCTCTTGGTTTATCATATGTATATTAATTATTAAGACTTTACCCAATTTATTTTGTATGTCACTCTTCCAGCCAGTCCTTTTTAAATCCATTTTAAATCTTGTCAGGTAATACTTATCCCTATTTCTATAACATCTTTTAAACACAGTCTATCTAGAGAGGTAGGCTCTTTAAAATTAACTTGTGGGTCCATTGTTCAGAAATATCTTTCAATATGTCCAAATTTAAGTGTTCTTTAATTATGGCTTTTAGTTTACTTCTACTTCTCTTCAATGTCCAATTTTTAAAATCTTATGTTACTTTTAAGAATTCAAAACAAAAACATTTTCCCATGGGAGGGATTCTTGTAATTAATTGCAAAATCCCATTTTAAATCCATCTGGACCCTCAGTCTACAATCCAAGTCTAACAAATTTGAAGAATGGTTCCTTTTGACTGTAATTTAGATGTATTTCCTTTATAGCTAAGTTAATGAAGCTTTAAATCATTTGTTTATTTACATTCTGGAAGAAGAAAAATATGTTCATAAAACATAGTAATGGTGTTATTTTTAAATGTTATAAAGTTATTTACAATATTATAAAAATCCATTCTAATGATAAATGTCATATTACAAGGGGGCCAAAATCATATAAAATTTCCGAGATGTGGAACTATGAGAGGTTCTTCTCTTCTCTCAAACCAAATCCTTCCCACACAACTGAAGCAACAGCCTCCAATCTTGCCAGCTTGTTCAGTAAGCCATATATTACATTCCAAGTCTGAAGTTACAGCTGCCCAAACCACATTAAATCAGATCTAATAATCACTGGATTTAATGAGAAAAAATATTGCTTGGTAAGCAATATATAGTGTCAAGTTTGCTCATGCAAAAAAACCACAAACTTGTTGTGAAACCGAGAATTTATCTTCTAAAATAAAACAGAATTAAAACATTTAAATTATTGGTGAAGATCAGGGAATGGTTAGGCTAAAAAAGTAATAGTTGTTTATTATTCCCTGCTGTAGAGAAGTAATTATTATAATGTTATAAGTTTAACCATGAATTATTTTCATATAGAAAGACAGCAATTACAGATGTAATTGGGCATTGTGAAGCTTGCATGAAAGATTCAGAAGAGGTAATTAGCACAGTAATGACAGCTTGTGCATCCTGTTTAGCTAAATCCTGGATCTAATGTACGATGTGTCTCAAATTATTATCACGATACAAAGAAGATCACGGTGATGTTACAGCATTGACTTAACTCTGAGAACATCAAGCTCTACCTACTACCCCTGAACGAGGATAGGCAATGGAAAGAAGCAACACTCATCAGGTTTTATTTATGTATTCATTTATCAGAACATGGGATGGTCAACCTGAGAGGCATGTGGTTGCAGATAAGCATAGAATTATGGGGGGGAAGTCATTGAAGACATTGAGGTTAAGTTAATCAGTGAAAACATGATCAATTCTGAATCTCTGTGGGCTGAATTTAGCTTCTGAGGTAGCTCTCTATGATAACCTTATAGAACAGAAGTATTATAGAAGATAATTATTACATTTTGATTTCTGGCTTCAACATGTTGCTTTGTAAGAATGGAAACACTTGAATTTTGTACAATTATGCTTTGGGATCCATCTGAAACAATACAAGCCGATCTTATTTTTATTGAGAATGCTGTAACAGAAATTGTTCTTGCGGTTGTTTTAAATAAAGTTTAGGTAATTGTAAAACTAACTGCACTTTTAATGTCAGATGCTGATGTCAGAATGACAGGAAATGTCATTATTTGGAATTATTATGTGGTAATTCTCACATGGTCAAAAGTAAATAACCTAATGCCAAATCTGTCTGTTAACAAAAAGGGAGGCAGCTGGAAACTAGAAAAAGAACATTTTTATGCTTTTCTGTTCTTTGGGCACAAGAATTTTAAGTATTAATTTTATTATAAATGGAGCTTGTATTTGATACACAATACTTGCTTTTCTGACAGTTACACATATATTCTACAATACCTACTTATTTGAGCTTTTGTGTTCTTGGGAAGCTATTCTTCATTTCTTGGTTGAATTATCAGCTGGGGAAAACTGCTGTTCGCTGCATGAGTTTAGATGAAGTTCTGAAATTCCAGTGGCAGTGTCAAGAGCTAAGCTTTTGTTCATGCTACTCCAGAGTCTCCACACAGCCCCCAAAGTTGAATTCAAAGCATTGAATACAATGTTTGCAAATGGTCTTTCAACTAGATTGTATCTAAACGTAAGCATTTTTAACTTAAGATTTCTGCAACACTTGAAATCCTGCCACCCCAAATCATAGGTCTCTCTACTTTGTCTAACAGGAACTGCAATCTGGAAACCTCTGCAAGGTCATACTTAGTTAACTTGATGAAGCTGAAAGATTAAAGGAATCACGGAGAAAAAACAGAATATAACCAGAATATAATCCTGATGGATTCACGTCCTCTAAAAACTGATTTTATTTTTTCTTAGATACCTTCCACTAAGTGGGTACAGTGGCTCAGTGGTTAAAGACACTGAGCTTCTCAACTAACAGTCCAGGTTCGAGACCTGAGTGCTGTACAATGGGATGAGCTTCCGTTACTTGCCTCAGTTCCTCCCCACCTAACAGTTCAAAAGCATGCAAATGTGAGTAGGCAAATAGGTACCACTTTGGCAGGAGAATCATAAACTTTGGTGGGAAGGTGATGCAGGCCACATGACCATGGCAACGCCTTTGGACAAGGCTGCCTCCCTTGACTAAGAAACGGAGATGAGCACCAGCCCAGAAACGACTGGATAGAAGAAACCTTTACCTTTTCTAGTACCAAATATGTAATATAGGAAATGTCTCTCTCACACAAACATATGTCATTTTCACAATGTGAAGGATGCCACATGTCAACTATAATATGCAGAAAAATCTACTGACCTTCTACATTCATGGCTTCCCTCAGCAACTGCAATTTCTTCTGCTTCTCTTTGATCCTGTCAAAGGCACATAATAAGGCTGCCGATGTTGAGGTCTCTGATACGTGAAGCATTTGGTCAAGTTTTTGAGGGCCAAATATATCAAGGGCTATGCTCCCATCAGAATATCTGCCTTCTTTGTTTATGGGAGCTCCTGAAGTCCGCCCTGAAATGGTTCTGCCTTGATGATGGTGCTTAGGAGAATCTGTGACATAGTCCCCCTCTGTGACTTTGTGAGTTGCGCACAACAAATCAGAGGAAGAAGCCCATACTTTGCGTTTGGGATCACTGTTGGCTTTCTTTTCCTGGTTGGAAGCTCTGAATCGGTAAGGACAGCAACTATCTGTACTGTCTTCATGGACAGAATTGTAATCAGAGGCAATATTTTGAGAAAATTCCTTTTCACCAGGTGAGTTACTGGTTGACAAGAACTCCATTGACTTACTAAGCCCTTTGTTAAGCGTGGTTTGCTGAGAAAGTGGGGCTAGGTAACCAGCTGGTGCATCAGTCATTCTTCCTGGAATGAGAATGAGAAGAATCTCTCTTGGATATGGCTATAGTTAAACCCTTCTTAATTGTCATTTTTTCTAGAATTGGATTGAATATACACTCCTCTTACAGGTAGGTTTTCTTTTTAGTTAAGTTAGGTTCTAACCAGCTGAATATCAAAACAGTGAAAATAAATGTGCGCATTCAAAAGAAATTACATTGCTTCTGTTCATCTGTAGCATCTAAAATAATATTCTCTTTAATTATGACATTTTTATCATGTTTTTATCATGAAGAACACAGGCTTTAAAACACAGGCTTTAAAATGTTAAATGAACACAGGCTTTAAAATGCTAAATGCTAATTCCTTCCTTCCTTCCTTCCTTCCTTCCTTCCTTCCTTCCTTCCTTCCTTCCTTCCTTCCTTCCTTCCTTCCTTCCTTCCTTCCTTCCTTCCTTCCTTCCTTCCTTCCTTCCTTCCTTCCTTCCTTCCTTCCTTCCTTCCTTCCTTCCTTCCTTCCTTCCTTCCTTCCTTCCTTCCTTCCTTCCTTCCTTCCTTCCTTCCTTCCTTCCTTCCTTCCTTCCTTCCTTCCTTCCTTCCTTCCTTCCTTCCTTCCTTCCTTCCTTCCTTCCTTCCTTCCTTCCTTCCTTCCTTCCTTCCTTCCTTCCTTCCTTCCTTCCTTCCTTCCTTCCTTCCTTCCTTCCTTCCTGTGGACCAACTCAACTTTCTTTGCTTTGCTTCTTGATCTTTTAATGTCAACATTAAAGTATCAAAGTTTTCCACAAAGTATTTAAATGGACCAGCTCACATTTGAATTTATTCAAGCAGTACCACATTGCACCTGGCATTCCTAATCTCATTCTGATGGCTTCTTCATAATAAATAGTGTTTCAGAGAAATATAATCTGCTCATTTTCATATTGCACCAAATAGGAAAGAGTCCAAGGATACATTAGAAGGACAAAATTAAATTCTGCCCAAGAGACAAATATAGCTTTATTGATAATGTCTCAACTGGGAAACCTATCAACAGCTGAGGCTGTTATCTAACACTTAATAAATCACATTACAGGTTAGCAACAACCAATGATAAAAAAAATCTCATATTCTCAATTTCATTAGACTAATCACAATGAAGTTAATGAAAGTTATCAAGTTTTTCTCTGCTAACATTTCAGCATTTTTCACTTTCAGCTCATGAAAATTGTTTATATTGATTCTTTTTTATTTTCTTCAGAAAAAACATGCTGGCTAGGGAAATATTGGAAGTTGAATTCCACACTTCTTAAGAATTGCAAGTTTGGGAAATAGTGATTTAGGACATGCCATTTTAATTTATCTTAAAGTCTTGTTACATTATGATAGATAGATAGATAGATAGATAGATAGATAGATAGATAGATAGATAGATAGATAGATAGATAGATATCCAAATTAATATATAAAATATGAAGGAAATAGGTGGTATGTGTAAGTAAGCAATTCGTTTGATTTTCCTTTTATGTAGCTTTAGGGTGAGGATTCATATTACTACAAATTCAGGGTTAAAAAATATTCTCAATATTTTGGGGTTGGGGGATATGAAGATAAAAAGAAAACATTATCAAATGGCTATTGAGGATTTGGATAGTAGAAGCTATATGACTCTGTATCTTAAGTTAGCCTGTAAAGGAAGACGCCACTAAAAATTCAAGAAAACAGCAAAAGCTATATTCTTAATAAGTTGGTTTTGCCACGTTAAAAATTAACACAACAGCTGTTTTAGGCAAATAATGGATCTCCATGAAGCTACACCAAAGACGAATTCATTACATTTCTATCTCACCCATCTCACCCAAGTGGCTCCAGGTGGTATACAAAAGAATAACAATGGAGTAGCAACAACATATATTGCAATAGAGTAGAATTGAAAAAGCCCTAGAATTTTCTACCTACTTTTTATGTTCATTCTTTCTTCCTATTAATTATTTGCCCCCCTAGAATTGGACATGGGTGGGTGGGTAAAGGCATCATTTACCTTTTTAACTGTGAAAGAAAAGGTTATCTTGTCTTTTCCACAGGCCATTTTTATCTTAACAAAACATATCAGAAAAAAATCTCATCTATTTTGTTCCTAAGCTATCTCCCTGAAAAACAATAAACATGCTTTATGGCCAATTCTTCGCAACTCATGGTTCCTACTTTCCGTTATGTTCAGATTGTTACCGTATCATCAGGCCATTTATTAGGATGCTGGTTATAACATAAGGAGGAGCTCTGCTATTTTAATGGGATTAATCTGGGAGGCGGAAGATTAAATACCAACCATATTTACACTCCATTAATGTTTCCTTCTTTTGTAAATAAACCTTTACCTGTGGGAAGTCGTTTTCCTCTCAGCCTCTCTCGAATGGCCTGGCTCTTGTCTGTGTGAAGCTTTTTCTCACCTGTGCAATAAAGCTGGTCTACCTATTGCAACAAAAAAAGGAAGAAAATGAAGAACTGAAAAAGCCAGACTAGCATAAACTCAATAGACGAACCCTCTTCCATCCACTGAAAGTAGAAACTTAAAACCAGGGGTCTTCAAACTTGACAGCTTTAAGATTGTGGACTTCAACTCCCAGAATTCCTCCTCCAGTCATGGTAGCTCAGGAAATCTGGGGGATGAAGTCTGCATGTCATAAACTTGTCAAGTTTGAAGATCCTTGCTGCTTAAAACGGTTAAAACTCAGGTAGCCTAATGAAACTATTCTTCAGTATCCACATATCCACAGGTATATGATTTGTGCAGTGCCTTAGCCATCATGGCTTGTGCAACAGCAGAATTTTTCCTGACCTATGGTTTGCCTCAACCAGTGAGCCTGGTTTGTAGCTTAGCTTAAGTAAATTTAGCCACAGTCTGCCTTCCTTTTGCACTCCTTCCTAAATTGTATTCCAAATGTGCTTTTTCAAAAGACAACTTGGTCTTTATTTTTCCTTGAAGACATTTTGCTTCTTATTCAAGAAGCTTCTTCAGTTCTGACTGAAGAACTGAGCATAAAGAGGAGACCACTAAGAAAGTTGTCCTGAGTCTCCGAAAGAAATATAAAAAGGTTAAAAAATGAACAAACTGGCAAAGAACACACTTTGGAGCTAACACCTATTATTTATTGTTCATTCATTTAATCACTCCCTGCCTTTCTACTCTGAATTGACAAAATTTGAATTTAAAACAGAATATAAAAATAAATTAAAATAGAGTCTAAATTAAAATGATGATTGAATTATCGAGCAACAAAAACGATGATTTGCTACTGAGGAACCCAAACTGAAGGGTAACATTGAATACTGGAAGGACACAACTTGTGTTTACTCTCAGGATGACACGCTTCTGTGTACCATGTGACAAAGAATGTAACTTTCCTATTACAATGCCAGAGCTATGACTGCACTTTGGAATGAGTAAGTTTCTAAATTACATTAATTTAGAAATCAAATTAATTTAATTTTCTAATTAAGCAAACAGAAAGCAATACATCTGATCATATTAGATGCATGTTTCCAATGCAACTGAAAGAGAGGATACTTAACTTCAGTGACTTTTGCAGATATAAATCTAAAGAAAGTGTTATATAGCAATTAACAGGTCTGTGAGAACCAATGAATTATGTAAACAGACCTTCTGGGTATAATTCAAAGTGCTGCTTTTGACTTATTAAGGACCACCACTTAAAGGACTGCCTTCTATCAGAGCCTAGCTACCTGAAAAGATACTCCCAGTAAAAACCATTTGTGCTACAGAAGGTGCTGGTTTTCAATCCTGGCTTCTAAAATCTGGAACAGTCACTCTCTAGAACAGGGGTGTCAAACTCGATTTCATTGAGGGCCCCATCAGGGTTGTGTTTGACCTGGGAGGGAGGGCGTGGCCAGGGGGAGTGGCCAGCTCAGTGTCACTCATGTCAGGGGCGCCTGTGGGGGCCCGAGCGCTCTGGCACTGAAAATGAGCTCCATACCTCCATTTTCAGCTGCAACAGCCTCCTGCGACCCTCTGCCAGTGAAAATGGAGCTTGGCGGCCCTTCCGAGCTCCATTTTTACTGGCAGAAGCACCATGGGCCAGTCCTTCATTGTTTCCAGGGTGGCCCTGCAGGCCAGATATAAGCACCCCGCAGGCCTTGAGTTTGAAACCCCTGCTCTAGAAGCTAATCTGATGTCCTTGGGATTGGTCCTCCAGAAAGTAGTAAAAACTACATTCTTTTGGATGGTCTCGGGGAGAGACTGTTCACCATCTGGAATGGGATTTTGTTAGCTATTTTATTAATATGACATTATGTTGTGGCTTTTGCTTAATTTATGTAAATACATTATGTGTCCTTTTTAATGTGGGCATTTTAACTGTTTTGTATATTGCATGCTGTAATATAACAAATTAAATCAATAACAGGAACATATAAGTGTGATTTGCTTTGTTGATGTCAGGCGCAAAGAATCAGGACCACAAGATAAGCTGATTTATTTTCCATGCCCAAAGAATCTCATCCACTAATGGTCGGTACTAAATTGGCGCTAGATAAGAGTTAATGGAATTCAAGATGGACTGAATTTAGATCACTTGTGGAAATGTAATGACTCCAAGCCAGGTGTGTCAAACTTGATTTTATTGAGGGCTACACATCAAGGTTGCATTTTACCTTGGGGTGGGGGGTGGGGACCAGGGGGCATGGCTAGGGTGGGCTTGGCCAGTTTGACATAACTTGTGTCGGGAGGGCCTGTGGTGGCCCAAGCGCTTTTCCAGCGAAAATGGAGCTCCACGGGCTGGTCCTTCACTGTTTCCAGGGTGGCCCTGTGGGCCAGGTCTAAGCAACCCCATGGGCTGAATCTGGCCTGCGGGCCTTGAGTTTGACACCCCTGCTCTAGGCTGATTCCTCTCTTAACTCCACTTCCAAGCTCTGCCTGTCATTCTCCTACAAACAACTTAATAGAAAAATGTTATTCTTGGGGACATTCCTTTAACCACACATTCAGTAGACTAAAATGAGCAGGTGAACTTCCAGGGCAGAGTGATTTGGAAAGGTGTGAGAAACCAGTTGTGCAGAACAGCAGTGATTCACGGCCAAAACCTGTAAGAACAACCTCTTATCTGAAAGGTGGGGCTCTAATCGCAGCTTCTGCCAAGTTCTTTCCCAGAGTCTCACATCTTTGCAGAACGTATGATTAAAAAGGAAAGGAAAAAGATACTAACTGCAAGATTCAAGAAGGAACTGAAAGAAATTAAAGCCTACTGATGGAATGTGATAGATTCTTAACATAAATAAAGGGGGAATTTGGTCAGAATGTTGACAGGACTAGCTCATATTAATTAGAATTATTTACCTTGGCTCTTGAAAGGGGTTTTAAAGTTAACTGGCAGTGTTTTCATTGTCTGTACCATAATTTAATGGCTTGCCAATTTAAGTCCCTTAAAATCCTCAGAATGAAAGGCAAACTTTTCAATAACTCCATCCAGGAGATAGAAGGAAATGTAAACACTTACCCCAGGCACACTCCCCAGAACCAGTTTGACTAACTGTTTTACATATGAGAAAGAAGGTGCACAGTTGCTGTTCCGTATGTGAGCACTGCAGGCATCAAGAACAGTCCGTACAGACACACGGGCATAAACAGTATCTTCACACATACCAAGAAGGATGCTGTTCAGATGATCTCCAAGTTTGATTGGCTGAAGTTAAAAAAAAATACATGTATAATTTAAAAAATCCAATTAGTCTCTCCTTGTCTGATTTTCTTTCTCCCTTTCATACATTTCGTCGAAACCTTCCCAATTGTGTGCTGAGATATATTGTTTTCAACTTCCCTCATCTAGTCCAAGATATCTGGAAGTCATCGGACTGAGGAAGACAACACTCAACCAAATTAGTTTAAGAGAATTTTGAAATCTCTCTCCATTCTCAACATAACTGAAAGTTGTATTTAAAAAGAGTTAACAGCTTTAAATTCAATGAGTTTCATTGAACACATTCAGTGTTATCCTAGGTAATGGATTCCATTGTTCAACTAGCTCCTAAGTTGTTTATAATTTCTAACCAAGTCTGTCTTTTGTAATTTAAGGTCATAATTCCACATGTACACTCTGTTTTGATCATCTTCTATGTGTAACAGTGATTTAATAGCATATAATCAATCAATCAATCAATCAATCTGTTGCAATGGGCACTGAAACAGCGCTATTTATGTACATTACTAAGATTTTTGTTACAAAAATTAAAATCCAAAAATTAGTCATTTATATTCTATTAAATAAGGATGGAGTAGGGCTACTATAGCTTGGCTGCAAATATACATCAGACTGTTAGACAGAAGTAAAGAAATTCAGAAAACTAGTTTTGCTGTTATGTTGTGTCAGATTTTTGTAGCTCAGGTGGAGAGAGACTAATAAGCACTATATATTAATATATAAAGTTTACTTATAGTACTAGACATCAGTGCATTTAACCAGTAAAGTTGCATGTAACAGTCACAAAGTTGTCTATTCTTGACCTGTACACTAGCAGAAATTCTTAGAATTTTTTACACAGGAATCTTTCCTATCTTCTGTTACTTAATTCTTTTAATCTGAGATACCAGAAACTGAATTTGGCAATTTCCATGTGCAAATACATACTTTGCCATTAAGCAAATCCCAGTTACAAATTTTTCAGTAAAACTGTTCTTGAATAATAATTCAACACTGATTCTCACAAAGTATTTTGCCTTTAGTCAAGTGTCAGCTGAAAGTATAAGTTGTCTCTACTGAAAAAGTGCTTAGGTAAGAATAGGTGACAGGAAGGGGTCTGTTTATGGTGATTATTTACTTGAAGAAAACTAATTTGAGGTTCACCTCAGTGGGTCTTGGCAATTCATAAAGACCAGCAACCAAAAAAACACAGCAAGGTAAAATCCATAAATCTTAGCTGAATCTAATCTTTACAACAATTGTGAACTCACAAGAACCATAGAATTGGTGGAAATTAACCACCTGGTTAATTGCTATTCCATGTAAGAAGCCAACTAAAAATATCCCTAATAGACTTTTTGAACATATCCTGTTAAGCTGGGGTGTCAAACTCATGGCCCGCGGCCAGATGCGTCACATGCTGGCCACGCCCACCCCCGGTTTAGCAAAGGGGAAAAAAAACTCGATACATCGCCTGACTACGATGTGATGATATGAGTTTGACACCTCTGCTGCAAACAATTCACAAATTCCATCAGTAACTGATCTTCCTATTAGGAAATCCAAATATTTTCTAGCTGAACTATTTTTCCATGGAAGTTATCAGTTGATAATTGGAACAATCAAGTATGGTATATGAATTTGAGCTTTCTTAAGATATACTATGCTATAATACAGAAACATTATAAAAAGAGGACCAGAAGTAAGGATACAAATAGCCTGGACATCTGTAGGAAACTGAGTTTACAATTAAAGGACAGCTCTCATACTCATTGGAACTACATAATATTTTTTCTGGAATTACTAACTGATCTTTGTGTTTTCTGCTGGAAAAACACAATATATGTATACATTTATATTCTTCTCATTCAAACCCTTCCGGGTGTATCCTTAACTGATATGTTTATGAGCTTGTAATATTTTTATGCATGCATAGTATTTAAATTTAGATACCGTATTTCACTGTCAAGTTTGAAAGTAGGTGATTAGCTCCTGCCTTAATAGCACACCCTATCATGTATCTAGACAGCTATATTTCCAATCTCTTTGTTCCTTGGAAGCCATATCACTTTTAAAGAAATCCTTTCCTCTTATTCTTTAATAGACTCATCCTTCTTTCCTTAACCACTTCCAGGCTTGGAATCAGTCCTTCCCATTTCTATTCAAGAGTTCAAAGGTCAGGAGAAACACTAATTGTTGTTTTTCCACCTTCTCCTTTTCTTCAGTAATCTGATCTGCTGCTTTGTACCACAGGAGGAAAAAAGTGTGTTAACTTAGTAAGGCATTATTGGGTCCTCAGTTTCTGTATCATAAACTACTTATCTTATTTTTCCATTACTTACCTGGCTTTCTGGAACATCATAGTCAGCACCCCAATAAAGGGTCATTCCAAGAGAGTAAATGTGGACCTGCAACACAACACAGCCAAAATGATACCAATGGAATTCATGTTGTAGCAAACATTCTAGGAAGGAATTTATTTATGACAGGGCTGAAATAGACAAAAAAATTTGAGTGTTTCTGAAAAGGCACCCAGATTTCTAACTACATGCGTATTGGATCATGTGAAACAGCTGCTGCACAAAACGTGTTCTTACACAAATGTTTTCATTTAAAAAAAAATCTTTCTCTTTTCTGGAGCAAGAAACTTACTAATTTTAAAACCTATTATCTTTCCGTTCTAATTTAGAGAGTGACCAAAAATACATTCTTTTGTCTGACTGGCAGTCTGCCAGAAAAATATCCAAGTACACAATTTCTTTGGTTTGGAGATGGAATCTAACCAAAAGACTCATGCAACCCTGTCATTGTGTTTCTGGAGGTGATTATAAATGGGAATTGGTTTTAGTGGCTAGCATTTTTGTGGGACACGCTCAGATTTCAAGAGAAAAGCTGAAAATAAAGCAGACTTCTACTGAAAGATTATTTGATAAAAAATTGAAACACACACAGACATATGTATATACACATACATGTCTATGTATAAGGTACACACATCTACATATAAGCATATTTTTCTGCTGAAATCTATTTTTTCACTGGAAAAAAACTAAGTGCAAAATACAGTTTGCTTGAAGATGAAGTATTAATTTTGCCAAAACAAAAATTTCTGTCTTAGAATAGTGATTTTATCTTAATTTGCAAACTGTTGGGAAAGTGTTAGAAAAAAATTCTACTTCTACTTCAGTGGAAAAATATGCAAATAAATGAAAGACAAGGAATGGAAATGTACATGTAATTTGCCCAGTTAAAGGTTTAGTTGGCATGTAATGATCAAATTATGGCTTGGCTATCAAAACCTGCCTATGTTGCTCGTGGAACAGCCACACTAAAAACACAGAACTTAATCTGCATTATGGATGTTCCACATCCTAGCCATGACCTAAGCTTATAAAAATTATATGATGAGGACTGCTTGTTACAAATGACAAGCTTGCCTTACAAATACTGTCACACAAATTTACACATTTTCATGATTAATTAAATATATTTGTATGTGGATTCCCAAATCTCAGAACAATATAAGCACATATCTTAAATAAATAATATATAGGTAGCCCTCAATTTATGACCACAGTTGAGCCCAGAATTTCTGTTGCTAAGTGAGACATTTGTTAAATGAGTTTTGTCCCATTTTATGACCTTTTTTGCCACTGTTGTGAAGTGAATCCCTGCAGTTGTTAAGTTAATAACATGGTTGTAAAGTGAATCTGGCTTCCCCAATGATTTTGCTTGTCAGAAGGTCGTGAAAAGTGATCACTTGATCGCAGGACACTGCAACCGTCATAACTATGAGTCAGTTGCCAAGCATCTGATTTTAAATCACGTGACCATAGGGATACCACAACAGTCTTTAAGTGTGAAAAACTGTCATGTCACTTTTTTCTGTGCCGTTGTAACTTCAAACGGCCACTAAATGAACTGTTATCTCAAGGACTACCTTTCTGCATGCAATTAAATTCAATTTACTTTTCCATAACAGCATATATTAAGATAATGGAGAAAGATTTTCAAACACAAGCTACATTGATGGTACAAAAAGACAGATAACATACGAAGGTATGTTACATCCTTTCTATCCTGCTCTACAGAGCGGAGAGTTGGTCTCTGAGAGAAAGCCACTTGAAGAGTCTAGAACAGTGGCGGCTAACTTTTTTGCGCTCCTGTGCTGATAATTGCGTGCGGGCTTGTGCGCTCGCATGCCAGTACCCAGAAAGCAATGCAAAGGGGTCCCTCCCCATGCCCCCTGTGCATGCGACCCCCCCCTGTGCCCGCCACGCGTCTCTGTGCATGTACGCACAACCCCCCCTGAGCACCATGAGTCTCTGTGCATGCATCTCCCGCGCCCCCACGCATGTGCACCAGATACCCGACAATCAGCTGCCGGGTGGGTGGCACGCACATGCGCAGTAGACCTGCTCTGGACGAGGGCTCACATGCTGGCAGTTATGGCTCTGAATGCCACTTCTGGCACACGTGCCATAGGTTCGCCATCACGGGACTAGAAGCATTTGAAATGTGGATTTACAGGCGGCTGTGATGTATAAGCTGGGTTGACAAAATCAGAAATGAAGAGGTGATAAGCCACCTGGGAAAGCCAAGGGATATCATCAAAACCATTAAAAACTGAAAGTTAGACTATTTTGGACATGTGATGCAACACCCAAGAAAAAATGGCACACTTCACTTAATCCTCCAAGGAAAGATTGAAGGCAGACGAGGTCCAGGCAGAAGGAGAACATCATGGTTTCAAAATCTAAGGAACTGGTTTGGACAAAACTCAGCAGCACTTTTTCGTGCGGCTGTTGATAAAAATAGGATCGCCGACATGATCACCAATGTCCAATGATGGATATGGCACAAGGAGGAGGAGGAGGAGGAGAATGAAAAGGAGAAGGAGGAAAAGGAGAAGGAGAAGGAGGAGGAGGAGGACAAAAAGGAGAAGGAGGAAGAGAAGAAAAAGAAGAAGAAGAAGAAGAAGAAGAAGAAGAAGAAGAAGAAGAAGAAGAAGAAGAAGAAGAAGAAGAAGAAGAAGAAGAAGAAGAAGAAGAAGAAGAAGAAGAAGAGGAGGAGGAGGAGGAGGAGGAGGAGGAGGAGGAGGAGGAGGAGGAGGAGGAGGAGGAGGAGGAGGAGGAGGAGGAGGAGGAGGAGGAGGAGGAGGAGGAGGAGGAGGAGGAGTGAGTGTAGGAATGACTTTGGGAAATAGAAAGAAAAGCTGCAGACTAAACAAGATTTAGATAAGAGGCAGCTGAGCCCATGGAAGCAATAGGAGTATGGCAAACTTCTCAGAAGGGATCCTACCTAGTAAAGGCAAGGAGAGACAAATCTGCTTTCAGATTTGCAAGATTCTCTTACTATAACCTTACAATAAGGTTAGAGCTAGTATTCCCTAGTGTGGTTCTTATCTGGAGAACCTCACATGGCTGACACTTTATCCTGAAGCTTGAAATAATGATGGGAAAATTTGGGGCATGCACATCACCCTACTTCCCACAGTCATATAATATGAAAGGAAACAGATTAAAGGTTGTGAATTGTTCTTATTCAAAATACAAATCTAACTTTCTTTACAATTGTATCACAAGTAGAATTAAAAGCTGTAACAAAATTGTCAACAGATCTTCATAAAAATGGCATGTTTTCAGACAAATCCTGGTTACTTGTAAAGTTTCTACTGTTTCATTTGAAATGTCTCTTTACATTACCTAAGGTAGTTTTGGGCACTATATAGTTTCAATTTCTTTCAATTTTTTATTTTTATTTAAGGGTATATGCCCCTACATTTCTCAGCTTCTTATTTTTGTAATTCTCTCAAATTTAGTTGAACATGAAAAGATTTTAAAATCCCTTTAAAATCTGTTCTAAATTCTATATGCATTTACTGTAACTGCATATTTCTCCAAAGAAATAAATGCAAAATGTTCCCTATTTTAGGGAATTGTGCATAAACAATTATGCAAACATTTTGTGTTGTATATACCGTTATGCCAACTGTGCATTGCTTTCATAAATAAGTTCATTTTATAGACATTTTCTTAAAATACATTTTTCAATGTTGGAAAACTATACCGCAGCCTTTGAAGGACATTATATTTTGAATAACATGTTTTTTAATTTATGCATTCGTTCAATAAGAGATATTAGATGGTCACAGTCTAAAATTAACTAAACAAATTTCTCCTCTATGCTTAGCATGGAAGAGGGTTTTCAGAGTTTGAGTTTCACTCTTGTGTATGATGGCTACTCCTATATAAAACAGATCTTAACAGAAGAAGAAAAAGTAAGGTAAGAGGCAGGATTGTCCAACTGGGTTTTGTGTGAGAACTTGTTGGTGTTCCATGTTGTTGTTGCTGTTTTTGACTGATGGCAAAAAAAATTAACACACACTCAGTCAATTTTCTATTACTAGAGCATTACATCTTGATCAAGGGTTATAAGAAATTAATTTTTAACAAATTCCACAGCCTTAACAAATTCCAAAGCAGTTTGAAAACCCCTGGTGTAACCCCTATATTTTCCTTGTTTCCTCATTTTTCTAAGTGCGGTCTAAAGAAATGCATTAGGAGGGAGAATGCTGTACCTTTTCAACATCAGAAATCGATAACAGTGACTGATTTTGGAGAGCTCCTGGTTCGGTAAAGGCTTGCAGATCCTGATTAGAAACATTTTTATCCGTAAACGATACGCTGCCAGATGGAAGCAGCAGAAGAGACCATGGAGATATGAGAAAGCCCAGAGCAGTTGGATCAGCTGTATTTGGAAAACAGAAAGATCTAATTAGCAATTCAAACAGCAGGATCAAGATTCCTTTTATGTATTCATTCAACAGAGACAGGGTAAATTAAAATAAAAAAAGACATATCCAAAACGTAGACCAATGATTCACTACCAAAAATTTCAGGACTTATTCATTTTTCAACACCCATCCAACAAACCCATTTGGCTTCTTTGAATCCAAATTCTGATAATAATTTCTGATACATCAACAACAATGGAATCAGGTCAAAATAATGGGATATGGCCTATAATGCAGGATCTGGAAACTTCTGTAGATTCTTCAGCATGCTAAATTTTAAAGTTAAAACTAGATCTAATAAGTAGATCTCTGTCAGGCGTGAAGAATCAAGACCACATGTTAAGCTCCAGTTAAACTGATTTATTGCTCATGCCTAGACACAGGAATCTCATCAATTAACAGTCAGCACTAAATTGGCACCGGTTAATTCCACCACCACCCCCTGACAAGAAGGGTTGGATTAAAATTTATTTATTTATAAATTGATATGCTGCCCATAAGTCTGTAGAGATTTTCCATCATCCAGGTCATGGTTGTCCCAGAGGTGCTTTTTCAGGAGATAACTGGACTTTAGTGTATGTTTTTTCTTTGAAGATATTTTGCTTCTCATCCAAGAACCTTCTTCCGCTCTGACAGAATAGTGGGGAATGGAAGGATTTATATTCCTTGCAGACAGCTGGTCATTTGCATTCTTTTAAAGAATCCTTGAGGCCACTTGGAGGTTTGTCTGTGTCCTCAGGGTCACCTGAGTAGTGCAAATGGTTCCTGTAGTTTGCAATTTATTTTTAAAATCCGTTCATACTCCCACACTATTCAAAGGGTGTCCATCCCAAATTGCATAGCAAAAAGTCTCCTCAGTTATCTAGGTCATGGTTATCCCAAAAATGCTTTTTCAGGGAGCAACTGGACTTTGTTTTTTCTTGGAAGATGTTTCGCTTCTCATCCAAGAAGCATCTTCAGCTCTGACTGGATGGTGGGGAATGCTGCCCATGTAACCATCTAATAATCTGTTTTGATGATAAATTCTTCCCTTTTTCAGGACGCATACATCTATATGCCACCCATATTTATTTCAGTTCACACATTTAAAGAAATTGTGTTTCGTTTTACCTAGAATTCTACAAAAGTCTGGAATTTTTGCTCATTTGGACGTAAAGTGAATTAGGATAACTTCTAAAATCCTTAGATTTTAGAGTCTTGTACCCTTATTTATAAATCAGGTCATTGATCCAAGTCAGCTTATTTGTCTTCAGTAAATAATAGCCATAGATTTCTTCATTAACAAGGTAGATAATATGCATTTAATACAGTAGCTTTCAATTACATATTTAATCATCTTAGGGATTAAATTGATTAAAACTGACTTACTAATTAAAAATAATAACAATGGTGCTTCTGAGATGTTCTTTGCTAAAACAAAGAATTTAATTGATGGAGCAATGGAGATATATGGGAAGAAGAAAGAAAGAACTACCATTCATGTTCCATGAATAATATTGCTATAAAGAAAAGCGAACGCTAAAATAATGCAGCCTACATTTGACCTTTCAAGACAGGCAACATTCTACCATGAAAAATGGCTATTCTTGTAATAATAAAATCTCTTTGCATAGAACTCACCAAACATTATTTACGAGGCATATAAGTTTTTCTAAGGATTATCCTGTGCCTGATTGTATTAGAGGAATGATATGATCCATTGTTGAGACATGCCAAAAGTTTCTTCCTTTCATAATACAGAATCTTGGGCCATCAAAAGGAGATAATTGATGGCAGAATCAGAACAAACAAAGCTACTTTTTAACACAATACGTGGTTCAAGAACGAAATTTACTATCATAAATGAATTGGTAGCCAACTTGAATGGCTTTAAAGCAAATGGACAGAATCAGAATAAGATCAGCTGCCTTAGAGGAATTTTACCCCATGCCAAGTTTCAGAAGAAGTAGATGTCTAAATACAAGTTCCTGGAGAAAACCACTAAGACGTTAGTAATTCATTTATATTCCAGCTGTGGACCTCTTGTAAGACTTGACACATTCACTGGGGGAACAAAATGCTAAACCAGACATTGTTTTTTTACTCTGATTCAGCAGAGATCTTTTCAATATCCTTGAATTTTAATCGAACAGATGGTTTGTACTGAGAAGATCAAGTTTGGCTCATAGGTTATATATGATTAATTGACTGGGAAATGGTCATAGCCAGATGTAAACCATTTCATAGCAAGAGGAGAAAGTTCCATCTTCTGCCTCCTGAACCACGTACAAGAAACTCTATCATAGCACTGGTTGACTCTGCTGTTGTAGTCAGAATCATAATGAATGCAAAGAACCTGAAATTGGAAATACTGTGTTGGTTGCAATTTCTACATCATGTTGTGATGAATCTCTTTTCCCAGGCAACTACACAACTACAGGTAGTTCTCAAATTATGACCACAAATGAGCCCAAAATTTCTGTTGCCAAGCAAGACGGTTCCTAAGTGAGTTAACCCCATTTTACAACCTTTCTTGCCACAGTTGTTAAATGAATCCCTGCAGCTGTTAAATTAGTAACGCAGTTGGTTAAGGGAATCTGACTTCCCCATTGATTTTGCTTGTCAGGTTGCCAAAGATTATCACATAACTCCAGGACACTGCAACTGTCATAAATACCTGCCAGTTGCCAAACAGCCAAATTTTGATCACGTGACCATGCAAAGGCAATCAGTGTGAAAAATGGTTATAAGTCACTTTTTTCAGAGCTGTTGAAATTTCAGCCACTAAACAAATGGTTGTAAGTCAAGGATTAGTTGTATATTGTGATCTTTTAGAAAAGGGTTGTTCTTTCTGCATTTACACACAAACAGGGTTGCCATCTGGCCGTTTTTCCGGCCAAATTCGAGAAATCTGGCCGTATTTCTATCTGCTTGGCCGTGAAAAAAATGATGTCTCCGGCCAAATTTATTTGGCCGGAAATTTGGCCGTACGAAAGTTGCTTGGCTGTGAAATCGGCCAGATCTCTCCTTCCCTTGCGCATGCGCGTCACCATGAGCAAAAGGAGGACAAGCGCGTCCTCTCAGTTCTCCGACACGCCCGCTTCCTCTCAACTCCCGTCACACACCCCTTCGGGACCTTGGCGCCCGACCACGCCCCCTTCCCACCTGTGACCTGAGCAGGGGCGGCTCCTCCTCCATCAACACCACACCCATTCCTATTACGGCTCGTTCCAACGCCACGCCCCTCGGCTTCCCCACCCATCCCGAGCTCTCCTTCCCTCGCGCATGCGCGTCACCATGAGCAAAAGGAGGACAAGCGTGTCCTCTGGCGCTCTCCTTCCTTCCTGCATGCGCAAAAAATAATTTGGCCGAATTTGGCCGTATTTTGACTTGAGTTTGGCCGCAGAGGCAAACTGCGATCTGGCAACCCTGCACACAAAGGCTTTCAAATGATATCAAACCTCTACTGCTTGGCTCATAAGAACATTTTAATCCTAGGTAATAATGTATGAAGGGATGTTGTGGCTCAGTGGCTATGACGCTGAACTTGTCAATCAGAAAGGTTGCCAGTTTGGCGATTCGAATCCCTTGTGCCATGTAATGGAGTGAGCTCCCATTACTTGTCCCAGCTTCTGCCAACCTAGCAGTTCAAAAGCATGGGAAAATGCAAGTAGAAAAAGAGGGACCACTTTGGTGGGAAGGTAAATGGCGTTTAGTCATGCCGGCCACATGACCTACCGAGACGCTGGCTCGGCTTTGTAATGGAAATGAGCACCACCCCCTAGAGCTGGAAAGGACTAGCACGTATGTGTTACCTTTAATAATGTATGAAACTCTTAGGAAATATCCTCTTTACGAATACCCACTAAGCAACTTTTAATTTCTGCCAGGAAGTAAAAACTTTATAAAGTCATCTGAGATTAGGTAATTTAACTGGGGGTAGCTGTTGATTTCTCTGAGTTTTCTGATGTTTTTATGTTCTCTTCTGTGGTTTTAGGTATGGTATGTCTCTGAGATAATTAATCATCTGCATCTAATATATTGCAAAAACTGTACAAGTACAATTTGTACTTGTAGACTGCTTGATACTAACCATGTTCCTGTATCTGAGGAAAAAGGAAATAGCACTTTTAAGATAGAACTTACTGCTGACCTTTATATTTTTCCAAAAATGTTTATAAAAATAACTTTTGTTTCACCTCTGTGGTAGGTCATTTAATGCTTTTAAATCAATTAATCGGAATCAGAGCAGTGAGGCAAGTCAATTTGCTGCCCGAGGAGCATTACACAACAGGATGCTCATTTAGTGGTAAAACCACATCACTTCACTGAGGTACATGCATACGTTCAAACTACTGTTGTACAACTTAATACATTTTTGCTGTTTTAAAGAAGTAGCCTATGTTGAGTAGGATGCCAAATTGTAGGTAAGAAGGATAAAAGTAAACCAGGGGTGTCAAACTCAAGGTCTGAGGGCTGAATTTGGCCTGCGGGATGCTTAGATCTGGCCCACGTGGCCACCCTGGAAACAGCAAAGGATCGGCCTGCGGTGCTTCTGCCAGTGAAAATGGAGCTTGGGAGAGCCATGCATGACCCCCCCCCCCAGCTCCGTTTTCCCTGGCAGAGGGTTGCAGGATGCTGTCCCAGCCGAAAATGGAGCTCATGAGGGCTGTGCATGACCCTCCCCCAGCTCAGTTTTCACTGGCAGAGGGCTGCAGGAGGCTGTTGCAGCCGAAAATGGAGCTCGGGAGCCCGTTTTTGCTGGCAGAGCACTCGGGCCAGCACAGTCGCCCATTGACACAAATGATGTCATGCTGGCCACGCCCACTCCGGCTCTCCGAGGTCAAACACATCCCTGATATGGCCCTCAATGAAATTGAACCCTGAAGCAAACAAATAAGACCAGTGTTTTTAAAATGTTCTTTTCACGTGAAAGGACTTGCTACACATTTGATATTTCTAACACCGTGTGAAAGTACAATTTAACATTAGGGTAAACGCCAAAGAGAATCAAATAGCCTCAAACCTCAATTTGTTTTTTTGGCAAACTCAGGCTTGTCTATATATTTGGCTAGATTTTATGGCCCAAGTTGTCTTTTCAGGACAGTACTAATCATCAAAAGGTGCATCCGTAACATAATTTAATAAATTGAAACCTACTCCTGAAATCAAATAAGTTTTCTACAGGGGCTACCAAAAAGAATCATCCAGTGCCCTCACTCATCCAACTCAACCTAATATGTAACTGTTTTTTTTTTCATTTTATTTTTATTTAAAACATACGACAACACACAGCAAAAAACAAATTCCAGTCCTGCATACCATCTTTGTTCACAAAAATGACTTGCCAGTTCATATATGCTTCCAAATTTCAAATGGGCCCACTACAGGAAAGTCTATGCCTGCTTGACTCAATTATTGTCAATACACACACACACACACACACACACACACACTAATGAAGTCCCTTTGTTCTCTCGAACAAGCAGAGATGGAAAGGTTATAGAATTCTAGGCCTTTGGGATGATAGTTTGTAAAAGGGGCATCTAAGTAAATCCGCAAAGTATGTTAAAAGTATTCTGTTTTCCCCTGTAAACATTTCTTCAAATTTGAGGATGGTTTGGACCCGAGCCTACTCAGCAAATGCAGAGATGATTGTGAAGCAACAAAGGGAGGCCACAAAATAAAATAAACTCTTTGCCGTAATGCACTTAGGGTCTGTTCTGCCCCTCCATAAGCATATGTCAAAACTGTGTTGAAAATGGCATTATAGCACTTTGACTGGACCATGGCCATTCATCTAAAAAGAAAAAGGGTACACGAAACCAGTATCTGCAAGACATACTGGAGGAAAATATTTTAAAGGCTACGAAAAACTGCATACAGACGTGGATTTGGTTTTGTTTTTTAAATACACCTGGCAGAAACAACAAAGACAACAAAAGCTTTTGGGGATTCAGAGATCCAGCAGTTGCACTGTGAGGTTTCTTCTGCTTGCCAAACTAAAATCAGCCAAATAAACACAACCGAGTGCCAAGTTTTTTGAGAAACAACTACAAAGAATCTTAATAGGAAAAATGTGAAAGACAAGGCGGGGGAAGTAGCATGAAAACCAACTCTTTCATAATTTACTCATACGGAGTCTGAGATGGAGACTTGCATGAAATCAAGGCATAATCAGCAAAGTGAACATTCTCGTATATAGAGAAAGTTACCGGATAGGAGAACAAACTTGGATAGAGCCTTCTGTGGGCATTATTGGTCTCCATTCGCTACGGCGAAGCACTGAAACACATATTTCTTACTCATTTATATGAAGAGGCCTTACCACCTACTTTTTCAAAAGCTCAGAAATCTCTACGGGGTACACAAATATTTGTATCCCACAAGCTTCCTTGCCTTAGCGTTTGTGTGTGTGTGAGAGAGAGAGAGAAAGAGAGAGAGAGGGAAGAAGGGAGAGGGAGAAGGAGTGGGCGAGAGAGAGAAAGAAAGAGAGAGAAAACACACACAAGGGATCTTCTCCAATTTTTGTTAACTAAATAAAAAAAAAGGTTATGTTCCAACTATAATCTCCCATCAGCAAATTCATTCTGGGCTAATAAACTAATAAGCAATCTCAAACAAAGGAATGATTTGCAAGTTGCCATAACCATAGTTTATGTTCCTGGCCCAGCACTGGTATTTTCCTGCCAGATTCTCGTCTCCTCCTCCATTTCCTGGCCTCTTGTCCAGAGCTGAGTTTCTTCCCCAGACTCTCCCTTGGAAGAACCACCCCACTGTTCCTTTTCCCTATTACGGTTACAGACACGACAAGACAGTGGTGCTTTTTAACCCAGCTAAGCCTTATTAAGCATTGGATGTTTCTTTTGTAATATGTCTGAAAAACCATCTGGTTGGGTTTTTTTGTACTTTGCCTCACCACACCCTCAGAAGTGTC
Source organism: Notechis scutatus (assembly GCF_049901735.1). Lineage (NCBI taxonomy): Eukaryota > Metazoa > Chordata > Lepidosauria > Squamata > Elapidae > Notechis > Notechis scutatus. The sequence continues at coordinate 14,582,817 of NC_142012.1, read as the reverse complement.
TGAGGTCAAGATGAATGCTTTGCCATTTGGATTCTCCCAATCATAAAAAACAACAACTCTTTCGTCCACAAAGAGAGTCCCACTTTTGTTTCTCAGGAAGATCTCATCTTAAAGTGGAACAAATCTCAATTCCTTTTCTCTCTCCCCACCTCTAATGTTCAAGCCTTCCCCCCCCCCACCCCCCCAAAAAGAGAACGTTTTAAACTTCTTTCCAGGACCACTGGATTTTATTTTTTTATATGGCAGCTGGTCAGTTCTGTATCATTTTCGGCAGATTGATGACCTATATCTAGAACTATGCTGCTTGGTCAAAAGAACATAAGAGTAGAATGGCAGAAACCAAAACTAGGCAGCTTGGTTTCCTTTGTTTTGTTTTTAAATAGTCTCTTTTATAGAAGCAATACACTGCTATTCTGAAATGCTATTCTGGGGGAAAAAAGAAGAGGAGAAGGAGGAGCAGGAGGAAGAGGAGGAGGAGGAAGAAGAAGAGGAGGAGGAAAGAGAAGAGGAGGAGGAGGAAGAAGAAGAGGAGAGGAGGAGGAGGAAGAAGGAAGAAGAAGAAGAAGAAGAGGAGAAGAGAAGAAGAGAAGAGAAGAAGAGGAGGAGGAGGAGGAGGAGGAGGAGGAGGAGGAGGAGAAGAAGAAGAAGGAGGAGGAGAAGAAGAAGAAGAAGAAGAAGAAGAAGAAGAAGAAGAAGAAGAAGAAGAAGAAGAGGAGAAGAAGAAGAAGAAGAAGAAGAAGAAGAAGAAGAAGAAGAAGAAGAAGAAGAGAAGAAGAAGAAGAAGAAGAAGGAGGAGGAGGAGGAGGAGGAGGAGGAGGAGGAGGAGGAAGAAGAAGAGGAGGAGGAGGAGGAGAAGAGGAGGAGGAGGATTATGTTTACTATTGAAATGATAGTGCAATTAATAATGATGAGAAAGGTTGTGGTGTGTCATTTATAAGTAAATTCATTTACAATGGCTTAAGTACATGCAGTATTTATCCTGGAGAAAATTGCTTGGGTACTAAAAATTTACACCAATTTGAAGGCACGTAATCAAAACACATAGAGAGTTCATCAGATCAATAGACTACAATCCTTAGCTGTTGTCTCCATAAGAGGCTGAGTGGGTGGGAAGGTGCAAAAAAAAGCTGTAGTTGCTACAAATATCTAATTGGGTAACAGGTTTTCCAGCAGAAAAAAAGCAAAATAGCTCCTACCCATTGGATACGCTGGATTTGCTACTTTATTGTTCTATGCCTATTGTACAGGAATCTCCTCAGACTTTTGCCTGAGAAAGACTTAATAAGGTTCAAAGGCATTGGGGTGGGTGTCAACCCTCTTGTATTTATATAATGATTCCAGACTAATTTCCCGCTTGAGCCCTCTGAGATAGTGGTTCTCCAATAGTTTTCATCATATATTTTCATAGATTCATATCTTTCTTTTCCCCATTCATATCTAACTTCATATATCTATTCATTAGAAATACTGACAGAACTTAATTTAAGTTGGTTTGTTTGACTGAAAAGTTTTCAACAAGTTTGGTATCATTTAACTATTTTACCAATGTATTTTTAATTGAGAGAATTGCAAATATGATTTATATACCAAAATTATGCCATTATTGTTAGCTTCCTTATGGCCAAGGGTAATTCATCATCTGCCCACTGCTAAAGGCAATTGTGCATCTTGATACACATTTAAATGTACTAGATTGTTTACTGAGTTGAGATTGGACTCATCCCAAAGAAATAAACTTTGAAACAATCCAAACTAGATCATTTGAGCTAAAAAATAAAATAAAACTTGAATAAAACATGACCAACTCTATTTTATTATTCCATTCCTTAATTAGATCTTGGTTGCCCAAATCTCTCTGCTCTACTAGATATGTAGTATATAGGACAGAATCTTATTTTTCATGAGAGGAAAAATATCCTAGTACAGTGTTGGCAAATCTTTTCGGCACCAAGTGCCAAAACGGGAGCATGTGCAAGCACAGGGGAGCACCGGAAACTGGAAGACCAGCTCTCGGGTGCCCGTGGGCGGGAGCACTGGAACCCGGAAGAGCAACGGGCGATGGCTGGCGTGCCCGGAGAGAGGGTACTGTGTGCCACTTCTGGTACGCATGCCATAGGTTCGCCATCATGGCCCTAGTATCTTCTATCTAATTGTAAAAACTTCAACTGTAATGATTATGCACTGATTTGATATCACTCAAAATGTCACAAAAATATATACTGTAGTTTGTGACTAATGGTTAGATATGCAATATCATTTGACTATGTTGTTGATACCAGCAATTATATGAACCTAATGAACAGAGGAAACTTTTCAATTCCTAAAAGATCTGTTTGATGGTTACTAGTGGCCAACATAAGATTACCTTTATCTCCTTATTCTAAGTAATATTATAAATAGATTATAATATTAATGCTACTAAGCTAAATGTTTCCTGTAATTTTTCCAACACTACCCATTCCTGAACACTGCACTGCATGTTTTTATGAACGTATTAATTATTATGCTTTTATTCTTAATTTTATCAGGATTTCTGCTGATCTTCTTTCCAAAGGACTGATCAGATCCACACTTACTTAGCTTCAAGTAGCAAGCAATTTCCAGTTCAGCCTCTATATTTACTATACTTTGCAAGGCATTGTCTATGGACATTCTCAATCACCCAGGTCACAGTTTGTCCCAAAGCTGCTTTTTCTAAAAGGTAACTGGATTTTCTTGGTTTTTTTCCTTAAAAATGTTTCACTCCTCATCCAAGAAGCTTCTTCGGTTCATAACTTTTCACTTCTCATCCAAGTTGATAACTGAAGAATCTGCTTGGATGAGAAGTGAAATGTTTTCAAAGGGGAAAAAACAAGAAAATCCAGTTGCCTTTTGGAAAAAAGCTCCTTTGGGTTTACAAGGCATAACCCAGAATACATTCCCATGAGATCCATAAGGCTTACTTTCAAACAAAGGATTATGGCAGCATTCTCCAATCTGATGCTTCTAGATGTGCTATATCAAACCCCATTAACTCCAGCCAGGATGATGCTTGATTATTGAATGTGCCTCAGAATACAGTAGAACCTCAGGTGACGACCATAATCCATTCCATGAATTCAGTCGTCACCCAATTTGTTTGTCACTGAAACTTCATGTGCGTAAAAAAAAGAAAAAGAAAAGGTGCGGCGTGGAAGGACAAATTGCCACGGCTGTTTAGTCGCCACTTGAGCACCCATTCATGATCAGAAGTAAAAAAATTTGGTCATCACCCGATTTGGTCGTGAATGGAAGCATTTGCGACCAGAGGTTCTACTGTAGAGGGAGTTGAAATTCAACACACATGAAGCACCAGATTGGTTAGATTATGGGTATCAAACTCAAGGCCCGCAGGCCAAATCTGGCCCATGGGATGTTTAGATCTGGCCCATAGAGCCACCCTGGAAACACTAGAGGAATGGCTTGTGGTGCCTCTGTCAGCAAAAACAGAGCTCGGGAGAGTTGTGTGCGGCCGTTCTGAGCTCCGTTTTCATGGGCAGAGGGTTGCAGGAGGCCATCACAGCTGAAAACAGAGCTCAGGAGCCCGTTTTCACTGGCAGAACGCTCAGGCCACCACAGGCGCCCCCCGAGTGATGTCAAGCTGGCCATGCCCCCACGCCCCCCCCCCAGAGGTCAAACACAACAGTGGTCACCAACCAGTGGGCCAGGGACCACTGGCGGTCCACGAGAAAATTTTGGTGGTCCGCAGAGAAATGTCACCCCCAAAGCAATTAATCCAGGCTGCACGGGAACATAAGGCTGCGCCACCCAGATGGCCTGCAGGAACACAAGGCTTGCGTCGCTTGCATTGTGAACAACACAAGATAGTGAGGGGAGGGGGGAAAGGACAGAGGGGGGAACTTGCCCCACTCGCCCCATGCACCTGGCCTGGCCACCAGGCTGCTTCTTTCCATTTCTTTCTTCTTCTGCTTTTGGCTGCACGCAAGGAAAGCAGCAAAAGTCTTTCTTTCTCTCCCGCAAACTCTGCCAGAAATGAGTCTTTGGGACCCTGATAGGCATCCTGTTCCAAGAGGCTGCACCATTCTGGTGGACTTCTGCTGCTTCTGCTGCTTTCCTTGCATGAAGCCAAAAGTCTCTCTCTCTCTCCCCGAGAACAGAGCTGGAGACAGTATCCTGCGATCCCAAATAAAGAATGATTGATCGGTAGGAAAATGGGGTGGAGAATTTTCCTGTAGACTATTTTTGGGATTTTCCCAGGGTCTCTGGTCCGCGGAATTTAAAATTATGAGTTTGGGGGTTCCTGAGGTCCAAAAGGTTGGTGACCCCTGAAAGACAACCTTGATGCAGCTCTCAATGAAATCAAGTTTGACACCACTGGGTTAGACGATTGTTACTTTAGTCTTAACTGTCTCAGTTTAATTGGATTTTCTTGTTCACTATGAATAAAGGACTGTGACTGAAGCTTTATACCCATCAGATCTTGCAATCGATCTTACAAACTTTAGAGACAGATACCATTTTATAAAGTAACCAGCTTCAACATGTTTTACTTACCCAGTTTAGAAATGATTAAAAATTCAATGAAAAGGGAAGGCCACTTTTCTACATATACAGAAACTCATTACATGCAAAAGACCTGGAAATACTTGTTGTTTGTGACCTCAGATGGTAGAAGAATGCAAGATTCAGCATGCAACTCCATGCAGTACAAGAATAAAAGATGAAGTCTACATGCTTTGAATGACAAGTGCTAAAGCAGAAACTTACAAATAGGAATAACCAAGATTAACCCAGGAGAGGCATTTCAGATCTACCCAACTGAATCACTTAATGATGAAAGCTCCACTCCTAGTTATGGTCATAAGTCAAGGATTACCTGTATTTTTATAGAACCTTGAAAGCCTGTCAAAGTTTCTTTCTGTTTCATGTTATGCCCAACAGAAACACGTCGGGGATAGATTTGAGTTCCTTTCTCACACTTTTTACTTTTTCACAACTGCCACTCCCCCTCCTTTAACACTGCATTACTCTCTTCCCGTTTCACAAGACCAGATCTACAGTCTTTCATAACATCACATGGATGTAAAGAGGAGGGGTTTTTTTTGACTACCCAGTGGAGCCCGCCATTTTGAAGTTGCCTTCCCTGAGGGCACCCTTATAATAACAGCAAGAGCAATTAGATTTATATACCACTTCACAGTGCTTTACGGCCCTCTCTAAGCAGTTTACAGAGTCGGCCTATTGCCCCCAACAATCTGAGTCCTCATTTTACCCACCTCGGAAGGATGGAAGGCTGAGTCACCCTTGAGCTGGTTAGAATTGAATTGCTGGCAGGCAGCAGAAGTAGCCCGCAGTACTGCATTCTAACCACTGCGCCACCAAAAATAATCCTTTCTGAATTAATGATGTCTGTCCACAGGGTGGTTAAGGAAGATTGTTCAATCTCCAAATATGCTAATTAATTAAAACTGACTGGATATTAATTGAAGTTGAGAGTTTCTAGACCAGGGGTGTCCAACTCAATTTCATTGATGGATACATCAGGGTTGTGTTTGACCATGGGGGTCCAGGGTGGGCACGGCCACCTCGACATCACTCATGTCGGGGGCATCTGTGGTGGCCTGAGTGCTCTGCCAGCAAAATTAAACTCCTGAGTTCTGTTTTTGGTTGCGACAGCCTCTTGCAACTCTGCTACTGAAAAAGAAGCTCAGGAGGGTTGCATGCAACCCTCTTGAGCTCCATTTTTCCTGGCAGAGGCACCACGGGCCGGTCCTTCGCTGTTTCCAGGGCAGCCCCATGGGTCAGATCCGGCCCCTGGGCCTTGAGTTTGCACCCCTGTTCTAGCCATTTCCAAGCCTTATGAGAGCTGGAATTCTTCATCATAACAGATAATCAGAATTGGAAGGGACCTTGTAGGTCATCTAGTCCACCACCACTCCGCCCAAGTGGGAGACTCTGCACTATTTCTGACAAATGGTAGTCCAATCTCTTCTTGAAAGTCTCAAGTGATGACGCTCCCACAACTTCTGAGGTCAATCATAATTGGAAAACACCTGGCTGGAAAAGGTGATTTAAGATCTCGGGCAGTCATTCCAAAGAAGCTACCTAGAAATCTCACTTATAGATGAAAGAATAGAAGCTGAATGGCCAAAATACCTTAAGAGGTTCATGGCTGAGCACCAACCAGGACGGGGGAAAAAAATCAATGCCTGAGACACTTTCTCATTTAAAAAGAATTAGAGGCCTACTTTTATAATTTCTAAAACTAAAGGCATAACTGATTTTGCTTCACTCAATCATGCAATAAAACTGTTTTCCTGTTAACAGCAAAAGATGCAAAACATCTAGCTTCATCTCAGTGAAAAAGGGACAAATCAATTCAATTTGACATAAACCATCAATACTGGGCAAGAAGCCATAACTATAATTATGAACATCAAATATGTCAAAATCTCAGTGTTGTGAGGTGCTGCCTGTGAACCATACCAAGAGCCAGGACTGATTTTATTCTTATCTCTTGAATCTTTGAAGAGAGCAATAAGCAACTGTTTTATTAACTCAAGAGCAGGTCTCAGAAACACCTGAAGAAGTTGGCCCATCACCTTATTTGCTACAAATAATGATGCCTGCTAGAGATCTCTAAGCGTATATGTCCAAACTATGATGAAAATAACTTCTCTGAGAGCCATTTAAAAGTTTTAAGGAAAGGATTTGTGGCCTATACTCTGAATTTACTCATGTGCACTACATATTAAATCTTGGCATATCTACTCAAGAGACATTCCTGTCAATCGAATACTGCTTTGGGTGTTGAAAATTCTGGATTTAGGAAGCAAAGCAACAAAGCTTGAGACAAATCAAATCGGAATTGTATGAAATTCTCCTAGAGAAAGATAACTTTGAGGTGCACTTGGCTATTTATTTATTTAATCTATTTACTGAATATAGCCAGCCTTTTGATTTCCAACTCAGGATGGCGTAAGGATAAACCGAAATAACACGATTAAAAAAAAAACCCTATTGAAATATATATTAAGGCATAAAACAATTATGTCAGAGGCAATTCAGCAATCCTAAAAAACAATCCAATCAGATTCACAAAACCAATTGACCCAGTGCCTGGAAGAAAACCAGGTCTTCAGGGTTTTATGAAAGTCAGGGCCTCTGAATCTCCGGGGGAAATGCTAATCCCTAGGGCAATGCAGCAACAGGGATGGCACATCACCTGATCCTTAAAATGACATTGCTTAATTGAGAGGATCTGGAACATGTCATTCCTGCTGGATCTTATCAGAGGGGGAATTTCAAAGGAAATGTCAGGTAACAGAACCATCCCACCTCCCCTCCCCTCTGCCAGGCAGGAAAGGTCGGGACCTCTGTGTTATACAATATGATTACTCTACCTCTCCTCGCTACAGCCTAGAGAAATATTTCTAAATATTATTTTTATTTATTTATTTATTTATTTGATTTGCCAATTGTTTACAAGATAATAAGTATAAGTGTATACATAGTTGTGAATACATGAAATGGGTACATATAAGAAAAATAAAAGAATAAGAGAAACAATAGGACAGGGACGGTAGGCACGTTGGTGCGCTTTATGCACGCCCCTACAGACCTCTTAGGAAAGGGGTGAGGTCAATAGTAGACAGTCTAAGGTTAAAGTTTTTGGGGTTTGGGGAAGAGACTACAGAGTCGGGTAGAGTATTCCAGACATTGACCACTCTATTGCTGAAGTCGTATTTCCTGCAATCAAGTTTGGTGCGGTTTACTTTGAGTTTGTATCTATTGTGTGCTCTTGTGTTGTTATGGTTGAAGCTGAAGTATTCATTGACAGGTAGGACATTGCAATGTATGATTTTATATACCATGTTTAAGTCAGACCGAAGACGGCGTAATTCAAGGTTTTCAAGTTCTAGAATTTCAAGTCTGGTGGCATAAGGTATTCTACAACGAGTAGAAGAGTGGAGAACTCTTCTTGTGAAATATTTCTGGACTTTCTCAATTGTGTTAATATCAGATACGTAATGAGGGTTCCAGACTGATGAACTGTATTTGAGTATTGGTCTAGCAAATGTTTTGTATGCTCTGGTTAGTAGTGTGATATTACCAGAGAAAAAGCTACGTAGGATTAGGTTAACAACTCTTAATGCCTTTTTGGCTATGTAGTTGCAGTGGGCTCTAGCACTTAGATCATTAGAGGTGAGTATTCCAAGGTCCTTTACAGAGCTTGGGTCATCAACAAGATCTTGGCTATTCAGCTTGTATTTTATTTTCTGATTTTTTTTGCCAATATGTAGGACAGAGCATTTATTTGTTGAGATTTGAAGTTGCCATTTGTTTGACCATTCAGATACATAGTCAAGATCTTTTTGTAGGGTAGCAGTATTGTCTGTGGTATTGAACAGCTTTACATCATCAGCGAAGAGAACGCAATTGCTCTTAATATGATCACAGAGGTCGTTTATGTAGAGAGTATGAAGAGAGTTGGTCCTAGAACACTGCCCTGGGGACACCACTATTGACAGGTACTGGATTTGATAGGACGCTCCCGATTTTGACCATTTGTTGTCTGTTTGACAGGAATGCTTCTATCCAGTTATTCAGTTGTCCAGAGATACCATAGGATTTTATTTTTAGGAGTAGTTTGTCGTGTACCACTGAATCAAAGGCTTTACAGAAGTCTATGTAGATTGCGTCTATTGCTTTGCCTTGGTCGAGTTGTGTCGTCCATATGTTTTTGCAGTGTAAGAGTTGCAGATTACAGGATAGTTTTTTTTCTGAAACCAAATTGTTTATTGGAGAGTAGGTTGTTTGTCTCTAAGTGGAGGATGATGGATTGGTTAATAATTGATTCCATGACTTTACAGGTGACGCAGCATAAGGAGATTGGCCTGTAATTTTCAACTAGGCTTGGGTCTCCCTTTTTTCTGTGGTTCAGCTAGGAAATACTGGGCATGATCCATTGCTGTTTACAAATACTGAGCCGAAGAATGTGTTAAAGATGTTGGCTTTAATGGTGTCGTCGTTGCAGTCTTTACCATCAGGTCCTATCAAGGGAGGGATGGACCTTGAGTCTTTTAGTTTGTTGTTTACAAAATTGTAAAAAGCACGGGTGGAATTGGTGCTTAGAAGGTTTTCCTCTTGTTTAATGTGATAATTGGTGCATTCGGTCTTTATCTGGTGGCATAAATTTTTGTATCGGTTTTTGAAATTGGCAACGTGACCAGATTTGTTTTTCCGCCAGAGTGATCTCTTTTTGGATTGAAGTTTCCTTATTGATATGGATAATCTGCTTTTTTGTTTTGTTTTGGGAGTTGTTGTTGGAACATATAGTTTGATGACTCTTTTGACTTCAAGTAAAAATATGTTGTAATGGTCTTCAACGGTATTGCATCCAGTGAATAGAGATTGCCAATCAAGGGATGAGAGGTCGTTGTCTATAAGATCATAGTTGCCTTTTTTGAAGTTACAATTGGGGATTACATCATTGTGGTGATTTTTGTGTGGACGTATGTTGAGACAAAAGTCAATCATATTGTGGTCACTACTGGAAAAGGGTTCTTTAGTTTATATTCCGTAAATTAAATTCAAACTATTGCAGAAGATGAGATCGAGGCAGTTGATTTCCTTCCAAAACTTTCCTTCCAAACTTTCCTTCCAAAGCAGGTACAATAGCCAGCACAATGCCAACTTTTAATAGAGAAATTAGCATAAAGTTTAAAAAAATGAGGAATAAAACTTTCAACTGGAAATTAATTTTGTATATTTGCTCAGTTCACAAAACAAAATTTATGTTGCTTGTATGTACACTGAGAGCTTATGCACCAGAGACAAATTCCTTGTGTATCCAATTACACTCAGCCAATAATGAATTGAGTTCTGTTCTGTTCTGTTCTGTTCTGCTCTGCTCTGCTCTACTCTGCTCTAATGTTCACAGTTGTGTTTATATGCACAAGGAACAGATTCCTCAACGTTTCACCTCTACATTCAGATAGAAGATGATGAAGTTATGGGGTTTCAGTTTTGGGCAGGGGCGTGGAGAAGACAGAAAGAATACAAGAATTTGACCTCTGAATCTACGTTTTACATTACAAAGTTTAAAGAAGGAGGTGTGGTTGCTTTAGGCTTTGCTTCTTGAAAGTGTTCCAAAAAGTGTCATCGGTATGTCAGATTTCCAAAAGCTTTATATGGGAATGTACAACCTTGGTTTTTGTTTTTGTTTTTCAATGCACCTTTTTAAAAAGCCGGAACTAAAAGCTACTAGTTCATCCCTTGACCTTCTCCATGTTCTCTAATATACTCAGGTCTTCAACCAGTGGTAAGTTAAATGAACTTGTCTCCTAAATGATAATCCAAACTTCTTCCTTAAACATTCCCTATTTCATTAAAAAAAAAACAAAAAAAAAACAAGCCCTCTTTTTGACATGCAGGTGCTGCACTCCCTGTAAAGTGACCATGTGTGGTAGGAATCAATGAAGTTAAAGCCAAAACAAGGTCTCAGATAATCAGAAAGAATGCTATCAACATGGTCAGAGGAATTTGTTCTATTCCAAATCTTGGTTAATACATAGTTACTGAGATGATGGATGTAGCTGGCATATTTCTTCTCCATTTAAGAAGGAATTTAAATTTTGCAGGTAACAGTTAAGTTGAACCCTAATCTTAACCATAACCATGTCCATACGTTGGATCACTTATTCAAATTTTCTATCCTTTATTTTCCATCCCATGCGGACTTACTCCAACACACCCACCTTAAAGCTAAAATCTAGGCCTTACCTTTTCGGAGTAACTCTTGAAGGCTTTCAGCACTTTGATTCAGCACAGCCCATATTTCTTCTTCCTGTAGTGGTCCACCCCGAACTTCCAGGGCTTCAGCTAATGACACATGCATTTTATCTGAGAAAGCAAAACAAGACAATCCCTGTTCAAGAAGGCTTCAGTACTTTCTTTCCATTCATCATTTGTACTAAATGTAGGACAAATTATACTCTAAGGCAGGGGTGTCAAACTCAAGGCCTGAGAGCTGGATCCAGCCCATGGGGTGCTTAGATCTGGCCCGCAGGGCTGCCCTGGAAACAGCAAAGGACCAGCCTGTGGTGCCTCTGCCAGAAAAAAACAGAGTTTGGGAGGGCTGTTTTCGCTGGCAGAGGGTTGTAGGAGGCCGTCATAGCCGAAAACGGAACTCAGGAGCCCGTTTTCACTGGCAGAGCGCTCAGGCCACCCACAGGCACCCCAACACAAATGACATCAAGCTGCCCACGTTCACCCCGCCCCCCCATGAGGTCAAACACAACACTGATGCGGCCCTCAATGAAATCGAGTTTGATACCTCTGTTCTAAGGCAACAGTCATTTTGATGGACACAACTGTAACTCCAACTCGCCTTACTTCCACAATAAATTTATAATCATTACATATATATTTAGTCTTTCTCCCATCAAAGCTCTCACATAAGTTCAGAAACTATAAGAATAATATTATGATTATCACAAATCTGCAGTATGATTTAAGCGCTAGGCCTGATCTACGATTCTTCTTGAAATCAACCTTCTGATCTCTGGGTCTTATGTAACATTTGTGAGGCTTCTGCTTGTGAAATTCTGATCTCTTGGACTGGCTAACAACTCTTGACATGGCTCTTGAAATTTGGACTGGGTTGGGACTATTCTTCTGCATGTTCCTGTTAAAAGCAAAGCCATTCAGGTAAGCTTATTTTTTCAGAGACTCTGTTTTGGTTTACATTCCTTGTCTGCCATTACCTCCTTGACCTTGAGTAAACTGCTAATTTCTATATTCACCCCACGTATTATGTATATTTGAAACCAGAAGCAGGACATGGTTCACACTCATGTTACTGTGGGCACATTACAACACCCAGAACTCTGAGGACCCATTGTAACTGCCATTTTTTCAATACTATCATAAGTTTGAAAGGACACTGAATTAGTGGTCATAAGCTGATGAGTACCTGTACATCATTTTCTATCATACACTTTTGTAAATGTATCTTTGTAGTTATATGTTGAAGAAACATATACATATACAGAGAAGAAAGACCCTGTGGGTATATAAGAAATCCCCAATCCATACAACTAGAAGAAAAATATATATGCATATGATAGAAGATATCCTATCACATGTAATACAAGTTTTTAAACAACTAATGAAATGTAAATGGAAAAATTATCTTAATGGACTTCAACTTTATATGCTCACAGTAAAATTAGCTGAGTTTCTTACATAATGACAGGAGTCAGAAAGAAATGCCAAAAGGATTAGGAGAAGAATAAGCGTAAACATGGACTTTTAAAAAAATCAAAACATATTGTAAAAGGGATAGAGAATCCAAAACAGTCCAATGAGAATTCAGCATGTCCTGTAACTGTGAAATACTGAAAAGATTCGGATATTCTAAAAAAAATGGAACACAACATTGAAAACGTTATTGCAGTGGCTTCTGTAAAAACTGACACAACCGCACTTGAAGGTACATTTCTGTTTTTTTACACAAGTTTGGGAGTGAGAGGCTTCTATCTAATCTGTCTGAATCTGTGGGGCTGGATCCTGCTATTCTGGTATTTCTCAACATAAAAGGTTAAGCTCATGTAACAAAATACACGTAAAAGCTTCTGTTTAAAAATTCGAGCTCACTAAAAATGCCTGAAGCAGTTTCATACTTAGTTGTAATCCCATCAATATGAACTGCCAAGAATTGTGTGTCACAGATGTAGACCTGCAGAAAGAACTACGTAGCGGTACAGATGTCTGGGAGATAAAAACATCAAATTGACAGTGCCAGTGGTTTCTTAAGAACCTTTCATTTTAATCCATAAATTTACTTTGACAATGTTTTATTTGCTCCGATAGTAAATTCAAGGAAAGAAACACATACAGATAGTAGAATATAATCTCGGCTATTACAGATGCTGTTGGAGAAAAAACAAGGAAAACGTTGGAAAATTGAAGGGCAAAAGTGACTTGAAAATGGAGGAGGATAGTATGATCCAGAGGTGGTATTCAGCAGGTCCTGACCAGTTCTGGAGAACCGGTAGCGGAAATTTTGAGTAGTTCAGAAAACCGGCAAATCCCGCCTCTGACTGGAGATTTTACAATATCCTTCCCCTGCCATGCACGCAGAACCACGCACGCAGAACCACGCACGCAGAACCGGTAGTAAAAAAAATTGAATCTCACCACTGGTATGATCCCATTCTTATACTCCTAAATCAATCAGACTCTGCACAATGAGAAGAGAGTGTTATCTTTATAATGTTCCTCAGAATATTGCAGTCATACTTTTTCTGATCTCCAAAGCACAAGTTCATCATTGTCAAATCCACAAATATGTCATGAAATTGTATTCTATTCCCCCCCCGTCCCCCGCCCCATAAGGTTAAGGTAAAGGTTCCCCTTGCACATACGTGCTAGTCGTTTCCAGCTCTAGGGAGGTGGTGCTCATCTCTGTTACAAGGCCAAACAGCCAGTGCTGTCCAAAGACGTCTCCGTGGTTATGTGGCCGGCATGACTAAACGCTGAAGGTGCACGGAATGCTGTTACCTTCCCACCAAAGTTGTCCTGTTTTTCTACTTGTATTTTTACATGCTTTCAAGCTGCTAGATTGGCAGAAACTGGGACGAGTAACGGGAGCTCACTCTGTTACGTGGTGCTAGGGATTCGAACCGCCAACCTTTCTGATCGACAAGCTTAACGTCTTAGCCACTGAGCCCCCCGCCCCATAGATACACAAATTTCCCTGTTCCTTCCAGGATATTTAAACGAAGACAGGCACTGTGATGCTGTAATGTAACATGGTTTCAGGATTCCAGAAATTAGCTGACATTTGGATATCCCATGAAAGGCAAGTAAAATCAGGGGAAGTCAAACTACACAGAAAATCTAATAAAAAGGCTGAATGGCTACTGTAAGAAAGGTAATGAAATGATTCCTAGAAAAATGTCCGGGGCCAAACTGTATGCAATATTAATTGTATGTGAAAATTTTACATGCACTTTTTAAAAGGATGCAGTGGAAAGGAAATGAACAAGATTAGGAGCAAGGCATGTTGGGTTAGACTACTTTTTTCCCTATCCACTATAATCCTTTCAGAAATGTGTATGCTACCCAGACTGTTATTAGCCAGAGGAAGAAAGATTTTGCTGGTGTCAGCAGGAATTCCTTCCCAAAGCTAATTATTGCTGGATAAGTAGTTTACAGCAGGACTGTGGCACATGAGGAAATGATTAAAGCAGGATGATCGTAGTGGGGAACCGCCAAATCTTGCGGAATGCCAGAAGAACCAACGATGCCAATAACAGGATTTGTTGCTCAAAAAATATGTTATGATCACATGGGTTTTACCCTGGGTAAAAAAAGTCCACACTTGTTTATTTCAAAAGAGGAGATTTATTGTTTTTACACATCTCATAGCAAATGTAGTTTAGCTTAGTTCCCAAACAATACAAAATATACGGCTTTAGAAAGAGTATGAAGACCATAAGGAACAAAAAGCGGGCAGATAGTTAGAAGTAAACACAAAAAAGATGCAATTAAAGAATACAAAAAGAGGAAGGAAGGTGAGGAAGAGAAAGAATAGAATAGAATAGAATTCTTTATTGGCCAAGTGTCGTTGGACACACAAGGAATTTGTCTTGGTGCAAATGCTCTCAGTGTATATAAAAGAAAAGATCACCTTAAACCTTTGGGTTTGGTGCTTTGTGTTCGGATCGTAGACTTGTCTTTTGACTTCAAAACTGATGGGTGTTCCTGGGAGAATTAGACTCATGGGTTTTTGAGCTGGTTCCTGTGTGGGGTGAATCTAGAGGAATACTATTCGTGATCTTGATAGTATCCCTCTGTTAATGAAATTTAGGATTGCATTAGCTTTTTTGGCTGACTCCAAGATCCCTCGCAATCAAGAAACCAGGCTCAATAGCAAGTTACTGCTTTTGAGCCTGGTTTCACCCAGTCTATATGTATATTTTTGGTTTTTCTTGCCTAAGTGTAGGACTTTATTTTTCTCTACATTGAATTTCATTTTGTTAGATTTGGCCCAGTGTTCTAGTCTGTCAAGATCCATCCGGATCTTGAACCTGTCTTCTTGGGTGTTAGCTATTCCTGCCAGCTTAGTATCACCTGCATTGGGTCCTACTTTTAGAAACTTCCAGAGTCACCCATATTTATGCTGCCCACTGAGTTCTGCTCTTGAAAGCAACAAAAAAACATTTTTTGCACTGTACAATTAATCTTTCAATTTTGAAAGATGTTCTCCAATCTAAAATCTAAAACTAGTTATTACCATCTTGTTATCTTTTCCTTAGTTATACCAAGAACCACTGGATTACTGCTTTTGTAATGAATGGAGGGTTGAAAAGGTCCTTAATCCAGACATTCCATGCCATGAGAGTAGCAAAAGAAATCCTTTCACCATTTGTCAAACACAGACTGAGTGAAACCAGGCTTAACAGCAGTAACTGTGAGAAGGATCTTGGAGACTTAGTGGACAACCAATTAAATATGAGCCAATGGTGGGCAATGACAGCCAAAAAAGCCAATGCAATCCTAAATTGCATTAACAGAGGGATACAATCAAGATCATGTGAGGTACTGATACTACTCTATAAAGCCTTAGTAAGACCACACCTAGAATACTGCATCCAGTTTTGGTCACCACACTATAAAAAAGATGTTGAGACTCTAGAAAAAGTGGAGAGAAGAGCAACCAGGATGATTAGTGGACTGGAGGCTAAAACATACGATGAATGGCTGCAGAAACTGGGCATGGCTAGTCTAGTGAAGAGAAGGCTCGGAAGAGACATGATAGCAGTTTTCTAATATTTGAGGGGCTGCCACAGAGAGGAAGGGGTCATGCTACTTATCAAGGCACCCGAAGGCCAGACAAGGAATAATGGATGGAAACTGATCAAGGAGAGATTCAACCTGGAAATAAGGAGAAATTTTCTGACAGAAAACATAATCAACCAATGGAACTGCTTTTATTCAGAAGTTGTGGGAGCTTCATCACTGGAAGCTTTCAAGAAGAGACTAGTCTGCCCTCTGTCAAAAATGGTGTAGGATCTGCTTTGGGCGGGGGGTTGGACTAGATCAGTGGTCGCCAACCAGTGAGCCAGGGACCACTGGTGGTCCATGAGAAAATTTTGGTGGTCTGCAGAGAAATGTTATCCCCACAAAGACTCATTTCTGGTGGAATTTGGGGGAGAGAAAGAAAGACTTCTGCTGCTTTCCTTGTATGAAGCCAAAAGTCTCTCTCTCTCTCTCTCTCTCTCTCCCCGCCTGAGAACAGAGCTGGAGACGGTATCCTGTGATCTCAAATAAGGAATGATCGATTGGTAGGAAAATGGGTGGAGAATTTTCCTGCAGACTTTTTGGGGGATTTTCCCAGGGTCTCTGCTGCTTTCTGCAGAGACCGTGGGAAAACGTCAGCAAGCCACCATTAGTCAAAATTCATATTAGTGGTCCGCAGGATTTAAAATTATGAGTTTGGTGGTCCCTGAGGTCCAAAAGGTTGGCGACCCCTGGACTAGATGACCTACGAGGTTCCTTCCAACTCTGTTAATCTGTCTGTATCAGCTAGTTTCCTTGACTATTATGTAAACAGACTCTGAATGCTTTAAATGTTATAGTGAGGTGACTCCAAGTAATGGCTCAACTTTTGCCTGTCAAAATTCACCAAGTTTTCTGCTTGGTGTATCATTTAATCTTTCACACCAAACTGATTTCACAATGGATATTTTTTCTCCTCCACAAACCACACCTCTTTTTCTTCCCTTCCCAGATTCAACCAGCTGAACTTGTTTCTCTGATGTATCCTGTGAAACCAAACCAATCTCCCATTGCACAAATGGCAATCAAACCTTTTAAAGAAAAAAAGAGAGAGAGAAAGAGAGATTTGCAACACACCCTTCTTCAGAGGATGAATTCAGCTATTTTCCTTGCTGAGGCCTGATAGATAAACATGAGAAGGAAGCTTAATTCCTTAATACAAATCTTTATTACCATTGTAAACTAGCATAAGTGATCTATTAAAACAATAATTTTAAAACCTAGTACACAAAGTTAAAAAAAAACATGTTAAAAAATATAGAACTGGATAAACACATTTTAAAAACTACATCTATAAAATGGGATAAAATATTAAAAATAAAAAACAAAGTTAATAAATGATTAACTAAAGCTATCATAATACAAATTACTCATAACAAGTGAAATACTCTTTAAATTAATTGTCTGTATTATATCCCTCTTATGCACAGCTATGAGTGTAATAAAGGTTTGTATTGTACTGTAATCCCTGTTAGCAAGAATGGTCCTTAAATAATTACAATTCTTGATTCATGTTCTTTATATTAAGAGATGGATTCCATTCTTAGGTATGAATGTAAAAATAGGCCAGCTAACAGTCTTCTCCATATAACTTGTTCTGTTAGATGTGTTATCTGCTCCTTACCACCTTACTTTTTAAAATTATATATAATAGAATTAATAATAAACCTCATTAATCAATAAAAGTGATGAGCAGAATTTCATTCATAATCACCAGTAGCTGTTTTTTAAATAAATGGATGGCCTGAAGAGTTATTACTATTTCTTTACTAGCGTTAATAACTGTCAATGGTCAATAAATAATTATGACAAGGATGTCGTTTGTTTAATAATATTTAATCACACAACCCTTTCTTGATTCTGCTCATAACTGAGATTTGAACGAAACGAGCTTGATTCATCCATGTAGCAAAGCTTTCTTTTAATATGCCACAAGCACTTAAAAAATATTCTATTTTCTCCCATCTGCTCGCTCTCTAGATGTGAGGATTTCTGGACGACAAAAACAGTGGTTTCACTTCATTTCTAACTGATCGTAGCTCACTGCCAATTCAAAGTCACAATACTGTTTAACAAGAAACCAATTTTGTGTAAAATACTGAAATTGCAATTAGAAGGCCTAGTATCCTTTGCTACTGTCATTTTATATTCCATGGAATTACTCAAACTAATGTCATTGTGGGAAGAAAGCTTTACAGTAGCCAAAAACCAGGAGTCTGTTAGCAACATTTTAGAGCAACTAACATGATTGAAAGGCAAAAATTTTATGAGCTATTTCTTATTTCATCAGATTGTTGTGCAACTTGCCTCTAGGTAAGAGATGGGTGGCAAACAAGCCAAATAAATAAATAAATAAATAAGTGTGTGTGTGTGTGTGTGTGTGTGTATGTGTGTGTCTGGTTAGGTCAATGGGAAGACACTTAGATCTGAAAAACAGACTAGAGACTGGCAACATGCTGCCACTGTATCTAAAAAATATAGTGTCCATCAGCTTCTCCGTTCCATCTATATTTTAAATAAATTACAGAGACCCATAATGGGGTCTACCCATCATGACGTAAACTCATGATGGTCGTTAAGCAAGTTTCTCACATGAAGCTTTTTTTTTTTGTGCTGGTCATTAAATGAATCCATGATTGTTAAGCAAACCAATGGTTTCCTACAGCCACATTTTTGCCAAAAGCCAGAAGTAAATGCCAGTTTTCAGCAAAATCACTTAAAAACATGGTCATGTGACTGTGGCGATGCTGCAAGTGGCTATAAATGCAGCCTTATTCTGAGTGTCCAAACTAAGCAACTACAGGGGAGGCCTTGACCATCAGAGCTTTGAATCCAGGTTGTAAGTACCCTCCAGTAGGTCTATTGGAGTTTCTAATGGTTGCTAAGACCAGAATAACTGTTATTTTCTTATATACTAGCCGTGCTTTGCTATGAAACTATGTGATCGGGCTTAGTTTTTGGGGAGGAAAATAAGGGGGGAAAATTCTGCCTCTGCCTACCAGCATCCATCAGTATTCATCAAGCTAGCATCCTGTCCGTGTGTGAGAGAGTTGAGGGCTGCTTAGAAACTGAAACAGTATTTGCTGTATGAGCAAGGAGACAGCAAGGAGCCTGGGCGTGGCTTAGCTCAACTGTTCTGTACTAAAGCTAGTTGCTGCTGTGAAACTAAAACTGAAACTCCTCTGCTTGTGTTTTGCATTTGGAACAGATTTCTTTTCAGGTGGGGAGGGGAAGTAGAACTCCTTAGCATCAGAGCGTGTTAATAATAATACATGAAATATTAATGCTCTGATGGTCATTTTGAAAAATCCTTTCTTAGTGAG
The DNA here is from genome assembly GCF_049901735.1 of Notechis scutatus. Taxonomy (NCBI): domain Eukaryota; kingdom Metazoa; phylum Chordata; class Lepidosauria; order Squamata; family Elapidae; genus Notechis; species Notechis scutatus. The sequence goes on along the minus strand of NC_142012.1, from coordinate 14,563,666 downwards.
CACCTAGAAGCCAAGAGGAACATACATGCCACATTTCAAATCTGTAGGCTTTACAGTCCTGGAGATTTTGTGAAGATATGTGGTATTTCACTTTTATATACACTGCTCAAAAAAATAAAGGGAACACAAAAATAAGACATCCTAGATCTGAATGAATGAAATATTCTTATTAAATACTTTGTTCATTACATAGTTGAATGTTCTGACAACAAAATCACACAAAAATTATCAATGGAAATCAAATTTAGCAACCCATGGAGGTCTGGATTTGGAGTTACACTCAAAATTAAAGTGGAAAAAAACACTACAGGCTGATCCAACTTTGATGTAATGTCCTTAAAACAAGTCAAAATGAGGCTCAGTAGTGTGTGTGGCCTCCACGTGCCTGTATGACCTCCCTACAATGCCTGGGCATGCTCCTGATGAGGTGGCGGATGGTCTCCTGAGGGATCTCCTCCCACACCTGACTAAAGCATCCCCCAACTCCTGGACAGTCTGTGGTGCAATGTGGCGTTGGTGGATGGAGCGAGACATGATGTCTCAGATGGGCTCAATTGGATTCAGGTCTGGGGAACAGGCGGGCCAGTCCATAGCATCAATGCCTTCGTCTTGCAGGAACTGCTGACACACTCCAGCCACATGAGGTCTAGCATTGTTGTGCATTAGGAGGAACCCAGGGCCAATCGCACCAGCATATGGTTTCACAAGGGGTCTGAGGATCTCATCTTGGTACCTAATGGCCGTCAGGCTACCTCTGGCGAGCACATGGAAGGCTGTGTGGCCCCCTAAAGAAATGCCACCCCACATCATTACTGACCCACTGCCAAACCAGTCATGCTGGAGGATGTTGCAGGCAGCAAAACGTTCTCTACGGCATCTCCAGACCCTGTCACGTCTGTCACATGTGCTCAATGTGAACCTGCTTTCATCTGTGAAGAGCACAGGGCGCCAGTGGTGAATTTGCCAATCTTGGCGTTCTCTGGCAAATGCCAAACGTCCTGCACAACCCCCACCTGTGGACGTTGGGCCCTCATACCACCCTCATGGAATCTATTTCTGACCGTTTGAGCACCCACATGCACCTTTGTGGCCTGCTGGAGGTCATTTTGCAGAGCTCTGGCAGTGTTCCTCCTGTCCCTCCTTGCACAAAGGCAGAGGTAGCAGTCCTGATGCTGGGTTATTGCCCTCCTTCAGCCTCCTCCACATCTCCTGATGTACTGGCCTGTGTCCTGGTAGCGCCTCCATGCTCTGGACACTACACTGACAGACACAGCAAACCTTCTTGCCACAGCTCGCATTGATGTGCCATCCTGGATGAGCTGCGCTACCTGAGCCACTTGTGTGGGTTGTAGACTCCGTCTCATGCTACCACTAGAGTGAAAGCACTGCCAGCATTCAAAAGTGACCAAACCATTAGCCAGAAAGCATAGGAACTGAGAAGTGGTCTGTGGTCACCACCTGCAGAACCACTCCTTTATTGGGGATGTCTTGCTAACTGCCTCTGCTTTCCACCTGTTGTCTATTCCATTTGCACAACAGCATGTGAAATTGATTGTCAATCAGTGTTGCTACCTAAGTGGACAGTTTGATTTCACAGAAGTGTGATTGACTTGGAGTTACATTGTGTTGTTTAAGTGTTCCCTTTATTTTTTTGAGCAGTGTATATAGAAGATTTCTAAGCACCCCAAACACAGTATTCTTCAAAAGATAGTTAGCTGTAAACCAGAGGAATTTTTTAAAAACCCTACTTGTTCAGGGGGGAAAAAAGGATGGTAGAAAGCATTTGGATGCTGGCAAATTGGTAGAGACGTCCCACTTCTTAGTAAATAGTTGCTTTGTTGATAACTACTTTGTAAACTCCCAACTTCCCCATGGCAGCCATTTTGGATACTTGGCATGACCTCAGAATTCGGAATGTGCCTCCCAGTCAAAAACCGATTGCTGTCCGTGATAAGATATTTATTTCCCTGAATGGTCTGTGTGTATCCCACTGATGACCTATGATGAATCAGCTTCCTAGGAAAAAAATTCTGTATGCCTCCAAGGAAGATTAAGTGCCTGGCCTTGACTCACTTCTTCTACCTGATAACAGAATATTACGGATTCTTATAAATCCGTAACAATTAAGAACGGACTTTCCTACCCATTTAATCTGTTGAAGCATTTACAGAGACTGCAGACTTAAGATCACACAGCTGTTTCAGCCCCGTTCAAAAGCTTTCTTCCCTCTTTTTTCCTGGTGCATTAAGAATTGAGATTTTTCTGAAGGACAGATCAAGCTGTACGAATCGTTTCAAGGTCCGTTGGGAAAAGGTTGCCATTGTCAATAACAGGGATCCCTAGAAATCTGACTGAGGTTTTAAGGGCAAAGACAGCTTGGCATCAAGAATCCACATGCCTTTTAAAACAACTTGGGTTATGCTGCCAGACGGAATAAGATTGTGGAATCAACTCTTCCCTTATGCAAGGGAACCCAAGCTACCAACCAGTCCTTTCAACATGACACGTATAAAATTATCTTACACAGAACAGCTCACTTTGCAAGTTGCAACTAGCTTGAGAGAGTAATCCTGCAGACATATCTGAAATTTTCACCCTCATTAGTGACAAGGAGAATTTAAAGGCATAAGGAGGCATAAATTTAAAGGCATCGTGGTATCTGCAAATAGCCCAAGGGTTCACCAAACAAATGTCTCAAGTAGAACTCTAATCACCCTTCTCTCTGATGCCTATCATACTGGCACCGAGAGAAAAACATTCCAGAGTTGTTATACTACTAAATGTTCTATAGTTACCGTAAAGACATGGAAGGCCTGTAGTAGCATTTACTGACTTGGGAAGAAGGCATCAAGGAGATAGTAACACACACCATATTTTCACCCATAACATAAATGGAAAAAACCTACAGTTGAGTTAGAGCTGCATATAAACAGGTAGGCCTCATCTTACAATCATTCGTTTAGTTATTGAAGTTACAACAGCACTGGGGGAAAAAAAAAGACTTATGACCATTTTTCATCCTTTCAACCATTCCCATGCTCACAATTTAGACTCTTGGTAACTGGCTCGTATTTATGATGGTTGCAGTGTCTTGGGATCACTTTTTGCAACCTTCTGAACAGCAAATCAATGGGGGAGCCAGGTTCACTTAACAACCATGTTACTAACTTACACTTAGTACTTACAGCTGTAAGTGATTCACTGAACAACAACAAATAAAAGTTGTAAAATTGGTCAACACTCACTTAACAATTGTTTTGCTTAGCAACAGAAATTGTGGGCTCAATTGTAGTCAAAAGATTGCTTTCTAAATGTTGTTTGCAAAACATGCTCTAAGCCAAATCCAAAGAAGAGTCTCAACAAATGACAGCACCTGGTTTAGAAACTAAGGAGGGTTGAACTCCTTACTCCTTGGATGGAAGACCCTCAGGGGTGGATTAGACTGTGAAGCTGGAAAACCATCTCACAATATGGCAATGCCAAGCCAGTTCTATACGTCTGCCAAGAAAATGTGATGGATGGATGGTTGAAAACACCAGGAGTTGAGGTTAACTTCAACCCCATTCAAAAGATTGAGTCATAATTTCACCAAATTAAAAATCATAAGCATATAAGAACATGAGTCAGAAAAAGTACTTCACATATAAGCACAAAGACAGAATAATAGTCTGTTTCCAGATTTCCAAAATTATCTGGTATTGGATGCTGGTCTTCTCATTGTCTATGGAGATTCTCAGTCATCCAGGTCACGGTTGTCCCAAAGGTGCTTTTTCAAGAGGCAACTGGACTTTCTTTGTTTTTCTTTGAAGACGTTTTGCTTCTCATCCAAGAAGCTTCTTCAGCTCTAACTGAATTCTTCCAATTCCCCACCATCCAGTTCTCCAGAACTGGTCAGAACCTGCTGAATAACACCTCTGCTTTGGTCTTCTCATTGTTTTGTTCAGCTGAGTCCAATTTACTGTTTCTTCCCCATCTCAGTTGTGATTTCCATTGTGTGTATATATATAGGATATGCAGTGATATTTAAAAAGACAAAGAAGTTCTTATATATTAAGAACTGTTTTTAAATATAGTAGCATATAATTTTAGGTATAGATTTATGCATAAATGAAAGAGCAAATTCACAAAATTAGCTATTGCCTTCCAAGATAACTGACAAACTGGTTTAGTTTAGTGTCACCCTTTGCAGATTAGGTACTTTATATCAATTCTCATAATTACCTAGTCTTTCAAAGGAATTAAGAGAGTTGACTAGAAGACTAGTCTATGATTAACCTATAACTTTATGCAGGTCTCTCATTTGGCACTAAAGCAATAAGAATCCTGTGCCAAGTCTTATCCTCCAGCCCATCATAATGGCTATCATAAAGTAAGAGTGGACAAGAATTATAGTGAACCAACATAGATGATTTTCTGTAGTTTGGCAAAGGTTCCAGCAAGGTTCCAAATAAAAGTATCATGAAAACACTCAAATCCCACAACAATCTACTGAAATTTACAAAGCAGGGAGTAACCAAAAGTAGATTTTTGTGTGAAAAAACTACTCAACTCCATTCAAGTCCAGTTTTAAAGAATTAGCTTTATAATTATAGGCTCTAGTTGCTTAATCTCAATGATAAAGAAGAAAAAGGAAGAGATTTGCAAGCCTCAGATTTTGTTCACTCCTCTTATAAGGATTGCAACTAACCCATGATTTAATTTAAATATGTTTTTGAATCTTTTTTTGATTTCTAGTGAGGATTCATGGCAAACTAGATGTCCATGAAGGAACGGGGACAACATTGTGGCAGAGAACGGCCACCAAACAGTGAATTCTGGCCAGTAAAACCTCCCTGGAAAAAGGAGAGATTGTGAGATTACCCAGATGCATTCTAGGTAGCTGCTCCTTGTGAATACACAAGAACTGAGATTTTTATTTTTTTGACTTATGAATCAAGCAGCTGGGAATGGAGGAATAACAATTAGTTCACAGTCATAATGTAGCCTATATGAATGTATGGTTTCCTAAAGCCTCATTTTTAATGACTTTTGGAAATTACTTAACTGCTTTTTTACTATTAAGAATCTTTGGATCAACAAATTTTATAACATTTAGTGGATGAGTTTATTTATTTTTATTTAGATTTTTCTTTTATTCTGCCTTTATTACTTTATAAATAACTGAATGAAGTGAACATTTACAACACTCCCTCCTACTATTTTCGCCACAGTAAGGTGGATTTGGCTAAGAGAGAGTAAGTAACTGGCCCAGTCAGCTTTCATACCTAAAGGGGATTAGAACTTACAGTCTCCTGGTTTATAAGACAGTACCTTAATTAGTACACCAAACTTAAATTTTTAGTGAAATAAGTTTTAAATACATGTTTAAGGACTTACAAATTCTTTTTTTTTAAATAAACAAACAGCAAAATGCTGATTTTGGAAAGTTAAGAATGGACTAAGGGTCCAGATGAATTTGAAATAAGATTTTGAAATTAATTCCCCTGGGAAAATGCTGGTGTTTGGAATTCTTTAAAAAATTATACAATGGAAGTTTGAAGGTTGTACACTAGAGGGAACCAGAAGCAATTAAAGATTACAATTAAAGAAGAAGATCAACACTTAAATTTGACTTACTAATACAGAATGGAGTTTAATATTGCTTGTAATGAAGAATATTTGTGGACAATGGACTTAGAAATTAGTTTTAAGGATGTCTATCATTAGAGACAGACTATGTTTAAAATATGTCAAATATATGTTCATATTTTAAACATAGTCAGTCTCTATTGACAGACATCCTTAAAACTAATTTGAAGTCCATTGTCTTCTATTTAAAAGTGGAGGAAGAACAAGTTTTACTGAACAAGATTGAGACGGATTTGAAAGTGGAATTAAAAATGACAGGCTACAAGAATGAAAAAGATGCTCCACCAGATATACAAATGAAAGTGACTGATCTCTTAGTAATTAAAATTGAAATAACAAACTAAAGAATGGCCTGGATAACTTTGCTATATTGACTATACAAAAGATACTTATTAGAGGGTCAAAGAATTTTGTGAGAACGGACAAAGAAAAAAAATGAAAATTAGGACATTATTTGAAGAGAAAGTAAAGGGAAGGAATATACAATTAGTTTATTTAATCCAGGTTGAAACAGATACGTTGTTATTCTGGTAGCCTTGAACAGACTTTTGCTGACCAGGATGGAATGATGAGACTTTAAGAATTTCTCTATAGACAAGGGATGAGATATGGAAAGAACAGGACATCTGTTGTACTTTGAGAGTGATAAAGTTACTAAAATTATTTATACTTGTTGTGACGAAGAAGTCATTTATTTATTATTTATTTTCATTTCCTATATTCTTACTTTTTCTTTATTTTCTATTTTTTGCACTCTCCATTAAACTTACGAGCAGAATAGCACACAACCATGACCTGAATGATCGAGAATCTCCATAAACAACCAACCATCTAATATTTTTATTTATTAAGAATGAGATATGGGCAGAGCTCAGGTGTATGCTAGTTCCTAAAGAATGCGCAAGAGACTGGTATATGAATTTCCCATTATTTTAATTTAAAAAATTATAGTCAGGAAGATAGAAATCCTCATGGGCATCAAAAGGGGTTCCTAGGGCTATCCTAGTGCTTATGTCTAGATTATATATTACTGAGAAAGAACATTTAAAAAATCTGGTATTTATAATATAGCTGGTTATGCAATGTAAATCATATCCTGAATGCAAGTGGGTCACTCACTGGCAGAAAGAGTGATATAGTCTACACAAAAGAAATAGGTTTTCTCAAAGAAAGGAGGACATAGAAAAGAGAAGTTCAACCATAAAAAACTTCTATGCAGTTCTCCAAATTGTTTCTTGAAAAGATGTCTTTTTTTTTTTTTTTTTTTGCATCGAGCATGAATGGAATCTTTTCTCTCGTGCAGAACATATGACAATATTCTCCATGCTGGACATTTCTTGTTTTTGTGACTTTTGTTAAAAGGTAGGTTTCCCCTATCCCATTGTGACTGACTCAAGGGGGCGGTGCTCATCTCCAATACTCAGCCAAGGGACCCCTATATTGTCTGAGAGGCGCTTCCATCGTCATGTGGTAGGGCATGAACATATGGAATGCTATTATCTACCTCCGAAGTGGTACATATTTATCTATTCACATTTTTTTTTTTGCTTTTGAACTGCTAAGCTAGCAGGAACTGAGGCGAGAATGGGAGCTCGAACAAACAGATCAAACAGATAATCAGAGTTGGAAGGGACCTTAGGTCATCTAGTCCAACCCCTCGCCCAAGTGGGAGACCCTACACCATTTCTAACAAATGGCAGTCCAATCTCTTCTTGAAAGTGTCAAGTGATGGCGCTCCCACAACTTCCGAGGGCAAGCTGTTTCATTGGTTGATTGTTCTCACTGTTAGAAAGTTTCTCCTTATTTCCAGGTTAAATCTCTCCTTGTTCAGTTTCCATCCATTATTCCTTGTCTGGCCTACAGACACTTTAGAAAATAGCTTGACCCCTTCCTCCCTGTGGCAGCCCCTCAAATATTGGAAGACCGCTATCATGTCTCCCCTGGTCCTTCTCTTTACTAGACTAGCCAAGCCCAGTTTCTGCAACCGTTCGTTGTATGTTTTAGCCTCCAGTCCCCTAATCATCCTGGTTGCTCTTCTCTGTACTTTTTCTAGAGTCTCAACATCTTTTTTATAGTGTGGTGAACAAAACTGGATGCAGTACTCTAGGTGTGGTCTTACTAAGGCTTTATAGAGTGGTATTAATACTTCCCTTGATCTTGATTGTATCCCTCTGTTAATACAACTTAGGATTGCATTAGGTTTTTTGGCTGCTGCTGCACACTGCTGGCTCCTATTTAGCTGGTTGTCCACTAAGTCTCCAAGATCCCTCTCACAGTTACTGCTATTGAGCCTGGTTTCACCCAGTCTATATGTATACTTTTGGTTTTTCTTGCCTAAGTGTAGGACTTTACTTTTTTCTATAATGAATTTCATTTTATTAGATATGGCCCAGTGTTCTAGTCTGTCAAGATCCATCTGGATCTTGAGCCTATCTTCTTGGGTGTTAGCTATTCCTGCCAGCTTAGTATCATCTGCAAATTTGGTAAGTTCCCCTTCTATTCCCTCATCTAAGTCGTTAATGAAGATATTGACGAGTACTGGGCTAAGATAGAACCTTGTGGCACCCCACTGCTTACTTCCCTCCATGTAGACTTATTTAAGGACTACTCGTTGAGTACGGTTTGCCAGCCAGTTGTGAGTCCATCTAGTGGTGGTGCTATCTATTCCACTTTTTTCTAGCTTACTAAGAAGTAGGTTGTGGTCTACTTTGTCGAATGCCTTGCTGAAATCTAAATATATTATGTCCACAGTATTTTGCTGGTCTACTAATTTAGTCACTGTGTTGAAGAATGAAATAAGATTGGTTTGGCATGATCTGTTTTTAACAAACCCGTGCTGACTGCTACTTATTATTTTACTTGTTTCTAGATGTTGGCAGATCTGTTTTTTTATTATCTTTTCCAGTATCTTCCCGGGTATTGATGTTAGGCTGACTGGTCTATAGTTTCCTCGGTCTGTTTTTTTTCCCTCCTTTTTTGAAGATGGGAACCACATCAGCTCTTTTCCAGTCCTCTGGCAGTTCCCCGGTGCTCCAGGATTTTTGATACAGTGTAGTGGTTCTGAGATGACCTCTGCCAGCTCCTTTAAAACTCTGGGATGTAATCCATCAGGCCCCTGTGATTTGTTTTCATCAAGATCAGACAGGTGTTCTCTTACTATTTTTTGCTTATTTTAACTTTTATTTCTGGTCTGTCTTTTACAGCTTTGTTTTTGGTGGGTTGAGCTATAGTTTCTTTTTGCGTGAAGAATGTGCAAAGAATGAGTTAGGCTGCTCTGCTTTCTCTCTGTTGCCTGTTACTTCCTTGTCATCTTCTCTCATTAGTGGATTGACTGTTTCCTTAATTTTTTTCTTGTTATTTATATGTTGGAAGAAACTTTTTTTATTATCTTTGACTTTTGCTGCAAGTCTTTGTTCGTTCAGAGCCTTTGCTATCCTGACTTTGTCTTTGCGGATTCTGGCTATCTGCTGATATTCTGCCTTAGTTGTATGTCCTTCTTTCCATTTTTTGTACTTGTCCTTTTTTTCTTTCAATTTGCCAGAGAGATCTTTGTGCAGCCATGCTGGTTTCTTCTTGGGATTTCTTGTTTTTCTTTCTCGGTGGTATTGTGCTGGTCTGGGCTTCTATGATCATACTTTTTAGAGTTTCCCAAGATTCTTGAGTTGTTTTCCCTTTAGGATTTTCATCCATGGAATCTTTCCCAAGTTATCTCTGAGTTTATTGAAATCAGCTCTTTTAAAATCCAAGACTCTGGCGTCATTATGTTCTGTTGCTTGTGTTTGTGTTATGTTGAATTCTAGTATGACATGGTCACTCTCACCCAAGGTTCCTGCAGTTTCAACTCCCTCTATCACTTCTTCTCTGTTTGTAAGAATTAAGTCCAGTATGACTGTCCCTCTAGTTTCACCCTCTACCTTTTGGACAACAAAGTTCTCAGCTAGGTTGGTTAGGAACTTATTTGATTTCTCACTTGGTGCAGAATTAGTTTTCCAATTGATATCAGGATAATTGAAGTCTCCCATTACTATTGTTGTGTGTTTCCTGCATATGTTTGTTAGTTGGCTGGCAAAAAGGACATCTATATTTTCTGCTTGATTGGGTGGCCTATAATATACACCTATGGCCATGTCATTCTTTTTTTCTTTTATATTGACCCATATGCATTCTAGGTGGTTTTCATCTTTGGTTTCATGCATTTCTGTAGCAATATAGTGGTCCTTTACAAACAGTGCAACTACATCTCCTCTTTTATGGGGTCTGGGTTTTTTTTGAATAGTTTGTATCCTTCTATCAGTATGTTCCAGTCATGGGTTTCATCCCACCAAGTTTCTGTTATTCCAACTATATCATATTTACCTTCATGTATTCGTAGTTCGAGTTCACCCTGTTTGTTCCCTAGACTTTGTGCATTTGTATATAGGCACTTGAGATCTTAATGTCTGACACTGTGTTTACTGTCTACATAACCTGTGTTGTGCCTGCTTGCCCCTACTTTCTTGCCATGTTTGATTAATGCACATGGTATGGCACTCACTATTAAATGCTTGGTTTTGGTTGGCATCAAGGTTGGTAATCTTACCTGCACCCTGTTGGTGGTGCTCTGGTCTTGAACCCAGACTGTCAGCTTTCCAACTGACAAGCTCAAGTGTCTTAACCACTGAGCCACCATACCACCCTACTTTTTGTTACCTTTTGCTGTATTTTCAATGTGCCATGAAAGGTTTTTTGGGATCGCATTCAGTATACCAACAAGCCCTGGGGCCTATGGCTGGTTTATGTCATAATCTCAATTTTGACTTTAGAATTTTGCTAGATTTTGTTAGAAATAAATACTTTTTGGTTACTTCTTACCACAGTACAACTTCTGATGGTACTCCTTTACTGCTCAAATCCACTGGTTTATATATTTTCTGTATTTTAACACAATCAAATATTTGTACTGATTTATATGTTTTGTAAGTTTGGTTGTATGAAATGGATTTTAATTTTTACAAGCGTTGAAGGAAATGCAGTGCCTCCACCTCCGGAACTTAATTTAAATAAAGAGATATTTTAATCAACAAGAAAGAAAAATAATCTTTGGGATGAGCTCTTTTGTTACCTGTATTTATTTCTCCACAGAAGCACCACTATTCATTACATGCTTCTGCCAGCAATGGGTAAGCTTCTTAAAGTTATCACAACTTCCACACTTTTCATTGAAGATATAATTAACAACCTTAATCAGGGCCTGACAGCCATTTCCACCTCTTCATTTTAGTCTTACAATGTCAGCTCAACAAGTTAGACCAGACTAAGAAATCAATGCTATATAGCACTGTCAAACTTGATCGTATCATGGGCCAGATAATGAGGTATCGCGATGTTTTTTTTCCTGGGTAGGTGTGGCCTGCGCATGACATATCTGTCCCATCGACCGCTAGTTTGACAGGCCTGTTAGGTAAAGATTACTTTTATTAGTTATAGTAACAGAATCATGCAAATCTCCCATCCCTCACTTTACTTTCTTATGAACTAGGGAAGGGCTTATTAGAGATATTTTCTCATGTTATTTTCTTGGCCTGGGCTCAAGCTTCTCTTATCTGACCCTTGCCTTGGTAGCTGCTCTTCCTTCTGTGCTTCAAGCCCAGTCCTGCTTCCCTTCACCAGCAGATACTGATGAAGTTATTCCTCCAATGTCTGGACTTTTTGGCAGATGGGATGAGATCCAACAAGCACACTGGCCTTTTGGGTGGCAACTTTGTGTTATAGTTGTTTGCAAACTGTGAGTGTTGCAAGGTAGTATTCTGATAATGAGGCAGTGCCAGGTTCAAGGGATCTACGTGAATAACACCATTTGTAAGCAAAAACTATAACCGTGATAATTCCTGCCAAAGCCTGGGTTTTGAATTTTTTGAAGAATCATCATCATCATCATGTTGATAATGTAACCAACCATAATACACTGTGCAAATTGTGTGAACAAGCAGATGAAACACTAGATCAGATACTCAGCTCATGCAAGAATATCACACAAACTGATTAGGAACAATGATGTTAGTACAGTTGCTAATATGATTCATCGGAATATCTCTTAAAATTATCATATGTCAATAATGAAAAATTGGTGAGAACATAGGAGTTGAAAGAGCAGTTGAAAATGAGCAGCTTCAAATATTGTGGGATTTCCAAATATAGCCTCATAAAGTCTTGGCTCATAATCCACCAGATTTAACTCTGGTTGAAAAGAAGAAAGTGTGAATAATTAATGAGGCAATACCAGCAGATATAGTAGAATGGAAGAAAAAGATTTGGAGAAGATCAGAAAATATCAAGATCAAAATAAAATTTTAAATATTATAGCATAACCAGCCTTGGTGGTCCCAGTGGTTATTGACACACATGTTCTTGGATGGCACTTAGGTAATCTATGCATTGACAACATTTCATTTGCTAATTATAAAAGGCCCCATTACTTGGATCTGCACATATATTATACTGATATATTATGATATCCTAGGTACTTTGGAAGAACTCAGTGCGTATTAAAGCCAATGGTAACTAAAGAACTGGCAGCTGTGATTCCACAGTGTTGTGTATGTAATAATAATATGGACTTGCAGATCAAAGTTGAACACTTATGAAAAAAGAAATCTATTGTTATACCAATCATGATCTAAGCCCTCAGAGTGATACTAAAGGACTTCCTTAATATCTAGAAATATTGAATTTATCAGAACAAGAGCATCCTAATTTTACAAAAATCTCCACCCTGCTTGGAACTGCCTATACAATCTTAGACACTACCTTAATAATTTGTTGTTCTTTCGTTAGGACTTGAATTATTAAATTTCCACAGGTCTTAAACTGTGAATCTAAAAATAAATTACCTGCACATAATAACAATAATCTTTTGCAAATGAAGCTTTGTGATTATATTCTATGGTATATGGGCTTTGTTTCTGGATCATTATTATATATATTATATGACCATGTTTCATCAGCTGTCCTGATGCTGTAAAGAAATTCTTTAGCTTCATTTTCATGATGTGACAACAATTGTTGGCAAAGTCCTATTTCATTTCTGCAAGCAGCATTTGAAGGACCCGCATTGTACAAATTGTCCATTATTGAAAAACATCAAAAATGGGACCCAGTCATTCTTATGAAATGCCAAATGGGGCAGTAATTTCTTTCTGAGTGATCCACCAATTTGTCCTTAGTTCAGCAACCTTTTTCCTATGCAACTAGTTGTTTGCTATCACTTTGTTCTTGGCTCTTCCCAGTCCATCATCTTCACATTTTTCAGCCCAGGAATCCACAGTTTTCAGGTCAACATAGTCATTACCATAAAGCAACCTGCTTTTTTGTGGTGAAGTTCAATTGGAGGGACTCCTCAGGCGATCAAAAATTCAATTACAGAGCATTGCTTAAAGCACACTGATGAGTACTTATTGAAGGTTCCCATTTCATGAACGTTAACAATACACCTTTTCTCATAGCAATTTCCCACCAACTGAAATGAAAGAACAGATGCTAAAGAACACCTCACAGCTTCTAGCACATCAATATAGCCATCTTTGGTGATTTGTAGCACCAGATATATATTTTTTTCATTTGATTTTCAAACATTGTTTAGAGATGCCCAGCAGGCCAGAGGGCATGCAAATAATTAAAATAAATGTACATTAATTTTCTTATCCCTCAGGGCCTAACACCAGCCATTATACCCAAAGGGAAGAAAACAAGAAATGCGGATGTTTTGCTCCTTCCTGTTTCTACTCATTAAATAAAATATCCAAGGGGGAAAAATACCTTCTTCCCAACCTCTTACATGTATTCACAATATTTCTATACTTCAAAAAACCAGAACCACAGAATATACTTCAGAGTTATGGTAGCGGGGAAGAAAGAACACACATGGAGGAGAAATAAGGCAACCCCTCAAAAGTGGAGACCCACTCATTCCTATGAAATGCCAAATGGGGCAATATTCCTATGGGAATTGCCAACCCAAAAATCAGAGTTCAAGAAATACTTCACAGGGTGTAGATAACAAACCCTTTCATATTATTAGAAATTAGAAAGCTACAATGTCTTGCCTGTCAATGACTTCTTTAGCTTCAACCACAATAATACATGGATAAACAATCGATACAAACTCAAGGTAAACTGCTTCAAACTCGATTGCAGAAAATATGGCTTCAGCAATACAATGGTCAATGCCTGGGATGCTCTACGGGAACCTGTTGTTACAGCCTCAAACCCTCACAGCTTCAATCTCAAAATGTCTACTATGGACCTTCACCCCATTCTTAAGAGGTCCTTAAAGGGGCGTGCATAAGCACACCAGCATGCCTCCCGTCCCTGTCCTACTGTCCCCGTTTATCTGTATTTACTTCCTTTGTTCACATTTATGTTCATACCTATACTTGTTATCTTGTACATGTTTGACAAACACACACATACACACACACACACACACAAATAAATAAATTCTGGACAAAGAAATGTATTATACACACAGGTGCATAGCTAAACAATCATCCAGCTACAGGGTGGGGGGTAAAAATAAAAAAGGATAAAATTATTTCTTTCTAAGTTTCTCAAACTAACTACTAGGAAGAGAGTATCTAATAGTGTTGAAATGGCTATGTCAATTTGGAGGGAAAAAGCTATGAGGAGACTGATACATGGCAGAAAGCCCTATGAGTAAATTTCCCAGTTACTACTCATCAAGGTACAATAGGCGGAGAGATTAGGTTAACCACAATTCGGGCAAAAAATGAACCTTTTCCTACAAAACAAAATTATTGGCTATTATGAAAGCAAACATACAGGTAGTCCCTGACTTACAACCTTTCATTTAGTGACCTTTCAAAGTTACAACAGCCTGAAAAAAGTGACTTATGACGGATTTTCAGGCTTACAACCATGGTAGCAACTCCATGGTCACAAGATCAAAAGTCGGACACTTGGCAATTGACCTGTGATATGATCACCTTTTGTGACCTTCTGATGAACAAAGTCAGCAAGGCAGGCAGATTCATTTAACAACCATGTTACCAACTTAAAAACTGCAGTGATTCAGTTAACAACTGTTGCAAGAAAGGTCATAATATGAAGCAAAACTCACAACTTGCTTAGTAACAGAAATTTTGGGTTCAATCGTGGTTTTAAGTCAAGGACCACCTGTACTTTGCATAACAAATATACTAGGTTATTATATATAGCAAACTGCATACAATATAAACAGCCAGACAGTAATACTTACTGTGAAACAAGACCCTCTACATGCCTTGATTAAAAACTCCCATTGTCCTCAGCCATCAGGACAATTGAGGATGCTAGCTGAAGGATGAGGATGCTTGAAATCCATTAGTTTCAGGGGAAGCAGACTCAGATGTAAATCCTTCTGTATTTAAGCTGATTTACTCCCAGGTTTAAGGGTGAAGTCTTCTCCCACACACATAGACAAATCTCTTGTTAAACAATTATAAAAGGCACTGTTTGCTACTTACTCCTTAATAAAAATGTAGACATATTACAAGGTGAAAGAATCTGGTACCTTTTAATTATTCTGTACCATATTTCCTATGGATGGCTCAGAGGTTGAAGGTGCTGAATTTGTCAGCTGAAGAGCTGACAGCCTGAATTCGAGACAAAGGGGTGAGTTCCCATTACTTGCTCCAGCTCCTGCCCATCTAGCAGTTTCAAAACATGCAAATGCAAGTAGATTAATAGGTACCACTTTGGTGGGAGCATTCTGTGTGCCTTTGGTGTGTAACCATGTGGACCATTTCCACATGACTATGGAAATTGTCTTCGGACAATGCAGGCTCCCTTGGCCAAGAAACAAAGAAGAGCATCGTGCTCTAGAGACGGACATGATTGATCCGGGAAACCTTTACCTGGACTAGAAATTGGATTTTATTTGCCTTAAGGTTAAAATCTGGAAGAGGCTATGAACTTTTTACCTCAGTGAAAAAGAATTTCAGCCAGGGTTTGCTTTTCCACAATAGGAGAAAAAAAAAAGCCGTATAACCCAGAATATGTATTTGCATTTTCTCCTTAGTTGAAAATATAGGTAAGCCAAAAAAAAAAAAAATGTTGGAAGGAGAGCAAATTAGATACAAGAGAATACAATACAATGTTAAAAGGATTCACATTACTTCAAACTATAAGTAAACCATCTTACAGGCAAAACAGAGTAAATCAAAGCATTATTGGAATTTTTCTTTTCTTTTTTTGCACTGGTGATAGGGAAGCAGGCATCAAACAGCAAACTAAAGGATATTCAAAATTTAGATTATGTAAAATATTAAGATGAGACGTAAAATAAACATGAAATCTTGTCAATTATATTGGTACTACTTGTCTTCATTACCAGAAAAAAAATCACTGAAATTGATAATTTTTTTCTCATTAAGCATTTAATAAATTTACTGCCAACCATCCAGATATCGCTAAACTCCAATACCCATAAATGATCAATATAAGTAGACTGAATTTCAACCCTATAGTATCTGAAAGACCATGTTTTGTTATCCCTGAGTTGATATGACTTAATCCTGATCTAGATTTTCAGAAAGTACCTTCTGAACATCAGTTTTCTACGCATGATTGTCTGCAGAGTGAGGGCAAGTATAGCATATGTGGCATGATGCCACTATGTTGAAGGTCTACATCTCTAGCTTTTATTTTGAGGGTTGGGCAAACACTGGTTTTAGCAATAGGACTTAGACTTATGTACCACTTCACAGTGTTTTACAGCCCCTCTCTAAGCAGTTTACAGAGTCGCCTAATGCCCTCAACAATCTGGGTCCTCAAGTTACTGATCTTGGAAAGATGGAAGGCTGAGTCAACCTTGAGCCGATCAGGATTGAACTCCAAACTGTGGGCACAGTTAGCTTGCAATACTGCATTCTAACCACTGTGCCACCATAACAAGAGAACAGAACAACTGTTCTTGTGTCTAGTTGTTCTGGTGTGCAGTGCTCTATAGCGTCATTTTGAGGGAAGGAGTTGAAACAGTTTACGTCCTGGATGCGAGGGGTCGATAAATATTTTCACAGCCCTCTTTTTGACTCATGCAGTATACAGGTCCTCGATTGAAGGCAAGTTGGTAGTAATTGTTTTTTTCTGCAGTCCCAGTTATCCTCTGAAGTCTGTGTCTGACCTGTTGGGTTGCAGAACCAAACCAGACAGTTATAGAGGTACAGATGATAGACTCAATAATTCCTCTGTAGAACTGTATCAGCAGCTCTTTGGGCAGTTTGAGCTTTCTGAGTTGGCGCAGAAAGAACATCCTTTGTTGTGCTTTTTTGATGACGTTTTTGATGTTAGATATCCATTTTAGGTCATGTGATATAATAGAACCTAGAAATTTGAAGGTCTCTACTGTTGATACTATGTTGTCTAGTATTGTAAGAGGTGGTAGTATGGGAGGATTTCTTCTAAAGTCTACCACCATTTCTAGTTTTGAGTGTGTTCAGTTCCAGATTGTTCTGGTTATACCACGAGGCAAGTTGTACAACCTCCTGTCTGTATGAGGATTCATCGTTGTCTTGAATGAGACCAATCACTGTTTTGTCATCTGCATACTTCAGTATTTTAACAGATGGATCATTTGAGATGCAGTCATGTCCATGGTTCTGCCTAGCTTCACCTGCTGCTTCCTGTCTGTTGGAAGCTTATAATCCACTTGCAAGTGTATTCAGGTACCGCTAGCTGGTTTAATTTAGTTAGAAGAATGTCAGGAATGATGGTATTGAATACAGAACTGAAATCTACAAAGAGGACCCTTGTGTAGGTATTTGGAGATTCAAGGTGTTGTAGGATATAGTGCAGAGCCATATTAAGAGCTTATGATATCATTTATCGTAAAATTCAGTTTTATTCTGCAGATCTTGGCTAGATTTATTTTAATTATCTGGCCTTGCTATTTTGCCATTTTATTATGTTAGTAAATTGCTAACAGAAGGAATACTTTTCTGCCTCCCTAAATTAAAAAAAACATTTAAGGAAATGCACAGAAAAATAAAAAATCAGACACTTTATGATGGAGGAATTTTCAAGGCAGAAAAAATAAGCACAAAGAAAAATTAAAATAAGAGAACAACATTAAAAGCTTGAAACAACTTCACTGTTGCCCTGAAAAATAATTTTGAAGATCTAACTTCCCTAGAGTAATTCCCTGAGACAATTGTTCATTTATTTCCACTCTTTGCTTTCTATTTCTTAATCAGGCCCTCTTATTCTAGAAGCATTTTTTTCAAATATTGTTGGAATGCGTCTTTTATACAGCCACTTTGTGTCTCAA
This sequence comes from Notechis scutatus, assembly GCF_049901735.1. Lineage (NCBI taxonomy): Eukaryota > Metazoa > Chordata > Lepidosauria > Squamata > Elapidae > Notechis > Notechis scutatus. The sequence goes on along the minus strand of NC_142012.1, from coordinate 14,545,737 downwards.
CAAAGACAACCACTAAGCAACCCATTAGCAACATTAAGCTTTGTCCTCAATTTACGGTGACAATTAAGCCCAACTTTTCTGTTGTTGAGTGAGACATTTTTTAAGTGAGTTGTGTCCAATTTTATGACACTCCTTGTCACATTTGTTAAGTGAATCACTGCAATTGATAAGTGAGTAAGCTGGTTGTTAAGTGAATCTCGCTTCCCCATTGATTTTGCTTGTCAGAAGGTCGCAAAAGGGGATCACGTGACCTTGGGACAAAGCAACGGTCATAAGTGTGAACCAGTTGCCAAGCATCTGAATTTTGATCACATGATCATGGGGATGCTGCAAAGGTCGTAACTATGAAAAACAATCATAAGTCCCCTTTTGTCAGTGCCATTGTAACTTTGAACTGTCGCTAAATGAACTGTTGTAAGTCAAGGACTAACTGTATTTCCTGAAATATCTATAGCTTTTCAAACTGGATGCTCATTCTCAGAAACCAATTATTTACAGTTTTACAACCTACACAGTAGAAGACTCTGGGCAGGTAAGAACACATTAACAATTATAATAATATATTATTATAATATATACATCTTTCCCTCTCCCCAGATAGATGCCAGTGACCCTTAATTAGGCCTGATGTCTTGATGGAATAAAACTATTTTCAATTATCTTCTGAATGCTTTGTGGGAGGGAGATTCACAGACTGTATAAACAGCTGCTCTGCTACCTTTTTGATGTTATCTGCCAGCAATCTGGTTGTATTTCAGTACAAGAGAAATCCATCTTCTCTTGTACTGGTTCAGCTTGTTCCCAAAATATTCTACAGTGCATAACAAATCTAAATTCTTCTACCTGACACTATCATATCATCCACATTTGCCTGCGTAGATGGACCTGATCATGGAACAGATATTATTTCTGAGAATTCTTGCCAATCCTTAACGCACTGAAAACTGGGACTGGATCTAAGGCTTCCACCAAGAATCACACCAAACTTGGCATTATACCACAATGAATCACCAGCCATCAGCCAATTTGTTTCATGATATTATGGAATCAGATAATATTTGACAGCTGCAGAGTTGAATGAACCAAGTTGAATGAACCAAGTTGAATGAACCAAGGAAAGAAAATATGAAACCGATAACCTTGGCACGAGCAATCATTCAGCATAATTTATGTAATCTGGATTGTCTCTGCGACACTGCTCCCTGAGGTAAACCTTAGGTAGATATAGATGTACGGAGGACACAATTATCTAACACCAAAGATACCGCGTAAGAGGAGATTCTATGTAGTTGATGAATTCAACATTCAACATGGCCCATCAGTCACTCTTTTATAAACAAATTATCTTCACGTTCATTATTAAGGACAAAAATGGTAAAGGTCAGGCGCATCAAGACAGGAACATAGCATTCGGTGATTTAGATTAGAACATTAAATTTTGGACAATTGTATCCATTCATAACCTTAAATACAGCAAGTATAGGGTTGCTTGGATCACATAGAAATTATCAGTTTCCACAGACTGTCTTTTAAAGCCAATTTTGGGAAGCTGCTCAAGTCCCCTGACTTTGCCCCACTATCGTTTTCATGCACATTCTTAAGTGGATTATCCCAAGAGGCATTCTAATTAAAATAACAGCATTCTATATTTTTTAAAAAGTCTGGGCCTCAAATAGATTGCTGAGGAAATGTTCAACAATGCCACATGAAGGATGAACTTTCTTTCATTTTCTAATCATCAATGTTATTTGTATACTATGAGAATAACGTGGTAACTCAAGCCCTTGATGCAATTATTTGAGTAAATTAGAAGATGTATCATAGTAAAAGAGCAAAGAGAAGGTATGTTATAACCAGTGGTGGGATTCAAATATTTTTACCACCGGTTTGGTGGGTGTGGCTTGGTGGGCACGCTTTGCGCACCTGCACACACTTTGTGTGTGAGTGCCGAATGTGCACTTTGTGCAGGCGCAGAGGTATTCTTATTTACCTCCTGCAAGCCTGCACGATCCCGGACACTTCAGCAGCTGCCACGTGGCAGTCTTCTGTACCATGCATAGCAGCTGCGCTTCAAATTCAGAGGATAAAGGTGAGTATTGGAGCCCGGGTGGGCGGGTGGACCCAACAGCAGAGTGGTGGAGAGGATCAGTTTGGTCTCCGCTGTTCATCGCTACCTGCTCAGCAGAACCGGGCTGAACCGGTAGAATACCACCACTGGTTATAACCCAGAATTGATCAAACTCTGCCTTTGGACCAATCATTAAGTTTCCAGTTTTGTTCTACAAGTATCTAAGAATGGGCATTGGTAGAAGTTACCATGAACACCCTTTCTATCTATGCTGCAAGAGAGCCCAAGATGGGATAGGATGGGTTGACTCCATCCTATGACGTCATTTAGCTGAGTCTGTACTAAGATATAAAAGCCAGCCCCCGGGAGAGACCCCAGCTTTGGCGAAGATACTTGACAGACTGAAAGGTGTCTCTGAAAGCCCAAAATGAATACAGAAATATGTCTTACCCTCTCCGGACAAATCAAGGGAGGGGCTCGTCTCTCTTACAGCATAGGTAGAAAGAGCGTTCATGGTAACTTCTACCAACAGCCATTCTCCTCCATGCTGCATCGTGAGCCCAGGATGGGACATACCAAAGCTTGCATGTCCACGGGCGGGTCCTCGTCCGGCTCATCACACCGACTGTGGAACCACTTGTTGAAGCACCCATCTGCCGAAGGCTGCAGTCGCCGAGGCAAAGGCATCCAGACGGTAGTGTCTGATGAAAGGAGACAGGGATGTCCACGTGGCCGCACGACAAATCTCCTCCAAGGATGCTTGGGTCGCCCAGGCAGCAGAAGTGGCCACGCTTCTGGTAGAGTGCGCCATCAGACCTCGGGGAACCGGAAGGGCCGCAGCTTTGTAGGCCTGCTCAATACAAGACCTGACCCACCTGCTAATAGTAGGAGAAGAGGCCTTGTGCCCCAAGTGAGAAGGAAAAAAGGAAACAAACATGGCTTCTGACTTTCTGAATGAGGAAGTGCGCTTCATGTATATTCTAAGAGCCCTTCTTACATCTAGCGTGTGTCACTGCCGCTCTAAGTCATGGTGCGGGAGAGGACAGAAGTCAGGCAAAACAATGTCCTGGGACCTGTGAAACCAGGTGTTAACCTTCTGAATAAATGAGGAGTCCAGACGAAGAACAACCCTATCATCGTGAAAGGAACAAAGGTCCTGCCTGATGGAAAGAGCAGCAAGCTCGGAAACCCTCCTGGCAGAAGTGATGGCAACAAGGAACACTACCTTCAGAGTCAGGAAATGGAGAGACACTGTTCTAAGGGGTTCAAAGGGGGGGATTTGTAAGGGCATTAAGGACCATATGAAGATCCCAGGAAGGATATCTGTGAACCACCGGAGGGTGCAGGCTGGAAGCCCCTTTCAAAAACCTCCTGACTGAAGAGTGATGGGATAAGGAAGGAAGCGAATCCCATGAAATGACCGAGGAGAGGGCCACAACCTGCCTGCGTAAGGGGCCAAACCTTTCTCCAGCCTATGCTGAAGGAAGCTAAGAACTTCTGCCAACTGGGCTGAAGCAGGAGAAAGACCCTCCCTGAGGCACCATCGGGAAAAAGCCTTCCAGGTGGCATCATAGATGTGCCTTGTAGAAGGTTTGCGAGACGCCAGGATAGTGAGGATGACCCTTTCTGGAAGATCAGCCTCCTCTAGCCGCTGCCGCTCAAGTGCCACACGGTCAGCTTGAACCACTGGGGCTCTGGGTGGAGCAGGTCCCCCTGGTGAAGGGAGATTAGATGAGCTGGGATCCTCCAAGGAGAAGCCACCAATAGGTTGACCAGGTCCGCAAACCAGGGTCTCCTTGCAGCGGCCTGGTGATTACGCTTGAGGGTCTGTTCGGAACGTTTATCATCCAGTTTCAGGATATCTTCTGGCTCCATGGGAGTGCCAGAAGATGAGAACGAGGCCAGAACTGGAATGTCAATAGAAGGCACTGCCAGGACATTGTCCAGAGCTGCGTTGACATTGTAGAAACACTTATCCAGAGAAGATGGGCGAGGATCTGCCGAGGGAGAAGTGCACTGTTCCTTGACCATGTCCAGGAACAAAATGGGAGAAGGCAAAACCTCTGCATGTGCTACAGGCTTGGAGAAGAGCGAAGCCCCTTGGCTAGAGGGATTTCCCTGTGGCTCGGGAGCCACTTCATCTGGCGACAGCTTGGCAGTGACCAAGGCCTTGCTGAGTTATGGCCTGAAGAGAGTAGGTTTGAAGACCAATGCAGAGGATGTCTGCTCTGGGCGAGAATCCTCTTCCTCTGAAAGATTTTGGTCAAAAATCTCGCCCTCTTCACACTCTGAACGAGAGGAGTAACTGTGTTCAGATGGTGAAGGCCTTCCTTCCTCATCAACCTCCTCCCATTCTGGTAGAGAAGAATGGACCCTGAGGTCCTGGGGCCTGTGTAAATCAGGGTGATGAGGCAAGGAACCTATAGATTGAGAAGGGAGAAGGGCTTGAACCCTTTCCAGAGGTTGAAGAATTTGCCAATTCCAAAGAATTTGCCAAGAGGTTGAAGCCTTCAGCCAATTCCTGCCTTATGGTTAATGAGACAACATCTTGGATATCTCCTGGTCTATGCTCAAAGGTAGAGGCAGAAGGCAGAAGGCCTGCTGCTGTAGGAGTGAAGGTGGCTTCAGGCCTAGATTGAGGAGAGCTTCGAGGCCTGGAGGGAGGAGGAAGAGCATAGGACCCAGAAGCCTGTTGGCCCAGATCTGCTTAGATTCTGAGGATATGATTGTACTGCAAGAGCCTCAGGAGACCAGGATGGAGGATGGAAAGGCTCATAGATAACTTCTCCTCCCCTGGGAAGGCTTGGTTGGGGCCCACGAGTATCACCTGAAACATGCTGTAGTTGCACTCCGTTCTGTTGAATAGTTGTGTTGAACTGTCTCTCTAGGGCTGCATGCCTGCACTCCTCTGCCCTCAACTCAGCCTGAGTTGCCTTTTTAGGGGCTAGAGCCTTAGCTTTGATTTTAGCAGCCACCTCCCTCTGGACTGATTGGGTGCGTTGCCTATGCCTTTTTCTCTTATTGGGCTTAAGAGACTGTTCCATTGGGGGGGAAAGTTCTGCCTGAGTCTTATCTTGCTCCATTTGTAGAATAAAGGCTCTTGCATTGGAAAGAAGCTGTTTAGAAATTTTTCTATTAAGCCCCTTAAGATATAAATGGCCCCCGGGCTTACAAAATGGCCGCTCACCTCGTGGTGGAAGGCTTCAATGCAAGATAGCCACTGACTAGAGGAAACAGGCTCCAAGATCGAAGAATTGCTCCTTAGGCTATCTAGAGCCCCGAGTGAAGTCAGCAAGGGAAAAACGCAGCAACCAGCCACACAATCAGCTGGCTTGTGCTCTTATCAGTTTGCCAAACGTTTTTACGATCACTCAAAACCGCAGGCGTGGGGGAGGTCTACGGACGCTGCCCAGCTTGCCTGCACAGAGCTCTGGTAACGCTGCTCCCAACGTTGCAGAAGAGAGAACCCTGCTCTCCTGGAAGAGCAGCTGCCCAGATCCCTGGGAGCTGCTTGAAGTGAGGAAAAAGTACTGAAGATCGCTGGTGAGTGCTATCTAACAGAAGCTTTCAGAGACACAGCTACTGACTGAAAGGAGCTGAGTCAAAAGCTGGGGTCTCTCCCAGGGGCTGGCTTTTATATCTTAGTACAGACTCAGCTAAATGACGTCATAGGAAGGAGTCAATCCATCCTATCCCATCCTGGGCTATCGATGCAGCATGGAGGAGAAACACTTCTAACTCAATGGCAATTGATGTCACTATGATTGCTGGGTCAGGCCTGACATAAGTGAAATTAAGATGTAGGTGAACTAGATCTAAGGATGAGTAATAAGCAGTGGATAGACAGTTTCCAAGTACAGGTGTTTCAGCAATTTCTCCTTTACATGCCTCCAGAAAATTGAGGGGAATGAAGTCAAAGACAAAGGTATACTGGAAAAGTAAGGAAGAAATGTATATGTTAATGGTTTTTCTTAATAATATGCATTGGCTTTCTTAATTAAAAGTCCATTGTATATCCAGACTGTGCTTAGTTTGATGATAATTACTTTATGCTTGGCCTCACCTTCATCTGGTCCACCTAGCAGATGCTTAAGACTCCATCATGTTTAGCTTCCTCAAACGATAAGAAAATACAGAATCCCCATAATGCCATATTATAGCAGTTCTCTTCCTCATGGACCCCCTTTAAATATCTTTTGTGGCCACAGACCATGGCTATGGACCCGCAAGACTTAACTCAAAATTCAAATCATAACGTTTCTTCAAACCTTCACAGATCCCCTGCGATGATATCGCAGGGGCCCCAAGGGTCTGCGGACCTCAAGTTGGGAACCACCGCCACATTAGATAAGCCACAACAAAATATAATAGGAATGGGAAGCTTTTTAGAAAGTTACTTGTGAAAGAATAGAACTGTTATTTTCATTCCACTAATACAAAGTCCTTTTTGTGCTTCTGAAATGACATTGGGCGTGTCATCAAGAGGATACGATACAGTTCCACGCTTTCTATACGAACAGTGCAATGTTTTGGGAAGGGGCGTAGTTCACAGGCAAGAGTCAATTTTGCATGCAAAGGGTCTTGAATTCAATCCTGACGCCCCCAGATAAAACCATGTAAATCTAGGAAGACAAGACGATTTGACAATAACTGGGTTACATTATTAATCATTATTTAAAAAGAAACAGCAGCATAAAATAAAAATCTTACCAAGAACTGGGTTTATGCTAAAATATAAGACTGATGATACAAAGACAGCTTTGGTTTTTCACAGTTCTGAACATAAATGATACACAATCAGCACCGGGCTTCTAAGGCAGATTCAGACTGAACCATAAGCTCAAGTAATAACATGCTCGAGTAAAATTAGTATCTATCTGGACCTACAAACAGGTTGTCAATAAGAAAAATAAAGACTTCATTTTTTAGAACTTTGCCCAGGAAAAACCCTCAAAATTATTTCCTGGTACAACCCTGTCAGGCTCAAGTCTGATTCACTCTCTTTGATCAACAACGGCTTATATCACTATTTGTAGAGGTTTTTTTTTTACCCATGATCACATCAAACACAAAACTTCCCAATGGAGGAAGCTCATCTTTGCAGCTTCAAGAGACGGACTGATGTATCACTGGGTGGGGAAACACTGCCTTGTTTGTATGACACAATCAAATTCGCCATTCTTTCTCCCAGTTAACCAATTTACTTTTGTATGCCAGAACCATAAGAACTTGGATGACTCATTTGGTTAATCAGAGGCCATGTTTTCAATTCTCTCAGATATCAATATCTTGGTTATTTTCTTTCTAGAAGAAGAAAATGGTCCTTCAGACAAATTGGCCAGGTGTGGCCATGTGACAGGGTATGGGAACACTAAAATTGCCAGGACACAATGTCTAGAGAAGCCATGTTTTTGTAAGATCTCCCTAGCAATTGATCTCAATCACAGACATGAAATGATCTCCCTAGCAATTGATCTCAGTCACAGAAACAATGAAACCTGAGTAAAAGTAGCTTTCACAACATGGGGGAATGAGTTGAGTGAAGGCACTTGGTTTAACTGGATATATTTGCGGTACTCTTGGGTTAATTCGTGGGCTGAAACCCTGGTTATTGATGTAAACCTTTTGTTTTCTAGGTGACAGTAGGTAAGTGGTTTGCCATTCGTGTCTTCAGGATTTGATTTTTTACTTCCAACCTAAACCTAAGATTTTTTCATGATCTTCTATCCATCCAAGTCCGAGCTACGCCTGACTCTACTTAGCATTTTTTAAATCAGACATGTGTTGGCTGAGGCAGTTTTGGAATTTGTACAATGTCTCCTTCCCCATAAAATATAATTCTTTATAGATACAGATACATACAGATACCAGGACTAGGTGAATAGGACATGTATGGATATACTGTATTTAAAACTTTAAAAATTTGTACGTCCTTAACAGGGAAGAGTATAAAATTCCTTGTACACATGTGGTCATATCCAGAGAGCAAAATTGTCAATAATTTGAATTTAGAATGTCAAGAAACCAAAGCTTAATGAAAAGGTTGAATTTATTTTGTCTAAAACAACAAAAGTCTGATTGTCTAAGATTAAAAGACTGAGAAGAGAAATAACTGTGTTCAAATAACGTGTTGGAAAAAAATAAGAGAATGAAGCAAATTTGTTGTTCTTCAAGTAAAAAAATTCAGGGATAAATTTTAGTTAAACTTTAGAAGCAATTTCCTAATTATAAGTGCTGATCAGCTTTGAGGCAGATTGCCTCAGGAAATGGTAGGGTGCTCTTCATTAAAGATGTTTAAATAAAATTAGGGCAATTATTAATTATAAACAGTAAAGGTTGAATTGAATTAATGTTCTCCAATTTGAGTTCTCTCCGGCTGCATGGATTTCAATCCCCATAATCTTCAGCATTGGCTACGCTGGTGTGGACTTTTGAGAGTTGAAGTCTATATATCTAAAGTGGCTTTGGTTGGGAAAGATTGGGTTAGATGAATTTATTATTTATTAATTATTATTTATTTGTTTATTAAATTTATTTGCTGCCCATTTCACCACAGGTGACTCCATTATTCCAGTTTTTATTTTACTGCTTCTTTCATTTTCTTTTCATTTTCCATGGTTTTTTGCAGGAATAAAATGTCTATCAAGAAAAAAAACTCTAATATTATTTATCCTAAAGTTTTACCCTAAAGGGGTATTATTACAAACTAAATATACAGCATTTATATACAGGTTACAGCTATTAGAAATTTCAAAGTGATTTACCATAAGTAATTAAAATGAAACTAGTACATTAAAACAGTAGAAAACATGTAAATGAAGGAGAAAACAAAACTATTTTGGCATTCAGGGAAGACTTGGATGAAGAGACCATTTTAACAGATACCTAAAAGATGTCATTTGTAGACATTTCAGATACACACGATACAAAAATTCAGCATTTTTAAGACACATTTAGTCTCTAACATGATTCTTTATAATCAGACTGACATCTTTTTCTGGAACTTCAGGAATACCATGGAAAAAAACAACCAATGATCTTTCCCAACTTTCCTTTTTCTATTACCTCAACTAAACAATGCCCATCTGCACACTGTTACATGTGTGCAAAGGAAATGCACTAATTAACTACATACAGGGCACCATCACTTTTATATAATTTCAACCCTCTGTATACCAATCATCTGGGTTATTTCATCTTCATATTTCTGCCATACCTTTGTCAATGAAGGACACCTAAGTTCAACCTCCTGCATGCCGAAGAGATCTGGTAGCAAGGAAGAAAATGTCTCCAGAGGAGTGTGGAATTAATAGATGGGAACAAGTTTCACTGCAGAAATGAGGAGTTGCAAAGCACAGTGCCTATAATCTGGGTGATAATAGGCTAAGTCAAATAATGCTTGCTCAAAGCATCATAGCCATTCAACTGCTAGGCCAACTCCTGCAGTCTGAAGTGTTCCTACTCGCACCATTTTCCCAGGCACAAGAATAGACAAGCACAGAACTGTTTAACCTATTTCCCCAGTGGGGAATAACAACTGTGGCTCCAGTAGAGTTTTTTATGATGATGATGATGATGATGATTGCACACTCAAACTGCTCCAACAGCATACAACCACGAGAGTTGTTTACCAAGTTGTGATGCGATGGAATGGGGACAACCATCCCAAAATAAGACTTTGAAAGCAAAATGTTTGGCCAAAAGTGTCAGAGAACTCCCTCTAATAAAATTTCCTGGATTGCATAATATATTAGAAATACAATTTGCTAAAAAAATCAAAGAAAACATAACATTAAAAAAGACTGTCCATTACTGGGAGGGGGAAAATCCCCCCAGTAATGGACTCTTGGAAAATATTCCTTAGCATCTGTTACCATTAGAAGACTTAAATGCATAAATTGCACAGATTCCAACAACTTTGCAATAATCACTAAAGCAAGCCAATTGGACTAGATTGCCCTTGCACTTCTTGATCTTAGGGAAAAAGTAAAATTTTAAATGAATCTTTTGAAAAGGAGTCCTTCCGTCCATCCATCCAGTCATCCATCCAATTAATTTGTATGCCAGCCATCTCATCTAGAGGCTAATTTAAACCACCTTCTTCAGAAAAGCTAGTATTTTCATAGCACTTTCCTTAGCTTTCCTTTTTCTTAGCTCCATACGTCTCATTCACTGTTTGTAAAACTAGTCCTGTTGGTAGATCTCATGAGAAAATTCCTGTCAGGAGGTTTTTCGATAACAGTCCTATTATAATCACAAAGAAGGAAATTATTAGCAAATTTCTCTATCCATAAAAAATAATATATTAAAATAGAGACAGAGAATATGCCAAAAATCAACAGCCTTGGTGTCCACTGGACTATCTGTGGCACCAGGCTTTAATCACATAAATAAATTCAGGGATAAAACTATTCACAATGCAACTGAACATAACATGCAACAACTGTCATTTTCATTAAAATGTCTCTTTTTGGAACGTTTCTTTTTAGAATGGGATTCAACACTGCACATAACTGCGTGCAAACCCAAGGTGCTCCCCGAAATAACTTTTGTTCAATTTCTGGCACAAAATCAGAGTTATTCATCAGTTGTTAAAATAGCAACATATTTCTTGTTAGGAGCCAAAATGTGACCAAAACAGAACAGAAGCCAAGAGGGCAACAGAATTCAATGACCATTCGAAATGACAACTGAATTTTAAAAAATGAACTTACAACCATTTTTCACGCTTATGACCACTGCAGTAGCATCTTTAATGTCACATGATCAAAACTTGGACACTTGGTAACTGATTCATATTTATGACCGCTGCAATATTCCGGGGTCACGTGATCAACTTTTGCAAAGCATGTGCTCACTGAACCAGCTGTTACATTGGTCGAATCACACCCCTGATTGGAAGGTACCTTGTAGGTCATCTAGTCCAACCCCCCACCCACCCAAGCAAGAGACCCTACACCATTTCTGACAGATGGCAGTCCAATCTCTTCCTGAAATTCTCCAGTGCTGAAGCTCCCATGACTTCTGAAGGCAAGCTGTTCCATGGTTGATTACTTTCATTGACAGAAAACTTCTCTTTATTTCCAGGTTGAATCTCTCCTTGATCAGTTTCCATCCATTATTCTTTATCCAAGTTTATGAAAAATACTAGATGTGTTCTACTTTCAAATAGGAAAATATACTATAGCCTTCTAGTTTCCCATGTATTTCCCACGGGATGAAAGATTGTTGGCCTTTGGATATAAAAGCAGCTCTTCTAAGCAAACATTCCCCTGATCCCCCCCAGAAAAATTGTAGCAGTGCGGTATTGGATGAAAAGCTTCCCTAGGCTGCACAAGAAATCCATATCAGGAGCTTTGTCCCAGTTTCCAATTTAGCTTCCGCACCAATGAGCCTGCTTGCTTTTTTTTATTACCATCATAATCCTTTTTTTCAGAGCAAACTTATCTGGCTTATTAATATATAGGACATTCAATAATATTACAGAAATTTTGCCAGATCATGCTTCAATAGTTTCTTCAATAGCACCAGCACTTATACTTATATATTGCTTTATAGTGCTTTCCAGCCCTCTCTAAGCGGTTTACAGAGTCAGCCTATTGCCCCCAGCAATCTGGGTTCTCATTTTACTGACCTTGGAAGAATGGAAGGCTGAGTCAACCTTGAGCCTGGTGGGATTTGAACTGCCAAATTGCAGGCAGATGGTAGTCAGCAGAAGTAGCCTGCAGTACTGCACTCTAACCACTGCGCCACCGCGGCTCATCACACAATCACAGAGTCACGATTTTCTGCGATCCAAGAGAAAAAAATTCAACCTAGAACTTTGTGCTTTGTGAAATTGTCCAATCTACCCCACCTTAAGAGACCTAGAAAATATTTTTTTTAACAAGAAAAAAAAAAAACCAGTACATCTTTTCTAGTTAGACTTTGAGTCTATTTTCAGTGTACAGCTCATAAAAAGTTCACCTGTGCTGAATAAATGGGCAGACCAGCCATCCAGAATGCGTTTCAAACAGGACAGCCTCATACAAATGCTAAACAAGTTCAGACATGCTCTTAGCTCTCTCATTTTTCAAGTCTTCCAGAAGCAGGTTCAAAACTGCAACTGTGCCAATCACTTTTGAAAGACCATATCATATTGCCCCAGTTCAGGTCTGTAAGACTTTCTTAATTTCATCCAAATTACACCCCCCCCCCCCGATAAAACCATCTTCCATTTATTCCAAAATTGCATGTTTCCTAATTGTTAGGAATATAATGTAGTTTGATGGTAAGCCTTGCCTCTACTGGGATATATCTAATTTTTAGAAAATAAAAGTGTCAGATTTTACTACTCCCTGGTAGTGAGTTAGAGATAAAAATGTGTGTTTGCTGTACCAGACTACTGGGCTACCTTGTATAGCCAGAGATGGATGAACATTAGTACAGGGAGTCCTCAACTTAACCACAACTGAGCCCCAAATTTCCTGTTGTTAACTGAGTTTGCCCCATTTTACAACCTTTCTTGCCACAGCTGTTAGGTGAATCACCACAGTTGATAAGCAAGTAACATGGTTGTTAAGTGAATCTGGCCTCCCCATTGAGTTTGCTTGTCAGAAGGTCGCAAAAGGGGATCACGTGACCCCAGGATAATAGCAATGGTCATAGGTATGAGTCAACTGCCAAGCATCTGAATTTTGATCACATGATCATGGGGAATGCTACAAGGATCGTAAGTGTGAAAAATGGTCGTAAGTCACATTTTTCAGTGCCACTGTAACTTTGAACGGTCACTAAATGAACTGTTGTAAGTCGAGAACGACCTGTACTGCTGTTTCCTCTTTGGAAGGAATCAATGAAAGGAGGCTATGAAGTAGGATCCATTATGAACTGAACTTCTTATCTCAGGAAGATTAAGAGTCTTTGAGGTAGGATCCATTATGAACTGAACTAATCCCAAGAAGTCTAAGATTCTTCCCCACTTGGTTGTCCATCTCCTTAATTGCATGTTTACTGGTTTGTACAACCTGAGGTTTAACATCTGCTTCCCTTCAGGGGTCAACAACAAACTTTTGGCCAACCGAAAAGACACATTGTAAAAATTATATTGTCAAGCTGATGTCTAACTACTGTATTTAAGGCAGCAATCTCAGTAGTGTGGCTTTAATTAGCAATCGGTTGTGGCTGTAAGGCAAAGGTCTTCAAATTTGGCAAGTTTAAGACTTGTGGACTTCAACTCCCAGAATTCCTGAGCTAACATGACTGGAGGAGAAATTCTGGGAGTTGAAGTCCACAAGTCTTAAAGCTGTCAAGTTTGAAGACCCCTGCTGTAAGGTTTCATTTCCTACTTGACTTGTTCAAATACTGATCTCAACACACATCTTAATTCTCTGATGGTACTACAGTGATTTTTTTTTTAAAGAAAAGGAATAATAAAAATATTATCAAGAAATCAAAATGTTATTTCTGAAATTTTATTTATTTATCAAATTTAGAAGCCATCCATCTCCTTAACAGAAGAGAGAAGGAGAGAGAGAAGCAATTGTGCCAGGAGCTTACATCTAAAACTTTCCAATTATGCGCAGGTTCTTACTCCTTCCCATATGATTAGGCAACATATGTAATGATATGCAATAAATTAACATAATGTGAATGGGAACAGAAACAAGAAATTTGGGTGATGGGTGAGGTGAAAACTACAGCTGCCATACCTGTAGAACGAGAAAACTGGCCAACTGTTTATAGATGATGGCAGAGATGAAACTCTTGTTAGGAGTGGTTTTAATGTATGAGTTTAGGTGTATCTCTCAAGGGATAAGAAGGTGTAGGAACAATGAAGACTGTGTTAAAAATCTGAGTCCAAATTTTTGAGAACCTGTGCTCCAAATGAGCTCTGAATAAGAGAAAGTATACTGAAAAAATATGACTGTGACTAAATAATACACTCAGATAATTTAATAGAAGAGGGAGGGAGATAAAATGTGTAGGTACGTAGGTAGGTAGAGGCAGATACACAAACAGACAGACACATTAGAGATACTGTAAATATTCTTTGTTTCAGAATTACACAAAGCTAATGACATTCCACTGAAAAACTGTATTTCCCCAAAATTGCCTTAAGGCTTCAATTAAAAACTCACAGAAGGAAAAAAAATTGAACTATAAAATATGAATTTAACTAACTAGGAAAGATTGAAACCCGAGGTTTCCAGTAGGTCAATCAATACCACATTGATTGCACTTGTGAATGACTTTTACGGAACTTGGGACTGGGGTGATTTGTCCACTCTTGTCTTCACGGATATGTTAGCATTTTTAGTATTACTGACTCTGGTCAGCGGTGGGATTCAAATTTTTTTACTATCGGTTCTGTGGGCGTGGTTTGTTGGGTGTGGCGTGGGGGGCTTGTTGAGCATGGCTTGTTGGGCGTGGCAGGGGAAGGATATACTGCAAAATCTCCATTACCTCCCCACCCTACTAACCTGCTTTCCAGCTCCGTTCTCCTGTGCAGGGCAACCAAAGAAGACCCAGCCGATCAGCTGGGACTCAGGAGGCAGAGAATAGATGGGGGTGGGGCCAGTCAGAGGTGGCATTTGCCGGTTCTCCAAACTACTCAAAATGTCAGAACCTGCTGAATACCACGTCTGACTCTGGTGTTCTTCTGGACAGAATACCAGAGGGGTTGGGAGTTGGGCAGCACATTTTTGCAGTGGTTTGTCATGGTTAGTACCAGTTGGAGGAGAAGTTCAATCCTAGATCCCTGATGTGTGCAGTGTCTCGGGGTTCAACTCTCCCCCTACTTCTATTAAACATCTTCATGAAATCACTAAGGATGTTTGCTATCAGGGACTAAGATATCACCTGTAGGCTAATGATATTTAATTATAAACCTCTGCCACAGAATATGCAAGTGAGGCCATTAGGGTTATTATTACCCAATACCCAGAAGTGGTAAATGTCCCGATGGGGTAAACTAGGTTACAATTTCAACCCTGACAAGACTGATGGGCTGTGGGCTTGGGGTTTCCTCATATTGGGGCGTATCTATCTTTAAAGCTAGATGAGATAGAACTGGGGTGTCAAACTCAAACCCTGAGGGCCAGATCAGGGCCTGTGGGGTACTTAGATCTGGCCCACAGAGCCACCCTGGAAACAGTGAACTGGGCCACAGTGCCTCTGCCTACGAAAATGGAGCTCAGGAGGGCCATGCATGGCCCTCCCGAGCTCCGTTTTCAGCTGTGATGGCTCCTGCAGTGCTCTGCCAGAAAAAAACGGAGCTTGGGGGGACTGCTCATGACCCTACTGAGCTCAGTTTTCGGCTGTGACAGCCTCCTGCAGCGCTCTGCCAGCAAAACCAGAGCTTGGGAGGACTATACGTGATCCTACCGAGCTCCGTTTTTGGCTGTGACTTCCTCCTGCAGTACTCCTTCAGCGTGTGCAGCCCTCCTGAGCTCCATTTTTGCTGGCAGAGCACTGCAGGAGGCCATCACAGTCAAAAATGAAGCCTGGGAGGAGTTCCCCAACACGAGTTATGTTGAGCTGGCCATGCCCACCCTGGCCACACCCACCCGCCCCCCCCTGGGGCCAAACTCAGCCCTGATGTGGCTCTCAATGAAATCAAGTTTGACACCCAAGGGACAGAACTTCCCCAGGCAGAACTGGTGGGTCACTTGGCTTCCTTTTGGACTAATGACTCTTACTCTTACTTATTTGGTGGCAATCATAAATAGATTTCCCATATGTTCATTCTGGGCACTTGATTGAGAGTCTCTGATCAAAGTCCCTCATCCTTAAGTCGTTTCTCACTACTGCAATGTGCTCTACATAAGGATGCCCTTCCATCAATTTGGAAATTTCACTTGGTCTAGAATGCAGCAGTGTGAACAACATGGAGTATGCCAGAGTTCATCCATGTGGGACTGCTGCTTTTCAAACTGTACTGGCTACCAGTCAGTTTCTGGATGCAATTCAAGATGCTGGTTTGTCTTTAAAGCTTTACAGAACACAGGGCTAGATTACTTGTGGAAATGCTTGCTTCCAAAAATCTGTGCCTGTCACTCCAAGTCTCTTAAGGTGGGCATGACTTAGTCCTTCTAGGGAAACAATATCACCTACTGGTATCCAAGAGACATACTTTCTCTGTCATCTTACTTGCTTGCTCTATGGAACAAACCAAAAAAGAATATTAAGCCGATACGATTCATAGACGTGGCCATTCAAATTGACAGGTCGCTCATCTCCATTCTAAATCAAAAATATTGCAGCATCGCATTTAACCTCTATTCATCAGTAAAGCTACAATCTAAGCTGCAACCTTCTCATTATCAGAGGAGATAAATGCTATTTCCTAACCATCCATGAACCCTTTCTCTGAAATGTTTCTTTTTAAAAAAAGTATTTGAAGACACATTTTCTTTTCTTTTCCAGACGCTTAAAAACAATCGACTTACGATCACATTTGAGCCCAAAATTCCTGTTGCTAAGTGAGACATTTGTTAAGTCAGTTTTGCCCCATTTTACGACCTTTCTTGCCACTGTTGTTAAAGACTGCAACCGTTATAAATATGAGTCAGTTGCCAAATGTCTGAATTTTGATTTTGTAAGTATGGAAAACGGTCATATGTCACTTTTTCCAGTGCTGTTGTAACTTTGAATGGTCACTAAATTAACTATTGTAAACCAAGGATTACCTGTAACTGTAACTTTTATTTATGCATTCAAAATAGTCTTCCTTAAGCTCTGTGGGATGTACTTTTTATTTTTTTATGTCAGGTTTATCAAGCAGAACTAGATCCAAAATAGTGGCTCATCCCCACTGCATTCCCTTAGCCAGAATGGATTTTAAAAACTCCATCTGAGTCCTGAATAACAATATGGCTTGCTCAATGCCACACAACAAACAACTATATTGACTTCCTCACACTTTTTGATTAAATAGGGCTGACTGGTTTTGGAAACACAACAGAAGCTGGAAGGCTGACTTTTACTATAACTCCAAAGGTAATTCAAGTTTCCCTAATCATGTTTGATTTTAAGGCACCACTTTTGTGATGAACGAAGGTGCTCTATGGGAATAATTTTATCCTAAATCACTTGTTCTAAAACTTGTGTGACACCAACCCTTCATCAAAGCATGTTAGACTATGCAAAGTGCTGCTTGTCCTTTGCAACTTTTATCTCCTGGAGAATTTTTCATTTTTAGCAATTGCTATTAAAATAATTAAATTTCAAATGTTCATATTAGGGAGGGTCTCATTCAGAGGAAAGTAATGCCTAAAAAAGATTTTTATGCATCAAAGGAAATATATGTTGAAATCTTATTGATAAAAACCTTTTGGTCATCCTCTTTAATAGTTGGCCTTTTTTTGCAACAAATACCAAATTATATCTAAGTTCTGCTTGTGGGTTTCCAAAATGCCTGGCTAAAAATACTGGATTACCTGGACCTTTGACCAAGAGGCTTTATGACACGCATTTATATGTAAATAAGTCATTTAACCTCAACTGGATTATTTCAAAGTGAGCTCAGAGCTCATAGGATCTATTTGCTAGCAAGGTCATCTAACCCCCAATTCTCCTTTTACTCCTTCTCTAAGACTTGAAGTAACCATATTTTTGATCCAGAGAGGATTGTGATTTGTTATTGTTTCCTTTCTAGGAAAAAAATGAATAAAGTTGAATGGAAGGACTTCTCATGTGTTTAGGAACTGGCATCTGCCTGTCTTTCATACCTTGTGAAACATCTGTATAATACTAGGATAGTCGTGGAATGCATAAAAGACTTAGGAAGTTAAATTGAAGTCCCTACTAAGGAGCCTCAGGATACCAGAAAGATTAACAGGTTTAATGTGACACGAACCAGAGTCCTCTTCATCAGTCAAATTGACAGAACAGTATTTTCAGCAGGTAAACACAAATGGAGCTGAGCTTGTGTTAAGAAATATAATCAACTGAACTAATTGACCATGAAAATGAAAGGGTTCCAGTCTACAAAGATGGTTAGTAAATCACAAGCAGGTGTATCGGAAAGGTATAGTGAATAGTTGAAGCATAATTCATTAACACATTAGAGTTAACACATTAACTCTAGTTTTCTTGTGCACATTTAATTCCTGTAGTGAAACAAAACCATGTCTTGATTCCACCCTAAATGAAGGACATAAGACCTTCTGATAAATTCTAAATGGAGAAAAATGCTGGCAGACAGAATCTCTTTTGAAGTGTCTTTCTCAAACTAACATGCCAACTTTCAACCCAACGTTAAGGATCCTTTGATTTAATTTGCTTCCAATAATTTTTCTCAATAATTTCCCAAAGTTTTGCATCAGTTTGTTCTTTTATATGATGTGTTAAAGAAGACATTTTTTAAAAAACCAGATAATTATCAAGAACAGAACAACATAGTATTCACTGGAAGATGAACCAGTGAGATGGAAACTTCTAGGTTTGCAGCTTGTGTCATTGAATCCCACACTGTGTTTGCAGCCAGGTTGGGACAGAGTTGACACGTATTTGCAATCCACATCTCTTGGTTATGTGGCCTATTATTACAGCTGAACAACCGTTCTATATTTGGAGGTCTTATGGAATCTAAACAATTGATCAGATTCTAATACCATGTCCAGCTTCTCCCTACTCTACTCAAACACTTCCAAGAGGCAAACCTTCAAATTCTCCTGAACCATAGCTATTTCTTCCACATTTCTTTTTCTGTACATGGAAAACAAGAGAAAGTGAATGAATTGTTTCTGCTGCAGGAAGGCAATTCAGGCAGGACAAGACTGGGAGCAATTATTGGAGGAAAAGCTTTGGAGGAAAAGGGAAACCCTTTCAAGTGCCACATGAGGTTATTCTGAATTTGTCCTACATCCCATCTCCAAGAATCAGCAGGTAGGCAAATGGGAAGGCAAACCGTGACAAGACAGATGGACCGATGATCTCACCTAAGATAAAGCAGCTTACTATAATGCTAAAGTCCTTGGCAACCTTTCCCACTACTACCAGACCATAAGATTTCTCAGTATTTACATCATGCTGAAATGGAAATGTTGAACAGAAACATCATCATCATTTTGGACAGGACCTTTTCACAGCATTTACCCTGGCTCATAACGTGCTTTTAGTATGCTTTCCAAAACAGTAATGTTTTATACGGTATAGTAATGTTAGTTTTATACATCCTGCAAGGGTGAGTAGTTAAAGAGTTAGGGAAGAGAATATCAAAAACGGTGTTCTTCTTGCCAGGAATGTGCAGGAGATTGTATGTAAAGATTTGAGTAGCAGGCTCCAAAATTCTACTCCAGAAAGTTTGAGGGGAAAAGAGGACAAAACTAGGACACTGGTGCTGGAACCAAGGAGAGATTGGAAAATTTCCTTACGTTGCTTTTACTCTCTGGGCAACTAGCAGAGGATGTGGTTGGGGATCAAGATTTCTGATACCTTGGGAGCAAATTAAGGAATGAAATGGAAGGCTTAAGATTTGCAGATATTTAAGATATTAATTTAGTTCCTTGAGGGCCCCAAACTAAGAAAAATGGGTCACTATTTTTGCAGCTCTGACTTAAAAGGCACAAATGATCTCTAAAAGGTAATGAGTTGGGCATAATGGTTAAATATGGAAACATACTAGTACAGGTAGTCCTCGACTTACAATTCATTTAGTGACTGTTTAAAGTTACGATGACACCGAAACACTTACAACCATTGCAGTGTCCTTTTGGTCACATGATTTACATTTGGGAGTATGACAACTGAGTCACATTTATGACGGATTTAGTGTCCTGAGGTCATATGATCCACTTTTGCGACCTTCTGACAAGCAAAGTCAATGGAGAAACTAGATTCACTTAACCACCATGATACTAATTTAACAACTGCAGTGATTCATTTAACAAATGAGGCAGGGAAAGTTGTAAAATGGGGCAAAATTGACTTAACAAATTTCTCACTTAACATAAATTTTGAGCTCAATTGCGGTCGTAAGTTGAGGACTACCTATTTTGCTGAACTTCCGAGGCAGGAGACAAAACACACATATTATTTGAATGTCAATAATAAATAAAAGAAATGAATCAATACCTTAGACCAGTGATGGCTAACCTTTTTGTCGTCGCGTGCCAAAAGTGCCATAATACAATGTACGTGCAAACCCCTGCCCCTGCGCATGCGTGCGTGACCCCTGCCGCCCTGCGCATCTGCATCTCCCATGCACGTCCTGCCCCCCATGTGTACGCAGCAGATACCCGACAATCAGCTGGCTGGTGGGTAGTGTGTGCGCATGTGCAGTGGATCTATTCCGGGTGACGGCTCGTGTACCGGCAGAAATGGCTCTGCATGCCACTTCTGGCACGCATGCCACAGGTTCGCCATCACGGCCTTAGACCATAATTACACAAAACAACCTATTGGGATCCTTATATTAAAACATATTTTGTATATGGTCTGAATTCAAAAATCATATGTAATACGACTCTTTATTTGAATAAATCAATTCAGTTGAGATCTCCATATGTGAGTCTGATTGGGATAAATTGCAGGGATGACACAGAAATATGATTTATATTCTTTGCTTTATTCTTATTATTTAATCTGTTTCTTTTATTCCATCTTTACATAGGCTTTTATGAATGTTCTGTTTTATATTCTAAATTTTGATGTGGCCTAGTGGCTAATCAATAATACACACAAGAAAGATACAATACAAGATACAAAATACACACAAGAAAGATACAATACAAGATACAAGATACACACAAGAAAGATACAATAAAAGGTAATGGCTGGGATGAAGGTGTAGGCTTGTGTGTATTATAGTTTTTGGGACTCATACTGATGATTATCAAAATCAGTAAACCCTGTGAAAAAAGAATATTAGAGTATAATTTCACCAGTAGCATGAAAACACTTCTTAATTGAAGTATATATTCCAGAGGGTTTTCTCCTTCTCATTTTGTGGCCACTCCAAAGTACCCTCTCTCCTTATATTGCAACAAGCACACTTTGCATTTTTTTTCCAGATACAAATGGTCAAAATTCCACTTGGAAATTGTTTCCTTTTCTCTCCAATAAACCTCATTATGCTGCAAGCAATATTCATATCCTATTTCAACCACAGAAGAAAAGCAGTATATTTACTCCCCAAAGAGCTGCAGCTGAGAGTTTGGATGCTTGCGATCCACCCAGCACAGAAAACCGGTTATCCCTTTTTTATGCCCAACAAACCAAACCAGTACAGAGAGAAGCTCTTGGCAGTTTTCTTGTGAAGTCACTGCCTTTGTTGTTTTAAGCATTTCTTTTAAAAAGAATGACACCTTCACCAGTGCGGGAAAGTTTTGTAGAGGTGTTGACTGGAATTAAGAGAAATATCAAACCAGGGTATTATCTCCAATAAGTTTTCTTTTCCTCCGCTTTTACTATTATCCCTGCACTATTCTGCTCTCTTCCATTTCTTAACCAACTTCAACAAGATCACAAAGTGGACTGAATCACACATGTCAACATCCTGAGAATCCATTCCCTCAACAAAAGTTGGGACATCCTGGTCTCTCCCAAGAACTGAACCATGATATAAATGAAACAAAAAAGGAATTGATTGTAAATTTGATCATGGCAGCTAGATTTAGTGATGGCTAAATATTGGGGACGAAATTGGGATATTCAAAGAAATGAGTGGCATAATAAAATTTGGAGTATGGCAACAAATGATAAATTAACAGAAATTAAATGATTAAAGCAAACAATTATAACGAAATATGGGGGGATTTTATAAAAACAGGGTTGGTGGAAGGCAAAGGGAATAAAGCTACTCAGGAATATATATTGTTTTGGAGGGGATAAGGGCACAATTGGAATATATTGTATATCTTTTAATTGTTATAGAAAAAGAAATATAAATATAAATGGTCTCTGGGGGTGGGGTGCACTGTAATATTTGTATTTTTCCTTTTTTTCCTTTTTTTGGGGGTATTTCGATGGATATGTACTATGTTTGTATTATTTGTATTCAAAATAAAAAAAATATTTTAAAAAAAGAACTGAACTGTGCATGTTTAAGTTGCTTTCCAAAAAAATTTTGTATTTGCATTTGCTGCTTTGCAAAGCTGTTCCCCCAAGAGTCCTGAGGTTTTCGCACAGGAAAGAGGTCAAAACAACAACAACAGCAAAATAGTTAGGATTGTTTCTTTCCTTCTCTCGCATTTCCACAACCATTTCAACCCAGAAGGGCTGATCACCAAAAAATGAATCAGGAAAGTAAAAGTGGCTTTGAAATTCCATCCTCACCTCTGTCTTACTTTCATCTTCACCAAAGCTTCCTTAGAGCATAGCAAAACAGTTTTATTTGCAATTTTACAGGCACGTAACCAGCCTTTTTTCCAAATAGAGGCAGGCAGTGCCTTTCTCCTTACCTTGACCTCTGAAACCCTTAGGACAGCCGGGAGACAGAATTATGCATGCACACTTTCACCCCGGGCAGGTCAGCACAGCAGTGCATTTCACATTGTCAAAACAACAAACACCCTTATGAGAGGTTCTTACGGTTTTCCCATGGCAGAGAAGAGCCCATCCCATTTACTACCATTTGGCTTGGACGTGCACCCTGTATTACAACCTTCCCCCCCACATCTTGATGTTCTCCAGATGAGGACTTTGGAAGGCACAGTCCAACCCAGAGGTCTCCAACCTTGGCAACTTTTAAGCCTTCAATTCCCAGAATTCCCCAGCCAACTTTGCTGAAGTTGCCAAGGTTGGAGATCCCTGGACCTGTCTGAAGACACTCCCAGTTTTATGCTTTCCAAAAAAAAAAAAAAAAAACCCATCCCTTTTAATTTCCAATAACTTAAAAAAAAATAGGGTGTGTGTGTATGTGTGTGTATATGTGTGTTCCATCCCGTGGGAATTGGAAAGGAGGGAGACAGGGATGAAACTCAACCCCTGGAAACTTTTCCAGTCCACATTTTCCATTGAATTATAATTATACAATGCAAAATACAAAGTAAATCGAAAAGCAGCACAAGTGGGGAGTGGGGGAAGGAAAGAAGAAGTGAGGAAAGATAAGGAAAAAAATTAAGAAAAAGATTTTCGACTCTCTCTGTCACAGTAAAATAAGGCATGGACACCCAATCACAATTTTTTTTTTTTTTTTGCCCTTTTCACAATAGCGCATTTCTATAAAGATCTACCCGTCGTCTGACTGGTAAAACAAAAAACAAAAAAAAACCTCAAAGTCGAATTTGCATTAAAACCCAGAAACTTTTCAAAGCTTGCAGAACTCTTGCAAACCAAGAAAACAGCGCAAGGGACTTCAAAGCCCATTGAAAAGTCCCAAGAACTGGGAGCAGCGGTGTTAACTATTCGGGTACATCCCTACTGCACGTGCGCGTACACACACACACACACACACACACACGACCCGCAAGTGTTGCACACAAAGGCCTCTTCCTCTCCCCCCTCCCAGCGCCCCTCTGCCATCCTTCACCCACCCGGCGAAAGACATACATTACAAGCCGCAGACGTCACTTACCAGCCGGGAGACGACGACCCCTGTGCCGGGAACACGCGTGTTGGTGGGAATGCTCCCCGCCAGTCCCCGCGACGAGGTTAGCTGGAAGCCGCGCACGAGTGCTGGGAGCGGAGGGGCAGCGGGGGCGGCGGCAACATCTCCTGGCGGCGGCTCCGACGCCCCCCTCGCCCGGCTTGCAAGAAACAAGAACCGCTTCTTCTCCCCCCACCACCACCACCCCACCCTCAGCCCAGCCTCCTCGTTCTCGCCTCCCCGCCTCCCTTCCTTGCAAAGCCGGCCGGGGCTCCTTAAGAAACAAGCAAGCAGGCGGGGAGGGTCCGAATGAGAAGCCTCCCCCCCCCTGCTTTCCTTCGCCCTCCCTGCAGCCGGGCTCCTCTTGAGCTCTCCGCCTGGGCTGGCTGCAAGCGCGCCTTCTTGGAGGGTTGGGAGCCGGCTCCGCCGCCGCCGCCGCCGCCACTCGCTCGCGCCTCCCTGGCAGCGGGGAAGCTGCTGACACAGGCTCGCCCGGCAGCCCTTCTCTACCCGCCCGCTTGGCCCGCCCCACGCTGGGGCCCTGGCGAGCCGAGTTGCTCTTGGGTTACTAAGCCAACCGCAAGGCCTTCCCTGTTGGCTCCTGCCGCGCCCAGCCCCTCGGCCTCCTCAGTTTACGCGCCAAGCTTAGCCTCGACCGGCTTCGACTTCAACGTTGGTGTATATAGATATTTTGAGAAGGGGTTTGAGCCGGGGGTGGGTGTATTAAGCCCATCCCCGCAATCAGAAAAGGTCCAGACGAAGGGCATCCGTAACTCTGGGGCATATAGTCCCCCAAAAAATTAAGCAGGAAAGGAGGGGAAATATATACATATATATATCTCAGGCCGGGAAGGGGTGGAAAACAACCATCTGCATTCCGTTCCAGGACAAAGTTCTTTAAAAGTTTACAAAATGTAGGAGATTTAGTTCTAAGGAAACCTGCAGAAGATTGTGCTCCTTTTTTTCCCTATGGGGTTACAGGGAGAAGAAAAGGGTCTCTCTCTCTCTCCTCCCTCTCCTTTCTTTTCCTTCCTTTCTTCCATCCATTCCTTCCCACCCTTCCTTCCTTTCTCTCTGTCTCTTTTAATTCCTTCCTTCCTCTTCTTCCATCCATTCCTTCCATCCATTCCTCTCTCTCTCTCTCTCTTTCTTTCTTTCTTTCTTTCTTTCTTTCTTTCTTTCTTTCTTTCTTTCTTTCTTTCTTTCTTTCTTTCTTTCTTTCTTTCTTTCTTTCTTTCTTTCTTTCTTTCTTTAACTTTACATAAACAAGGTCATTTTTATATCCACCTTTCTTGATGGCTGTTTCTATTGCTTTCCACTTATAATATTCCATAGAGCAAGTTTCACAATCTCGGGTTATTTTATTTTGCTTACATTAGGCTAAGAAAATGGAGTGACTTTTTTTAATCCCATGTTTATTATTCTAATAAATAACTTATGAGAGTAAACCCACAGAACACTCCTCTTATTTTCTCCACAACAAGCCAACATCCCTGCAAGGTGGGTTGAGCTGAGAGAGAGTGACTGGCCCAAAGTCACCCAGATGATTTCCATGTCTTAACGGTCTCCTTAATCTCTATAACAAACTGGTATATGTGTCCATGAGTTGATTGAAAGTTGGGGGTGGGGTTGTTTTGTTTTCTTTTGTTGTAAATTTTAAAATTAAAAATAGCAAGCATTTAGCAGGAAAGGGTCTGGTCTTGAAAAGATTGGACCAAATTTAAATTACATAGTCTGGTTCATATATTACATGATAACATAACTTTGTTTTTAGCATGTCATTCTCAAAATGATTTAGCATGTTGCACTGAGAAAAACACTGGTTTGTTCAATAAAGTTACGATAACTTGTTGCTTGTCACTATTCTTGTATGCATATTGAGAGCTTACACACCTGAAACAAATTCCTTGTGTTTCTAATCCCACTTGGCCAATAAAGAATTCTATTCTATTCTATTCTATTTTATTCTATTCTATTCTAAACTGTCGTTTTAACATTCTGGTCTACTGTACATATGAATGCAACTAGTGAACCAGTTCACAGACTATGCTAAACTATGATTTATTTAAACATGGTTTATTGACTAATTCACAACCCTCAAATTCTTTTGAGTTTAGTGGAGTTTTCTGTTCTTTAATGCTTACAGTCCTTTAAAATATGCTGTAACTGACCAAATGGTCATTCAAGGAGCACTGCCATTAGCTGATAAGATTACAATATTTGCTAAATTCTTACTAGCTGCTAGATACTTCCCTAAATATTGGTAAGAGCACTATTGCCAGTTTTAATTCTTTTTCAGTGGAACACCTCAGTATGCAAAATAATTCTTCCATTGACTATGGTTCCTTAACAAACATTTGCTTTCATCCTCATCTGCATAGAAAGGAGAGCACTGTTCTAGATTCCTAGAAACTAGATTCTAAATCCATATCAAGCATCAAAAATCATGGTCTCTTCTGTGTTTGCAGCTACAAAGTTCAGTCTTGCCAGTTTATGGTGGGTGTCTCGTGTCTGTGTTTATATCAGTGGTGCGATTCAATTTTTTTTTTTACTATCGGTTCTGTGGGCGTGGCTTGGTGGGTGTGGCAGGGGAAGAATACTGTAAAATCTCCAGTCAGAGATGGTATTTGCCGGTTCTCCGAACTACTGAAAATTTCTGCTACCAGTTTTCCAGAACTGGTCAGAACCTGCTGAATACCACTCCTGGTTTATATCCAGATCATTTTAAAATTGTGGTCTGGATCAAGGAACGGATTTGCCATCAGTAGGAAAATCACTTAGGATTGAGATTCTTAAGTGTCCTTGTTTGGTGTCCTGACAAAAGTCACTATTAGGAATTTACTGAAATGTCAAAGAAAAGTGAATCCTGTTTCAGAATTCAGGAATGCAGAAAACATGGTGTAAAATAAACAACCACATCTAGAAATGGAACTTGATGAAGGCAAAAGGGAAAAATTGAGATGCTAAGTCATGTTGCTAAGGCATTGTTTAATCAAGCTGGATTGTATTTGAATTGGTTTATACTCTATGCTATTAATAAACCACAATTTCTGGATTTGTACAACCTAATAGCTGGTACCTGAGCAAACTACACTAGTATGATTCAAATGATGTGTGCAAGCCATCAGAGGAAACTTATGTTTGGCAAGCCAACTGTTCTTTCCCTTGTACAAAAGTTGCAATTGTTTATGCTGTTGCAAACTATTTGGAGCATGAATTGCCTTGGAATCTAATCTCAAGACTAACCCCCCTTTATTTTGCAAATAATAATAATAACCTTTATTGTCATTATACATATATACAATGGAATTGATTTTGCTCTTGCTGGTGCTATCCATAAGAAAAATACACAACATAAATAATACAGAAAATGGTCCTTATAGGGAGAAACCAGTCATATGTTTCCATGTATGCATGGAGTGATTGTAGTTGTATTTAGGAATCTGACAGCCCATGAATAAAAGCTGTTTTTAAACCTACTTGGCTGGCTGGCTATACTTCTGTGTCTTCTGCCTGATGGTAAAAGTGAGAAAAGATACTGACCAGGAGGTGAATCGTCCCTAAGTATCAAATGCAGATATTTTCAATAAAATATTTTATGATATATGTGTGTGCGTACATTGAACATTTAAGAAGTTCTGCAGATAATTCTCAAATTTATTATCATGCATTAAACTGAAGTCTGCTAAGGAAGCAGTACTCTTAGTAACAGGTTGTCTCAAACCTACACCAGTGGGGAAAATACATCGTCTCGCTGGCATTTCCACACCTAAGAGGAGGAGAGAAGTAGCAGCAGATGCCAAGAGAACTAAACTAGAGAATGATTTTCAACATACTCTGAATGAACATATGCCCCAAGCCCACCAGCTCAGATCTAGGAGCAGCTATATGGCAAAAACAAATATTCTTGAGGGCACACAAGAACTAAATCAAATTAGAAGATGGAGGAAGGAGACCGTTGAGCAAGGAATAATATTAAAGGAGGATATGGCTGAAAGATCCGATCTCCTTTACATTATCTGGTGGATCCTGGATAGGTTGAGAGTTGGAGGACCTAAATTTAAAACCAACATGCTCAAGTGAGACTCTTGGCACATAACAACATGCTGTATGAACGTGGAAAGATACAGATCCTGGCCCATCTGCTGATATGTTGGCTACTACCAGAAACGTATCTATAATGACTTATTTTTGGCCAAAGACAAAGCCAGGAAGATGGCTTCATTCTAGCAGTTTGAAGAAGAATCTCTTGGACTGAAGTTGCTCCTTAGGAAAATCTTTTCATTCATTGTTCTTAAGATTAAAAGCCTCCATCTTGCACATTTAGCTGGACCATCATTCTTGCAAGTTTTGTGGCAATTCTTGCTCTGAAAATTACCTTTCTTATCCTGCTCAAATGAATATGGAAATAGGCTAAAACTCACACAGGATCCTGTGATTCTGTTTTTACCGTGTGTGTGTGTGTGTGTGTGTGTGGAATCAGGATTTGAGTCTTGACAGATAGGCCTCTGGTCTTTTTCAGTGTCTAAAAAACTGTCAGTGTTTGAAAATCAGTTTGTCACCCACCTTATTTCTAAGGAAAATAAAACAAACAGAATAGACTTTGTTATGTAACAAGAAGACCTGTTCATAAACTGTACAGAATTAACATAGATCAGGGAGACAATGATATTCCCATTGTGCTGCCTAACCTCTTGAGTGACAAACTTGGTTTTGACCCTGTTGGCTTTCAGAAAAGCAATAAAAACCTGGCCTTTAGGTGTTGGGCCCAGGATGAGTTCTGTCTAGAGGGAAGTATGAATCTTGGTCATAGATATATCAGTTAATGCAGTGGTTCTCAACCTGTGGTCCATAGACCCCGGGGTGTGTGTGATATCATCACGGGGGTCACAAAGGCTTGAAGAAAAGTTATGATTCAAATCTTGAGTTAAGACTTGGGGGTCCTTGGCCACAAAAGATATTTAAATGGGTTCCAAGGTGAAGAAAAAGTTGAGAACCATTGAATTAATGAATTCAATGAAATTTCTTATCTTGCTCTACTTTTGATTTACTGTACACTGACTAGAGTCGCAGTTCACACTGGACAGCCATGTGGTACATATAATAATGGAATTGGAAAGGACCTGGGAGCTCTGCTAATCCAACCCACTGCTTAAACAGGAGACCCGTGATGGCGAACCTATGCCACGCATGCCGGAAGTGGCACACAGAGGCATGCCAGCCGTCGCCTGTTGCTCTTCCGGGTTCCAGCGCATGCCAGCCAGCTGGTCTTTGCGCACACATGTGCGCCAGCCACCTGCTCTTCCGATTTCTAACACGCATGCGCACACGAAGACCGGTTGGCCAGTGTGTGCATGTGCATTAGCAACTGGTCAGCCAATTGGTCTTCATGCGTGCATGCGCATTAGAAGCCAGAGGACCAGGTGGCCGGTACACATGCATGCTCGGGAGCTGCTCTTCCTTCTTTCTGGTGCGCGCGCCTGCATGCGAATTTCGGCATTTGGTGCCTTTTCGGTGCATGCGTATTCCCGTTTCCCCTAAAAGGTGACAAATGACTGTCCAATCTCTTCTTAAAAAGTTCCAGTGATGGAGCACCCTCAACTTCTGGAGGAAAGGCATTCCACTGATAAATTGTTCTCACCATCAAGACATTTTTCCTCAGTTCTAGGTTGGATCTCTCTCTAACGGTCTTCCATCCATGACTTCTTGTCCTGCCCTCAGGTGCTTTGGAGAATAAGTTTACTCTATCTTCTCTGTGATAAACCCCCCAAGTGCTGGAAGACTGCTGTTAGGGATATACACCCTAGGAGAACGTGCAACGGCAGTCTAGCAGACAGGCAGATATGTGTGAGATAAAACGTTGTTGTAGCTTACACTCAGTAAGACAGATACACTGTGCAAGTTAAATAGTTTTTATTCCAGCAAGAGTTATAGCATAGTCAAAACAGTCCATATATCATACACTAAGTTCAGTCAGTCCGGGGGTTATTCAGTTTGCAAAGTCCAGTGTTGAAAAAGAGTTCATTAAACTTACAATCAATCAGTCCGGTGATATATCTCTTTTGCAGTCAGAGATATGAAGAAAAAATCAAACCCCTTTTCTTCTTTCAGCAAACACGCAGTTATCACCATCAATTCATCATTGTCAGCATTCCAGTAAAAGCCAGGGCAAACAGTGAGCTCTCTTGCTCCCTCTTATGGTGATTTTACAACCGCACCCAAAAACTTGGTTTACAGTTTAAAGTGATACATACACTTAAACTCACTAACATAGTTTATATATTATTTTTATTCAAACTAAGTTAGGTAACCAATGTTATCCCTAACAACTGCGATCATAGCCCAGTCCTTTTTTTCATTAAACTAGATACACCTAGTTCCCTCAATTGTTCATGTACGGTTTAGCCTCTATCATTTTTGTTCTTTTTTACACTCTTTTTAAAGCCTCAATATCTTTTTGTATCACAGTGACCAGAACTGAAGGAGGTAGTCTCACCAGTGCGGTATAAAGTGGGACTATCACTTCACATGATCTTGAAACTATCCTTTGGTTGATGCAGCTTAGTACTGCATTAAAGTTTTTTTTTTAAATACATCTTTAAATAAAAATAAATTACAATCTATGGAAAGAGGGCGCGGATTTTCCCCCATTAGCTTTTTAAAATCGAAAGGGCAACGAGGCAGAGAAGGGACAAAAACGGCTCTGTATGACTTTTTCAAGAATAGCCTCTCATGCCCACAATGTACCATTGTGCACCAAAGCCAAAAAAGGTCTAGCTGATGGCAAAAGGGCAAATGAGGGGGATGATATTTGGAAAATACTGTAATACCGTTACAATGCCCTCAGTGAGAAATCTGAAATGGGTGGGACTTGAATGAGAGATGGCAACCTTGGAGTTTTCGGCCCATGGAAATATGGTTTGGTTGCAACTTCCTTGTATTTAGGAAGATTGAGTCAATGGATTCATTTTGGTAGACTTTGGTCTAATGTGAAGTGTGGGGTGCCAATATTAATTATGTTAATTTCTGATGAATTATTATTAAAGTGTAGGGGGAAAATGATGATTGCTTTTTTGGAAGTTTAGAACATATAGAGCATAAACGGTGCTCCGATGAGTCGGACCCCTGTCGTATTTAGTCCAGCATCCTCTTCGCCTGCTGGCCAGCCAACTCTGTATGTATCTCCATATGTGTTGTGATTGGACTCACAAGGAAATTGAGGTATATAAGCTCTCAGTGTACATACAAAGAACAAAGTAATAAATCATAATATACAATCATAAATCGTAAGATACAACCAACAAAGTGTAGTACATAAGGAGTATGGAATAAGAAAGATGATGAGGATAATAGTACTACAGTACTACTACATGGTTAGATATTCTTAGGCAGGAGTGTCAAACTCAAGGCCCACGGGCCGGATCCTGCCCACGGGGTGCTTAGATCTGGCCCACGGGGCCACCCTGGAAACAGTGAAGGACCGGTCCGTGGTGCCTCTGCCAGCAAAAGCGGAACTGGGGCCCAAGCTTCATTTTCGGCTGGGATGGCCTCCTGCAACACTCTGCCAGTGAAAATGGAGCTTGGGAGGGCCACATACGGCCCTCCCGAGCTCCATTTTTGCTGACATAGCGCTCGGGCCACCACAGGCCTCTCTGACATGAGTGATGTTGAGCTGGCTATGCCCACCTTGGCCACGCCCACCTGGGCCCCAAGGTCAAACATAAACCTGATGAGGCTCTCAATGAAATTGAGTTTGACACCTCTGTCCTTAGGCATAGGACGGCACTGTGTGAATTATGCATTTAGCAGAGTGATGGCATGGGGGGGAAACTTTCTCTGGGTCTAAATGTTTTGGCATGCACAAGACCCAGGATGTCAAAAAAATAGATACAGATACAGAGAGATACAGATAATCAGAGTTGGAAGGAACCTTGTAGGTCATCTAGTCCAACCCCCCCGCCCAAGCGGGAGACCCTACACCATTTCTGACAAATGGCAGTCCCATCTCTTCTTGAAAGTCTCAAGTGATGGCGCTCCCACAACTTCCGAGGGCAACTTCTGTTTCATTGGTTGATTGTTCTCACTGTCAGAAAATTTCTCCTTATTTCCAAGTTAAATTTCTCCTTGTTCAGTTTCCATCCATTATTCCTTAGGCACTTTAGTAAATAGCTTGACCCCTTCCTCTCTGTGGCAGCATATTGGAAGACTGCTATCATGTCTCCCCTGGTCCTTCTCTTCACTAGACCAGCCATGCCCAGTTCCTGTAACCGTTCGTTGTATGTTTTAGCCTCCAGTCCCCTAATCATCGGGGTTGCTCTTCTCTGTACTTTTTCTAGAGTCTCAACATCTTCTTTATAATGTGGTGAGCAAAACTGGATGCAGTACTCTAGGTGTGGTCTTACTAAGGCTTTGTAGAGTGGTATTAGTACTTCCCTTGATCTTGACTGTATCCCTCTGTTAATACAACTTAGGATTGCATTAGCTTTTTTGGCGGCGGCTGCACACTGCTGGCTCATGTTTAGCTGGTTGTCCACTAAGACTCCAAGATACTGGATGCACACTACATTAGCAGCTTCATTGAATTATTTACCAGGTTTCCAACATTTCTTTCCTCATCAGTCACTGCTAGCTCTAGTTTTATGAGTGCTTATGATTTTTGGAATGCATGTGCATCATTGAATAAGTGATCCTCAACTTTACAACTGTAAAGGAGACGTCATCTTGCTGACATTTTCAAAAGGCCTTTGATACACTTCCTTCAACTTCCTGCTGGCTTTTCCGTTAACTTTGCTTGTGAGAAACTGGCGGGGAAATCAGAAAAGATGATCACCTGTCCCCGGCAATATGGTACAGTAGGTAGCACTGTAGTGCTGTGGTGGCCACAACTTTGCCAATACAAACAATACAAGAGTTGTGATGGCGCAGTGTCAGAATGCATTACTGCAGGCTACTTCTGCTGGCTGCTGGCAATTTGGCAGTTCAAATCCCCAAAGGCTAAAGATTGACTCAGCTTTCCATCCTTCCGATGTGGGTAAAATGAAGACCCAGATTGTTGGGAGCCATATATGCTGACTCTATAAACCACTTAGAGAGGGCTGTAAAGTAATATACAGCGGTATATAAGTCTAAGTGCTAATGCTATAGTGCTATCCTTGAAAATTAAATCCCATAGGGCTAATGGGTCCCGAATTTTGGACGCATTCTTTAAGTTAGCCAATTTTAGATACCTTGATTCAAAAATTGTTGCCCTATGTTACACTGTTGTACTCAAAGTTACAAACAGACGAGCAGAGTTTTAATATTTATAGATGTGATTTGATGAAATGTAATCACAATAGCTTTTGCTGCTTTGAATTTTCACTCCATTTTATGCTGAATAATTTAGATTCTTGCAACGATTATTATTGGTGGCCTTACTAGGTCCCTTCGAACTCTACAATCCTGTACAAGCTGCAATTAAATTAGAGGGCGGGGGGAAATCTCTAAATCATGCTGTTATATTGTAAATAAGTATATTGCTTTTTTATTGAATCAGCTGGATCCAGTAACCCATCGAAGGCCTATTGTTTAGGTTTACATCCATTTCAGTGTTCTGCAGAGTCAGTTGTGTGTTTTAATGTGTTTTTTATAGCTATTATGTTTAATGGTAAAACTATATTGATGTCCTGCTATTTTTTATCTACAGGGGCTGTAGATAAGGGGCTGTAATAATGCTTCTGAGAAAACATCAATCAGCTAATTTTCAGTACATTAAAAATTATCTGAATGAATTTCATGATCAATGGATCATGCCAAGAAGGAATTAAGAAAAACTTTGAAATGTTTTGATCTTTTAATGCCTTAGGGCTTAGCGACCATTTAATGGGTTTAAAATTATGGAGTAAATTATGCTTTCAGAGCCTTTTTTTTCCACAGCAAAATCTTATGTGTCTTAAACTAGGCATTTTAAAAGTCATTGGTTGCTAAGGAAGCAATAAGACTCTACAACTTCCTTTTCAGTAGTTAAACAGAACTATTATCCAGTTGTTATATTAGAAGCAAAAGGAGAGAAGAAAGAAAAATGGAATACCACAATTACTACAGCAATTCTCTTTTATGAAATATTTCTATTTTACAAAGTGGGAAGAAATGGCATTTACCCAAAGATCAGTCAAATTGTATTTCAGTACAATTCATCTTGAAGCACTATTTTGGACCAAAACAACCCTCTTTTCTTTTTTCTTTTTTTAATAAAGTTTTATTTGGGTTTTCACACACAAAATACAAGTAAAACATCGTTTTTGAAAATAGCATGGTCCCGGGTTGAACTTCTTTATACAGACACAAAACTCAATTTCATGCTCCTTTTTGTATTCTATTCCATATCTTATACTATTTTACATTTTCTATATAGTTTTTCCCCTCTTTTAATTTTCTCAATTTTATTTTGATTATCTCATCTCAATTCAAATCATTATATTTATACTTTTGTCTGTTCTGTTTCAATTTCATATTATCTTTTCTCATTAAACAAATTTTCTCCTGTAGTTACTAATTGGAGTATGACACCTTTATATCTTTTAATTACATCCATTCAACTCTTATTTAAACTTCAATATATACCTTAAGTTTATGATCTTCAATATAATACATAATACATAACTTCCAATCGAATTCTGCTTGGCACATTCTTATAATACACACTATATTCTTTTTTTTTTTTTTTTAAAGAAAGATTGTAAATATATGTAATTATAAACCCTCATTCCATTCCAGTTCAGTTCTATCATTAATAATCATTAAAATCTTAACATCTTTAACACTTCTTTTCAATTAAATATCATACTTCCTTAAAAACACATATAATCTCCATAATTAATTTTTCCCTTATTTCTCTTCACATATGTTTTATAAATCATTAAATATATCTTTTGTTACATTTATTTATTGACAAGCATTCCACTGAATTACGATAGCTATTTTATCAGATATTTTAATCATACACTTTCATATTTTCTAAAATTATTTCTGTTTCTAATATAACCATACTATCTTATGTACCTTTGCAGAATCCCTTTTTCCATTAAGTTTTCACCCATTATCTCTAAATAGGCCCTGTTTCTCTATATTTTGCTTCTGTCCTTTATAACTTCTTTTCCTTTCTTTCTTCCCTCTCATCTTCTCCCTCCCCTTTTTACCCCCTTGTCTCTCTAGTTCTAATTCTCTCTTCTGCATTTCCCTCTTCTGTTGCTTTCTGATTTTATACTTATTTTTCACTCTATGTTTTTTTGGAGTTGTTTTTCCCAATCTTAAACTTTCCATTCTCTTTCCCCCCTTTCCTTTTTTTCCCCATCTAAGATTAATTGTTCATTAAAGATGGCTTCTTCTTTGTCGCAATCTTCTTGTTCTGCAGGCATTTCTTGTTGTTTCTCATCATTCCAAATCTCCATTTCTAAAAACTGAAATACGAAGCCAAAAGAACCTCTCCCTCCTTGTGCATCTTCTTTGTACTTTTTAAGTTCCATTTTCAGTTCTTCTAAAAATGGAGCCATTTTAAACAGTTTTAAACAACCACCCGATTGATTTTAGTCATTCAAAACAATAACCAAGAATCCAGAAATCATCAAGTAATCCAGATAGTCCTGAGTTATATCTCTTATTTCTTTTTCGACTTTCTCTTCCTGGGGTTTTTGTTGCGATATTTCAGTTAGAATGTATCTTTTGGAAGTCTTGTTGAGATTTTGCTGTAAATTCTTTTTAATTCCAGGCAGTTTTCTCCTTTCCAGATCCTACCCTTTTATTCTTTTTCTCTCCTTTCCTGTTTTCAAAAGTTTTTAATTATCCAGAAATCTTTATTATCCCTTTGACTTTTTATTTTCAGCATTAAATGCCTATTGATGTCAAAGTGGATTATTTTCCAATTTCTTGCTTAAGTCTCTTAGCTTAAGTTCTTTTGGAAGTCTTGTTGAGATTTTGCTGTAAATTCTTTTAATTCCAGGCAGTTTTCCTTTCCAGATCCTACCCTTTATTCTTTTCTCCTTTCCTGTTTTCAAAGTTTTTAATTATCCAGAAATCTTTATTATCCCTTTGACTTTTATTTTCAGCATTAAATGCCTATTGATGTCAAAGTGGATTATTTTCTTTTAAGTCTCTTAGCTTGTTCTTAGCTATAGGAAAAGGAGAAAACCAAATTTTTCCCTTTTCTCTCCTTCGCAGCTTAAAATCTTCTTATGGAACAATGTTATTGTTTTTTAACAGTTTCAATTCCAGGGTACCTTATTTGTTGCTTTTGCTGTTTGACCCGGTCAACCAAAACTTTCTCTTCTTATCTTCCTCCTGCACATTCTTTTCCGGTCGAGTTCTTCTTTGTGGTGGCCATTTCTGACCACCACTGCAACCGCCTTCGGGAAAGGGAGTAATGGCCAACTGAGGAGGAGAGATGCGGCTCTCCTCAACCCTGCTGGCAGTCTCCGCCCTCTTCATCACCTCTACGGGGTGGCTTAGCCCCAAAATCAGCTGGCTCGGGGTGCTCCAGTGGCGAGCACGGATCGAAGCCTCGCAGAGACGAGATTTTGGTCTGTCGCTGAAGAAGCTCAAACCGGAAGTCCCCAAAACAACCCCCTTTTCATCATCATACAAAAACATATTTTTTATTTTCCACTGATTGCTGTAAATGGACATCTGTTTGAGAAAGATTTTGCTGCCTAGCTTGTTTCATTACAGTATACAGTAATAGCTAAAGTTAGATCTTACTTTAGCTTTAAAGATTTATTTTAGTGATTTGAATTCACATGAGATGCTCAAATGGAATGCAATTTATTTTGTTTTTGCTTATTCACTTATCTAAGGCCACTTATCTGAGATCCTAGGCGGAGGCAGATATTTTTCTCTCTGGGCACAATGAGAATATATCTGCTGAATAAAGCTCCGTATTGGCAAAAGGAAGGGCATCCAGCCATTAAAACGCTCTGCTAGCTCCGTTCAGTGGCCCAGACTCCATCCCGCAAGGGATTATGGGGTTGTTAACTGATGATGATTTACCTAAGACCAGCCACATTGGCTTGTGAATGATGAGTTTGGGCTTAATGTAATGACTGAATCAGGGGTGGGATTCAACCGGTGTTACTACCAGTTCGGTGACTACGTTTATGCAGCATGCGTGTGTAAAAAAACCTTAAGCTGTGCCACCTGGACAGCTGAAAAGCACTGCGCGCAGGTGCGCAGCGTTTGAAAAGCCACTTTTCCCCTGCCTTTTCAACCTCAGCTGTGCCGCACAACTGTGGGTGGGTGGGCCAAACAGCAGCAAACACAGAACCGGTTCTGTGTCTGCTGCTCTTCAGAGCTACCAGTTCTATAGAGCTGGGCAGAACCGGTAGCATCCCACCCCTGGACTGAATTCAGCCCATTGCTTACTCAGTGAACAGTGAACAAGCAAACCATGGCACTGTATGATTTCCATATCCCATTCTGTATAATCAGGGGTGGGATTCAAAATTTTTAACAACCGGTTCTGTGGGCGTGGCTTAGGTGGTGGGTGTGCCTTGGTGGTCATGTTATTGGCTGGGTGCGGCCAACTCAATAGCACATCGAGGCACGCATCTCCTTGCCTGGCCTCTCATGATTGTGGGGATGCTGCAACAGTCATAAGTGTGAAAAATGGTCATAAATCACTTTTTTCAGTGGCATTGTAACTTTGAATGGTCACTCCACACAAGGAAAGTACCAGCAAAGGAGGGGGGGGAAAACTCCAGAGACGTTCCTGAGACAGGAAGTCTAGTCCTGCCAAGTATGTATTAAGGGTTAACAGCGAGGCAGTTTCTGTAAGCAACACCAGAATGTTTCCTTCCTGCCTTCCTTACAGGATTAAGCCAGTAATTTCTTCTAACAACCGGTTCTCTGAACTGCTTGGAATGTTAACAACCAGTTCTAGCGAACAGGTGAGAACTGGTAGAATCCCACCCCTGTGTATAACTCTGTCTTTCATTAGGAGCTGGCTCATGTGTGTTTCTTTTCCAGTTTAATGGAGAAAGGTTAGAAACAAAATTAGTAGAAAATGTGTTGAAATGTCAGTCTAGAAAAGATGGTCTTCATGACATTATTATTTGTCTTCCTGGCAATTGTCAACATACCAATAATGGACTGATTAACTTCATTATGAACCATTTACATAAATTAGGTTCCACACTTTCTCTTGAACTTCATTCACCAGATGCAATTTTAGGAGATAATCTTAGAAAATAAAAGTGGCTTTTGTAGTTTAACAGCTACGTTCTGTGCAATGCAATCACTTTAAAACTAACATTTGACAGCAATCAACTTGATGGAATTCCTAGCTCCCGTCTTTTATAGCAAGTATATATATTTTTTACAAAGTAAATCTATATGGTTAGCAAAAAATAATCAAAAGATTCTTCATCCATGAGAAGCTTGTCAGATAAATAAATGAATGTCATGTTTCACCATTTAATCTTTATTGAATACAACATACAGTAATTTTTATATAGCATTTTAAGGTATTTGAAGAAGACACTTTCAGGAAGATTAAAGGTGTAAGTGGACTGAGAAGTGGTTCTTTTTCACTGGGAAAGACTGTTGGGTATTGTTATGGTGCAAGTTTTTTTGTACATGGCCTTAGTCTAGGGGTCCCCAAACTTAGCAACTTTAAGACTTGTGGACTTCAACTCCCAGAATTCTGGGAGTTGAAGTCCACAAGTCTTAAAGTTGCCAAGTTTGGAGACCTCTGCCTTAGTCCTAATCCCTCATAACTGCATATTCTACACATTCATACTGTCACAAGCTCAGCCCTACTACCTCATGAACATCAATAGTTAGCTGCCTATGATATCTAATTAACCAAAAATACAAATGATAAAATAACACGAGGATTAACCCAAGCAACCTAAAATAAATAAATAGGAAATACAGTGGTTTATTTACAATGTATGACAATGATCAGGTTTGAGGTAAAGCGTAAAAAGAAAGAACAATCCATGAAAAAAAACACCCAGAATTCTGGATTAAGGAATATAGCTGGAGTGTTACCTTCAATTTATGATTTATTGTCAAAAAGAAGCCGTATCTCCTTTGCTGGTATGAGTTGGTTTGCTAATTGTAGTAAGCCAAAGCACATTAAGATTTATCTGTCGAAACTGAATTTTAGTCAGCCCAATTCAACTCACAGGCTGAGAACATTGGAGAAAGAAGGAATATTACGTACATATTCCACCTTGAGTTAATAATAATAATAATAATAATAATAATAATAATAATAATAATAATATTCTATCTACCTATTATCTATTTACTTATCTATCATCTATCCACCTATCACCTATCTACCTATCATCTGTCTGTCTGTTTGTCTCTGTACCCATCCATCATCTACCTACCTATTTACCTACCTATTGTAATTAAACAGGTTTAAACAGCAACTTTATTCTACAACTTCCATATTAAAGTAACCCCAGTATATTTATTACATTACTAAAATAACTAATTTGCGATGATGATGTTCTTCAATCAGTTGAGTCCTTCTCCTAGCGATTCTATGGGCCATATCTCTTCACATCTTCTGATCTTGCATTAAACTAATTTGTACCAGGCTCAAACTACTTTTCATATGGGAGTCTCATGGATAAAATTCCTGCAGAATTACTACCAGTGTGAGTGAGTAAATTAACTTAATGAAATGGAGTGGGGGGTTAATATTCTCCACCCATATTCATCACCACTTATTGCAACAATCCAGTCAAATCTGAACTCCTTGACTGAAACAAAATCGGTTCCAGCCATGAATCTCCCACCTTATATGTAATCTGGATCATATATTTTATCAATTTTACTTTGACCTTGCTATTATCTCTAGATACACATGGAGATACACATACAGCTTTCAAGACTGATCAACTTTCCTAGGACATGAGCTTTTGTGAAAAGTCATGCCCTAATAAAATTGACTGGTCTTAAAGGTGTCACCAGACTCCCATATCAGTTTGTTATCATACATTTCATAATTTTTCCTCCATATTTTATAATTATGAGATAGTGCTGGGTAAAGAAAATCTGAGGATTTCCTCCTCCACCCCTGTTTAGCTGAGTCCTCCTTTCCCATTATCATTTAATGTAATAAGAGAGAACTTGCTTTGGAAATTCACTTCTAAGAAGAAAACAACTATGGTAAAACCATTCATATATAGTATTCTTAAATTTACTGGGCAAGGGATGGCCAAGTGGCATGTATAAATGTCTTTCATTGTTCAATTACTTCCATGATGTCCTCCAGCCTTCCTAGCTTCTTCCTTCGATTCACTCTTTGACCTGGGAGGCTGGAAAGTTAGACTCCCAGTACAGAAAAACATCATCAGCAGAAACCCTGCTTGCTGTTGCTTCCAACAATCACGTAAATTATCTGGAATTTAAATGATCGAGCCGCTGAGAAAAAGATAGAAGAGCAGATGACTTTTCCACAGATGAAGAAAATGTTTATTGCAAGGCAGATTTCAACACAGGGCTCCTCCCTGAAGTTGGACTAACTCTTTCTTTGGATGGTAGCACGTATTTTAATCCAAGTCAGGCTGTTATGCAGAGAAGGCAGATCTTAAACTTTTGCTAGTGTTGTAATTTGGTCTCTTGCTGCCACAGCCAATCTGCGTTCATGACCCATGAGGGACTGTAGTTGTAGTTGCACATCTGTTCTGCTCTAGAAAATAAAATAAAAATAAAAAAGGTAACCCTTTTCACCCTGGGCTCAATTCCTTTTAAATACTGCATGAAGAAGAAGAAGAAGAAGAAGAAGAAGAAGGAGAAGGAGAAGGAGGAGGAGGAGGAGGAGGAGGAGGAGGAGAAGAAGAAGAAGAAGAAGAAGAAGAAGAAGAAGAAGAAGAAGAAGAAGAAGAAGAAGAAGAAGAAGAAGAAGAAGAAGAAGAAGAAGAAGAAGAAGAAGGAACCACATCGTATAGTTCAAAAATAAAAATAAAAATGCTCACATGCAAAGGCCTTTTGTGCAGCCCTTTGTTCTTGCTGAGTCTTTTGCCAGCTGTGTAGTCAAACAGCTGGTGCCAAAAAATTTGGAGAAGAGTTCAGATGCTTTACCAAAAAAATAAAATAAAATCACTCTGTAGCCATGGAATGGGGGAAGTTGCTTCCCCTTTGAGTATGTGAATATACAAGTCAAAAGCCAAATTCTTCCGCATTTGCATAATTTGCACAGTATTTTGTTTACTTAGAATGCATTATATACATCCTGTTTCTTAGCATGAGAACATTTTAAATATTTGCCCCAACACATTTTGGTAGGTCAGTACGATTGATTCAACATTCCACGCAGTCTTTTAATTATATTGTATACTCTGGTTTCTCTTCAGATCGTATGAATCTACTGTATCTTATCTAAGGATGCAGGTCATTGCTAAAAGCCATCACTATTGTGCATGCTGGCTGAGACCAGCAGCTTCTTGAACATCTCAGTTTCCTCGCTTTTATTCTACAGGGATCCAGACAGTTCTATTAAGGACATGTTTAGAAAATTATTAAGATCTCTGCTGTGGAGCAGATCTATAACCAACCACATTTACCAACGGTGATCATAATGTTCAGTTCAGCAGATCATGGCAATAAACCATAACTCCTTTAACCATAAGACTATGTTATGCGTAAGCATTCTGTATGGCTTTAGTATGTTGCATAAATTTAGCTGTGTTTTGTATGTTTTATCGGTTAAAGTATTGTGAAAACCTTGTATTATATTTTTTTATAATAGATTTTGATTAAAGCAGTTGAATGCATGTTATGGATCCTCCATTAGTTGGCAAACATATAGTTCTTTTTTATGCCACTAGCAACTTGTAAGAGGCAGATGATCATATAACAAACATGTGTCAGCTGTGTTGAATTAATCCAAATTTCTTGTTCTGGGGGAAACACTAAATCATAAACTACACATAATAATGCAAGTTGACCATACACTAAACCACAGTAAATAAGTGAATTATTACCATAAGTATTCATTACTATTCTTCTTTCATCTTCTCTGATTTTATTATTTTTGCCAAATTATTTTTGCCTTATTAGTTTTGGTCAAATACGATCAAATGTTTGGTAAAATGTGAGAGTAAAATATGAAAGGAGGGATAAAGGAAGAATGGACCAGCAACTCTGTAGCTGTACTATGGTGAAAAAGAAAGAAAGAAAGAAAGAAAGAAAGAAAGAAAGAAAGAAAGAAAGAAAGAGAGAGAGAGAGAGAGAGAGAGAGAGAGAGAGAGAGAGAGAGAGAGAAGCACAGTTAAACGAAACTCCCTCAGTGACAGAATAAAAATAAAAACAGAAACTCTAATGAATACCATAAGTATACAATATCCACAGTTGGCAAATATTGAACAAAAATAGCTTCCAAAAGCCCTCTGGATTAGTCCCATTTTTTTATAGTTGTATGGAAGGAAGCCAGGTCAAGGGCCAATCTAACATCTGGGGAGAGACTATTCTATAGTAGTTGTGGAGGTGGTCCCAAGGATGACTAGCCTCTCCCTGTGTCATTAAGGAGCACAGCACAATTGTGCTTTTTTAAAAAATTCTTTAGCAAAAAGCTTTTTCAGCATTTGGAAGAAAGGATGGTCATCTTAGTTCTGCACTTAACTCCACCATTTCTCCTGGAGATGCTGCTGAAAACGTTTTCAATACATTGCCCAAATTGTACATATTGATAATGTCCACATCATCGTGTGTCAACATTGATTATACTATCCTGCATAAGAAAGAAAAATAGACAAATGCCTTGAATTACATTTCAGCAGCCTTGTTAAAAGCTGATGCAGCATCACCACCACCACTACTACTTCTTCTTCTTCTTCTTCTTCTTCTTCTTCTTCTTCTTCTTCTTCTTCTTCTTCTTCTTCTTCTTCTTCTTCTTCTTCTTCTTCTTCTTCTTCTTCTTCTTCTTCTTCTTCTTCTTCTTCTTCTTCTTCTTCTCCTCCTCCTCCTCCTCCTCCTCCTCCTCCTCCTCCTCCTCCTCCTCCTCCTCCTCCTCCTCCTCCTTTTCCTCCTGGTCCGCTTTTCACATCATTTAACACCACTTTGCATGGTTGGTTGCATCTCTGGGATGCAAGCCCACAACTTGCATGTCTTTATTGATGGTGTCTCGCCATCTCTATTTTGGATGCCCACGAAGTCGCCGGCCATTGACTTCTCGTTGGTAGGCTGTCTTGGCAACGGTGGAAGGTGTGCTCTCTGGACATGTCCATACCAGTGGAGCTGACCTTCTCTCATCTTCTCTATAATTGGTACTACAGCAAAATGTCAAATGGTGTTATTTGTGATGTGGTCAAGAAAGGAGATATCCAATGGAGAAAGGAAAGCTTAATATTTTAACTCTCAGATCTGTGTCTTCCCTACTTTGCTTTTTTTTTTCCAAGACAGGGTAGAGTTTCCCACAACTCCCAGCTTTTTAAGAAGCCCGTTTATCATAAGAACTCCTGTCAACTCAACGTCAATCAGTTCTAGAAAACTGTCTCTGATAGAATTGCAGGACATGTCCAGGAGATTCTGTGGTTCTTGTAAATGCACTATTAAAGTCATTTGCATAAAGGCCATAGAGTTGCCACAAATTTCTGTTTTACTCCTGTTGTCAGTAACTGTGTGATGTTATTTTGAAAATGAGGACAATTCTTACAAGCCCTTAGATGCACATTCTACACCATCAAACTCAACCATCAGTGTTACAGATTTAAAGAAATTCCCATGATTTGCTACGTATGTTGGATGTTCTGAAGTATGCTAATTTCTGTGTAGCTTTGTCTCAATAGCAGTGGGCTTTGCAGAATATTTTTCCAATAAGGAAATTCTGATGCAATCATGATCTAATGATCATTTGTGGTGACTTCTGAAACTCCTTTCAACTGAGGCGTGATGGTACAGTGGTTAGAATGCAGTATTGCGGGCTAATTCTGCTGATTGCTAGCAGTTCGCATCTCACCGATTCAAGGTTGATTCAGCCTTCCATCCTTCTGAGGTTGGTAAAATGAGGATCCACATTGTTGGAGGCAATAATAAATAATAATAAACTACTTAGAGAGGGCTCTAAAGCACTATGAAGCAGTATATAAGTCTAAGTGCTGTTGCTGTGGAATACACTCTGGTCATTTGCTATTTCTCATAGCAAGTCAGAAGTCTATGGAGATTCTCAGTCATCCAGGTCATGGTTGTCCCAAAGGTGCTTTTTCAAGAGGCAACTGGACTTTCTGGTTTTTCTTGGAAGACATTTCACTTCTCATCCAAGAAGCTTCTTCAGCTCTGATTGGATGGTGGGGAATGGAAGGATTTATACTCCTTGCAGACAGCTGGTGATAGAACATCATTTATCTCCAGTCTAAAACACAGTCCTTTCAACAGTTCCAAGAACGCTCCACACCCATTTGCACCACTCAGGTGACCCTGAGGACAAAGATAAATCTCCAGGTGGCCTTAATGACTAGCAAAAAGAATGCAAAGGACCAGCTGTCCGCAAGGAATATAAATCCTTCCATTCCCCACCATCCAGTCAGAGCTGAAGAAGCTTCTTGGATAAGAAGCGAAACATCTTCCAAGAAAAACCAGAATGTCCAGTTGCCTCTTCAAGAAGCAACTTTGGGATATAGCAAGTCAGATTTTCATCGAGATTAGGGTTGCAACATTTTACACCCCAGTCCCTGACAAACTGTAATAGAAATAGAGTGTAGAATGATAGCATCTCACAAACTATCAAAGCATAATTATTGTGCTCGAAAATTTGCAAAGATTATACATTTGTGGGAGAAACAAGCTCTGTGGAAGCAGAGAAGTTTGCATTGACTGCAGCGGAACCTTTCCACAGGAAAGTTTTCAGATATATCTTTACTTCCCTCTAGTGGAGCTTATACAAGTGGCAGATATTTTTAAACCTCTTCATCATTAGGTTTGGGTGTTCAGTGAATTCATGAAAGGTGTGAATAAGTGTCTACAGAGAACCTGGTTTTCATTAAATCAACATTCTGTGCAGTGGTGGGATTCAAAATTTTTTACTACCAGTACTGTGGGCGTGGCTTGGTGGATCTGGCAGAGGAAG
This sequence comes from Notechis scutatus, assembly GCF_049901735.1. Lineage (NCBI taxonomy): Eukaryota > Metazoa > Chordata > Lepidosauria > Squamata > Elapidae > Notechis > Notechis scutatus. The sequence continues at coordinate 14,501,106 of NC_142012.1, read as the reverse complement.
GATACTGTAAAATCTCCATTGCCAACCCACTCCAGGGGAAGATATACTGCAAAATCCCATTCCCTCCCCAGCCCACTAACCTGCTTTCCAGTTCCATTCTCCTGTGCAGAAAGAAGACCCAGCCAATCAGCTGGGACTCAGGAGGCAGAGAATAGATGGGGGCAGAGGTGGCATTCAGCAGGTTCTGACCAGTTCTGGAGAATCGGTAGCGGAAAGTTTGAGTAATTCGGAGAACCGGCAAATACCACCTGTGACTGGAGATTTTACACTATCCTTCCCCTGCCATGCCCACCAAGCCACGCCCACAGAACCGGTAGTAAAAAAAATTTGAATCCCACCATTGGATGGGGGCGGGACCAGTCAGAGGTGGTATTTGCCAGTTCTCCGAACAAAATTTCCGCTACCGGTTCTCCAGAACTGGTCAGAACCTGCTGAATACCACCTCTGATTCTATGGTTTGACTATAATGGGATGTAACATAGCCTTCCTCAGCCTTGGGACCTGTATGAACTGTAGTTATTGGGCATGTTTATAGCTAGTCCTTGATGTACGAGCATTCATTTACTGACCACTTGAAGTTATAATGGCACTGAAATCCTCATGCTTACGAGTGTCACGGCATCTCCATGGTCACGTGATCATCATTCAGGTGATTGGCAACCGGTATGTATGCATGATTGTTGCCGCATCCTGGGGTCATGTGATCCCCACTTGTGACCTTCCCAGCGAACTTCCAATTAGCAAAGTTAATGGGGGACATCAGAATGGCTTAACGACTGGATGACTCACTTAACAACTGGAGTGATTTGCTTAACAATTGTGATGGTAAGTTGAGGACTACTCACCAAAGATAACGAGTAGAAAAAAATGGCATTGTGCTAACCAGATTCTCTATCCAAAACGAGTTTGTAATAGGAAGAGAGAACAGAAAGAAAGGGTTAAGAGGCAATAACCACAGTAGAAGTGCAGATGGGCGAGTGTGCCAGTTCAGTTTTTCATTTTTAAAGGTTATTCTGTCGATCTTAGGGTTATTTTCCCTTTTTTCAAAAAATGTTAAATTAACAACAGCATAAGTATAATGAAAGCGGAAGAGAGAGGACCCTGGGGCCCTCAATAACAGGGGCCTTCCATGATCCCTGCTTGCTACCCACTTCATCTTCCACAAACCTGATTGAGTAGGGTAAGGCTATGATATAGAGATATTGAGACTCTAGAAAGAGTGCAGAGAAGAGCAACCAAGATGATTAGGGGCTTGGAAGTTTAAACATAATGAAGAATAGTTGCGAGAACTGGGCATGGCTAGTCTAGTGAAGAGAAGGACCAGGGCTGACATGATAGAAGTGTTTCAATATTTTAGGGGCTGCCACAGAGAGGAGCGGGAGGACAACCTAGTTTCCAAAACATCCAAAGGCCAGACAAGAAACAATGGATATGAACTGATCAAAGAGAGATTCAACCTAGAAATAAGGAGAGATTTTCTGACAGTGAGCAATAGAACAGTTTTCCTTCAGAAGATTTTGGCTGCTTCATTACTAGAGGTTTTCAAGAAGAGAGTGGACAGCCACTTGTCAGAAATGGTATAGAATCTTCTGCTTGACCTGGCGGGTTGGATTAGATGACCTACAAGGTCCCTTCCAACTCTGTTATTCTGTAGAGTCTAGAACAGGGGTGTCAAACTCACGTCACGTCATCATGTGACATATCATGACTTCCACCACCCCCTTTGCTAAACCAAGGGTTGGCGTGGCCAGCGTGTGACGCATCTGGCCCATGGGCTGCAAATTTGGCACCCCTAGTCTAGAGTTTCTGTTGTTTACATCTCAGTTGTATGAGCAGTTGTGTGTCCCTAGAGCAGAGCCTCTGGAGTTTCCCTAAGCTGGCCATTCACTTCCTCTTCTCATTCTTCTTCCAAGTTGTGAAGGAAGTCAGAGGAGAGGGAGAGAGAATAGGCATGCCATGCACCAGATCGTTTTGGATGAGAAAATGAGAGTGAAAAAACTCTCTACTATGATAAATTGATATACTCACAGGTGGTTTCTTTCCTCTACACCCATCAATCTTTTTCAAGTTTTACTGCGCTGTAATTTCTTTGTTTCATTATTGTGAGCGGCCAAGAATCATTGAAAGTTGGGTGGCATGCAAGTTTAATAAATTATGATTATGGTTCTTCACACAATCAGCCAGATGTTTAGACTGGATTCGACGCTTTTATCCACTAATAGAGTCCTTCCCAAGGAGCTAGGACAGGCAGATGTTGTTTATTATTGTCACTTTTTGCTTCAGGGTTTTTTTTAGTCATTTAATCACGAAGCTTAGTCCATTTTATTCCCTATGGCATTTTTTTTTAAAGTTATAAAGCACTAGGGGCAGAGAACTGCTTCCTTATTCTTAGCATAGCATCTTCATTCTCTTCATCAACACAATACGAATTAGTGGAATTTGCAGAGACAATCAAAATGAGCAATACAGTGCTGATGGCATTGCAATGGAAGCCCCACCCTTTTTATATATATTGCCAACATTCCATACAGGTACAAAAGTTTTAAAAACTTTAACCTTAGACTGTTGACTGTTGACCTCACCCCATTCCTAAGAGGTCTGTAAGGGGCATGCATAAGCGCACCAGCATGCCCACTATCCCTGTCCTAATGTTCCCTTTTATTCATATTCATTTCATGTAATCATAATCATGTTTATACTTATATCTGTTATCTAATACATGCTCGACAAACAAACAAATAATAAAAAATAAAAAGGGCAGGGCCTTAATCACACTGCCCTTTTTATTTTTTATTATTTGTTTGTTTGTCAAGTATGTATTACAGAGGTGGAATTCAGCAGGTTCTGACCACTTCTGGAGAACCAGTAGCGGAAATTTTGAATAGTGTGGAGAACCGGCAAATCCCACCTCTGACTGCCCCTGCCCCCATCTATTCTCTGCTTCCCGAGTCCCGGCTGATCAGCTGGGTCTTCATTTGTTGCCTTGCACAGGAGAACGGAGCTGGAAAGCAGGTTAGTGGGGTGGGAAGGGAATGGGATTTTACAGTAACCTTCCCCCAGGAGTGCAGATGGAATGGAGATTTTACAGTATCCTTCCCCTGCCACGCCCACCAAGCCACATCATGCCCACCAAGCCACGGCCACAGAACTGGTAAATTTTTTTGAATCCCACCACTGATGTATTAGATAACAAACAAACTCCCACCCTAACCCAAAGGCGCTTTCCCAGAAGGCATCTGGATTCTCTTGTGAGTTTGTGAGAACAAACTCACTAGGACAAGATGCAGTAGTCCATCTGCATCTGAAAGTCACTGGTCACTCTTTTTCCCCATTTAACTTCTTCATTAGTTTATTGAAGTATAAAATACAAAGGAAGAAAAACCATGGAAAAGTAAAAAGAGAGGAAGGGGAAAAGAGGGGGTATAGTGGAACGGGAGAGAAAAAGAAAAAGGCACCAACTTCCGACTTTCTTTAGCATAGTCATAGGTAACAACATTACAACCACAACTTTTTTGCTTTTGCACAACAATATGTACAAGCCATGTCTATAACAATAAGCCTGTCCAGTTTACAAAAACAAAATCAAACTTTCAGTTTTGTTCTCATTGCAAACACAACATTATTTCTATTGTAAGTAAAGTTTCTATCATACAGCACAGGCATATTCTTTATAACTATAACCTATTTAGGTTTTCTTTCAGGGGGTGGAAGTATGTAAACAGTCACACTAATATTCATGGGGCAAGTACAGCAGAATGGTTTACCTACATCCAAAACAGTAATTGATGATTGTTGTTGTTGTGTTGTTAGTTGCAAAGTCATGTCTGACCCATCGTGACCCCATGGACAACGTTCCTCCAGGCCTTCCTGTCCTGTACCATCCCTCAGAGTCCCTTTAAGCTCACGCCAACTGTTTCGATGACTCCCTCCAGCCATCTCATTCTCTGCCATCCCTTCTTCTTTTGCCTTCAACAGCATTAGGCTCTTCTCCAGGGAGTCCTTCCTTCTCATGAGGTGGCCAAGGTCTTTGAGTTTCATCTTCAGGATCTGGCCTTCTAAAGAGCAGTCAGGGTTGTTCTCCTCTAGGACCGACCAATCTGATCGCCTTGCAATCCAAGGGACTCGCAGGAGTCTTCTCCAGCACCAGAGTTCAAAGGCCTCCATTCTTTGGCGCTCAGCCTATTGATGATAGCAGCAGAAGAAGCAAGATCTGGGTTATCCGACTATAACAGTTAAAAATATATATTGCTTCCCCTGCTTTTGCGACATGGCATTAAAAGAAAAACCAGTTGTCAAGGCTGAGATTGCAAGAAAAAGGAGCAGGATCTTGCATCATTTGGCTCATCATCAATCCATTGAATTGTGGTTTCTGCTGCTTCAGCAGGAATGTATGGCTGTATTCCGAAAAGAGAAGCAGATTAAAGTCACCTGGACACGTACAACTCTAATGCAATAATATGAATTGTATCAGGCAGATGGGATATGGAGCTAAACAAAGTCTTCGTAAAACAAGAATCCAGAACAATCTAAGATATTGAGTTTTCATAAGTGTGGCTAATAGGCCATCCTTATAATAAGAGGTTCAAAATGGCTGTCATATCGTATTATGTTTGCACTACCTTCAGGGCTGCTTTGATGGTTTTCATGCTCTTGTTCTTAGAGAAATATATTCAGTATTTATTCCACATCACCAGCCAAGGTGTGTTTTCAGCCATTAAGAGCTGAGCTGAGCTCTGTGTGGTGTCACTGAGAAAGGTTAGAGCAGTGATGGCTAACCTTTTTTGGCACCAAGAGCCCAAAGCGCGCGCACCCCCAAAATGCAACGTGCACATGGGTTGCATGCATCCCACCCCAACGCATGCATGTGCAACCCCCCATGCCTCTCACACATGTTTGTGTGACCCCCTGTCCATGTGCCCCACTCTTGTGCATGCATGCATGACCCCTGCATATGTCTCCCCTCACATGCGCGGCAGAGACCCGAAGTTCAGCTGGCTGACAGGAGGTGTGGGCTCACGTGTGACGGAGCTGAGCTGGGGTGATGGCTCGCATGCCCAGAGAGAGGGTTCTGCATTGCAAAGATTCACCATCACGGGTTTAGAGGTAAGAACCAGGACAGTATGAATTTAGTGAGCTAACTGGAGGCCTTTGGAAGATGCTAAAATGCCAAGAAGCCTTCTACTAGAGAAGACTTATTTTTCTCAAAAGGATCTTTCGAAGCTTTGGGACTTTGATGTTATATATGTTGACAGCAGCAAGATTACTTTATGCACACACAAAAATAGAAGGACCCTTTGATTCCTACAATGGATGCATGGCTGCAAAAGTTGATGGAGTTAGCAGAGATGGCCACATTGACAGCTCTCATTAAAGAAAAGAACACGATTAACTTTGTTTCTGCTTGGAAACCAGTTTTGGACTTTGTGCTTGAGGTGGGGCGGGGAGAATGAAACTTCGATTTTGAATTTTGCCGATTAGATAGGTTTGTTGTTATAGAAATGGCCAGTCTGTATTATTATGTAAAAGTAAGAAGATGAGGTTTGGCGTGGTGGCAAAGTGGTTAGAATGCAGTACTGCAAGCTACTTCTGCTGACTGCCGACTGCCAGCAGTTCAACAGTTCGATCCTGGCTGTCTCAAGGTTGACTCAGCTTTCCATCCTTTTGAGGTGGGTAGAATGAGGACCCAGATTGTTGGGGGTAATAGGCTGACTTTGTAAACCCCTTAGAAAGGGCTGTAAAGCACTATGACGCAGTATATAAGTCTAAATGCTATTGCTGTAAATCTTATTCTACTGCACCAAAAAGAGTCAAAAGTCAGCACTTTTTCTTTCCCTTTACCCTACACTTTTCCCTTCTCTTTTCCCTTCCTTATTTTCAGATTATTTTCTTTTGCATTGTTGTATATTATATTAATTACATTTTTAATGCTAAGAAAAAAAGGATCTTGGAAGCATAGCTGCTCACAGACTGAAGGAATGTCAACAGGATGTCATGGCTGCAAAAGGCAATTGCAATTTTAGGTTGTATTAAAAGAAAAATTGTTTTGAGCGCCATTCAGTTTTGTGTTATTCTAACCTTTATTTCAAATATTGTTTTTCTAGCCCAGACATAGATTGTCAGAGAGCAAGTTGGAACAAAAACAAAAATCAAAGCAATAAGGATGATTGGGAGACTGAAAGAAGCAAATCCAAAGAAAGCATGAATTGGGCCTATTTAGCCTCTACAAGACTTTGACTACAGATAGTCCTCGACTTATTACCACAATTGAGGCCAAAATGAGATATTTGTTAAGCGAGTTTTGCTCCATTTCATGACATTTATTGCCACACTTGTCCAATGAATTGTTGTAGTTGTTAAATTAGCAACACAGTAGTTAAGTAAATCTGGCTTCCCCATTGACTTGGCTCATCAAAAAGTCACAAAAAGTGATCATATGACCTTGGGACACTGTAACTGTCATAAATATGAACCAATTGCCAAGCACCTGAATGTTGATCATGTGCCCATGGGGATCCTACAATGGTTCTAGTGTGAAAAGTGGTCATGAATCACTTTTCCAGTGCTGTTGTAAGTTTGAACGGTCACTAAATGAACTGTTGTAAGTTGAGGACTATCTGTGCTTCCAAATCTCCACCATATTTTTGTGATCTCATATGACAACTGACTTGTCATTTGAGCCAATTGCAGAATACAAAAACGCAGTCAGAAGAGAAGAAAATACTTCCTCCCTCTTCCAGCACCTTAAAGCCACAGGACATGAAATTAATTTCGAAGGAACCAAATTAATATCCAACACTGAACACTCCAGCAAGAGAATAATCAGGGAAGCCATCGAGATAGAGAAACACCACCATAACATGAATAGACGGGATGATACCTCCCGCCTACCAGACATCTGGAAGCTAGCCCTCACCAACATATGAGTCCCAGCCATGAAAACCAACACCAGACCCAAAACAATGTGGGATACCACCGCCAATCCCCCTCATTAGTCCCAGGGCCAAGCCCATCTATAAACGAAGGACAACCACCATCCAGAAAACAGACCACGGCTGCTTTGCCAGCTGTCGCATCCCCCAACCCCAAAACCAAACAAGCTGACACACACCAAGAACACAGACCCAGACCCCAAACTCGAAGCCAGACTAAAACCCAGAATGCTACATCACAGCCACCCACTCAGGACATCACATCAGAAAACTCAGGAAATTACACCACAAGAACTCAAGAAGTTACAACACAGCAAATGACCCAGGATATCACAGCACAAGACCAAGGATACTACAGCAATAAATCTCACAAGGTCATCTCACAACCCATTACCCAAGCCGTTACTACACAGGAGGCTAATGGAAAAGAGATCAAAACACAAACGACCCAGGAGATTACAACGCAGGACCCAGGATACCACAACAAAAGAACTCACAAGCCCATCACACAACCCATTACCCAAGCCGTTAAAACACGAGAGGCTAATGGAAAAAAGATCACTACAAAACAAACAACCCAGGAGATTACAGCACAAGATCCAGGATATCTCCACAACAAAACTCACAAGGCCATCACACAGCCCAACATCAACTCCATCAACCAATCAAGAGGCAGCAGTGCAGCCAACTAGCCCGGCACAGCAGCCCCCACCACCAGTATATATAGAGAGACGGCAGCTCCAATCACACACTGCTTGCACTGGCACAAAGCCGAAAGCACCAGCCTGAGGATGGCGAGTGGGACCTCGCCAAAATGTCACCAAGATACTCTTAATCTTACATGGGAAAAGACCCAAACACACCTAGACCTACATATCTGTACCCATGAAAATCTACGAATATATATGCTTTTAAAGTTGTAGCAACGTTTCAGCAGAATCTCATCTGCCATCATCAGGCTTCTGTATTGTGTTCGTCTGTGAGTCAGACTTTTACAGTTGTTTCAGTTTTAAATTTGGGGCTAGCCTACTGCTGTGCCAGAATGGTTTTTTCTTCATCCTGATTGGTTGGGAGTCTTGGTCTGTGTTTATTGGTCTTGGAGTTTGCTATGTTCTGCTTGATTGGTGTTTCTAATATCTTCTGTCTGTTTTGTGGCTTTTTTTGTCTTGATTGGCTGGCAACATTGTGTTCCTGTATTGGAGGCTTTTAGTGGAGCTTGGCTCCGAGTAAATGGATGGCTATCATTTATTAGGAAGCTAGGTTTCATCTGGGTGCCTGGTTGGGGTGTGTTTGAGCTGGAGGTATCAGGGGGGATCTGTTTGTGCCCAGGTGTTTGCCTGGCTTGTGGTGTGGAGATTTTATTTTATACAAGCCAGGCAAACACCTGGGCACAAACAGATCCCCCCTGATACCTCCAGCTCAAACACACCCCAACCAGGCACCCAGATGAAACCTAGCTTCCTAGCAAATGATAGCCATCCATTTACTCGGAGACAAGCTGCACTAAAAGCCTCCAATATATATATTTATATGGGATGCATGTGTAAAAATCAAGCTAGGACTTACTTTCGGGGTAGGTCATATTTTTGGGGAAACAGGGTATATTATTTCCAATATTCTGTCATGTTGGAAAGAATAAGAAGAAATTATACCTCTCCGACAAACCTATAGATTCCTGCACAATCTTTTGGGCTTTATGTGTTTCCAAATGTTGCAATGTGTTTCAGATTCCAAAATCATAGAAATATGTATAAAATGTGCACTTCGGACTAAAAAATATTGAGACGTATGCTGCAAGAATATGTTTAAAAATATACTGTATATCCAAAGAAGAAAAAATACATTCAAAATGCTTTTTAAATTCTAAGGTTCATGCTGATTTTGTTAAAAAAATAAGTTGCATACTAATGCCAAAATGGGGCAGGAGTAACTTCCAAATGCCTGGAAGTGGATACCGACTAGAAATAGATTGGTCTATCCATCTCTGTTAAAGGACTCTGACCTTCCAAAGAACATTTCTTTTTCTTTGCTTTCCTTTTCTCACTGGAGAGGGGGAAAAAAAACCCCCCACAAGCACTCAATAATAACTAGTGGAGGAAAATGAATACATTTTCCGAATGACTGCCATTGAATTCAATTACTGGCAGGGTGGCACATGCTTTAAAGATTCTGAGTATTAAACTGAACGAGCCTAACAATAGATGTTTGATTAGAATCTGGTTCTTGAATGGTGAGTCTCTTTTTAAATAATCTCACAAGGCCTGCTTGGCAAAAAGAAGAAAAAAAGAAAAAGAAACCAAACCTCAAAACAGTTCTTTTAAAAGGCCCTGCAAATCAGAGCAGTTGTGTGAAAAACGGACATAACTCACTTTTTTCAATGCCTTTGTAACTTTGAATGGTCACTAAACAAAGTGTTGTAAGACGAGGACTACCTGTATGTAATTTTGACACTCCTGCCCATAATCTCCCGGGGTCACCTCCGCTGAGGATCCATATACTCCTTCATCAGTCTTGTTATTGCAAACCATTTTTAAATGTCCTCCCAGAAGTCAAATTGTAAATCTAGACCAGGCGTGCCAAATTCGATTTCATTGAGGGCTGCATCAGGATTGTGTTTGACCTTGGGGGGTGGGTGTGGTGGACAGGATAGACGTGGCCAGCTCAACATCAAGTTGTGTTGCACTGGCCTCCTGCAGCCCTCTGCCAGCGAAAATGGAGCCCGGGAGGTTGTGTGTGCCCCCCCAGCTCCATTTTCTCTGGCAGAGGGGGCTGCAGGAGGCTGGCGTGGCTGAAAATGGAACTCAGGAGGACTGTGCGTGCCTTCACAAGCTCCATTTTCATTGGCAGAGGGCTGCAGGAGGCTGTTGCGGCTGAAAACGGAGCTTTTGGGTGTGTGTGCACATTTTCACTGGCAGAGGCACTGTGGGCCGGTCCTTCACTGTTTCCAGGGTGGCCCTGCAGGCCAGATCTAAGCATCCCACAGGCCGGATCCAGCCTGTAGGCCTTGAATTTGACAGCCTTGATCTAGAAACTCATATACAGTGTTAGTCCTGGATTCCTGAATACTGAAAGTTATGAACTGTGCTAGATACAGCTTCGATCACGGATTGATTACATATCATCAAGTCTTTGTCAACTCTTAGCAACCACAACTACTTAAGCATCCACATGGTCATGTGATCAAAATTTGGAAGCCTGGCAACTGCTTCATATTTGAGCCTTTTGTGCCTCGAATGAGAACGTATGGTTTAATTTTTTTGTCTTGATGAATCAGTGGTTTCGGTGGTTTGTCATGGCATTCTCAGGAACCTTCTCCATCATCAATGTTCAAAAGGGTCAATATTGTAATTCTCCAAATCCAACAGCCTCATGATACTTGAATGATGTCAAAGCGGTAAACATATAGAATAGAATGGAATAGAATTCTTTATTGACCAAGTGTGATTGGACACACAAGGAATTTGTCTTGGTTCAAATGCTTTCAGTGTACATGAAAGAAAAGATACATTTGTCAAGAGCCAAGAATCATAAGGTACAACACTTAATAATAGTCATAGGGTACAATAAGCAATCAAATCATACTAGGAAACAGTCAATAAAAATTTTTAGGATACCAGTGACAAGATTACAGTCATACAGTCATAAGTGGGAGGGGATGGGTGAAAGGAAGGATGGGAAAATTAATAGTAATAGTAATGCAGACTTAGTAAATACAATAGTTTGGCAGTGTTGAAGGAATTATTTGTTTAGCAGAGTGATGGCATTCAGGAAAAAACTGTTCTTGTGTCTAGATGTTCTGGTGTACAGTGCTCTATAGCATCGTTTTGAGGGAAGAAATTGAAACAGTTTATGTCAGGGATGTGAGGGGTCAATATTTTCATAGCCCTCTTTTTGACTCTTGCAGTATACAGGTCCTCAATGGAAGGCAGGTTGGTAGTAATTGTTTATTCCAACACACTTTCTTCCTCCTAGTTCCCACACAACAACAACTCTGTGAGATGAAGTGGGCTGACAGAGAGTGACTGGCCCAAAGTCACCCATCTGGCTTTCATAGTTAAGGCAGGACTTGAACTCACAGTCTCCCACTTTCTAGCCAGGTGCCTTACTAGACCAAATTGTCTCTAATCGTGATTTGAAACAAATATGAATAAACTTTTTTGGTGAGAGGTGAGAGGATGAAGTGAAGAAAGGCAAATGGTAAAAACAATTAAGGTAATTTCTGACAAGTCATTTTGGCTCCGTTCTTCCATAAATTATGTAGTGCCTTCTCTGCCCCTTTTATCATTGTTTAAAAGACCATAAGAGACCCTTTCCTTTGTTTTGGATAATTGAGTGGTGTTACTTTGATGCACAGAAGTGCTGGAGGAAATATCAGAGACAAACGGGAAGAGACAAAAATAGCTCCAGTGAAAGTGCTTTGATATCCCTGTCAAAACGAGGATTTGCCTGAGACCACTGTACATTTTAATCCTAGGAGTTTAAATCCTCCCTAGGTTCTGATCCACTAAAACACAGACTGTATTAATGTCATCACCAATTCTTGTGGTATCAAACATTAAGAGAGTTTTTGGAAAAAATATATATGCTGCAGAATATAGAGATAAACAGGTAACAAGACTGAGACTTTAAAGACGAAGATGCTTACGATGCTATAGGGCATTGCACACCAGAACAACTAGACACAAGGACAGTTTTTCCCCCCATGCCATCACTCTGCTAAACAAATAATTCCCTCAATGGTGTCAAACTATTTAGAAAGGCTGTATTACTATTATTCTTCTCATCCATCTTATCACCTATCTCATTTTCTACTTATGACTATAACTTGTTGCTTCTATCTTTACAATTTATATTGTTTTATTTAGTTTCCTAGTATGATTTATGTTGATTGCTTATTTATATCCTATGACTATCACTAAGTGTTGTATCTTATGATTTATGATGAATGTAGTTTTACAATGATATGATCATGATTTATCACTTATAACTTTTATGTACACTGAGAGCTTATGCGCCGAAGACAAATTCCTTGTGTGTCCAATCACACTTGGCCAATAAAGATTCTATTCTATTGTATTATTTGATATATATTTGTAGGCAATTAAAGTTCATGAGATGCCACCAAACATATGATTAGCAAGACAGCTTATCTTTTTTAACATGTCTTCTAGTAAATTAATGAAGATTCTCAGTCATCCAGGTAGAATTGTCAGGAAGTTGAGCCATGACAACTAGACTAATTTTTTCCTTGTTGGTTTGAGACATTTCGCTGCCCACCCAAGCAGCTTCTTCAGTCTAGACAAGTGGGTTAGGGGAACCTGAGTAGGCAGAGAGTTGTTGGAATGTGTGTTATTGGAATGAGACCAGCAAGAAAAAAAAGTAAGTCCGGATGACTCAACTTCCTGACAATTCTACCTGGATGACAGAATCTTCATCAATGTCTTGCCACACACTTTGAGGAAGAAACCCTGAGGTTAAGAACCTAAAAATATAGGAATTGACACATTCCAAAGACTTTCTGCCTAGTCAAATTCCCCTAACCAACTTGTTCAGGCAGAAGAAGTTGCTTGGATGGGCAAAGAAATATCTCAAACCATCACCACCAACAAAATGTCCCATTGCCCATGACTCAACTTCCTGCCTTCTAATAGTTTCTTGGAAGAGGTTAAAATGGGGGGAGTCATTAAAATTGATGCTAAATGAGATACGCCTTAAGTCAATATTTTGATATTGGTGCTTGGCAATTCACAACAGCCAAATTATCTAGGAAGAAAAGTGTATTTAGGTGACCAGATATTTACACAAGGCTGAGTTCAGCCTCCTCATCCAAACTGACTTTGAGGGGCTAAACTAACTGAGATATGAAATGGATTTTCCATTGAGATTCTATTAGCCAATTTCATTGTATACATGATGTACAATTACAATAAAGGCTTTGAACCTTATAGGCTTTTAAGAGTCAAAATGCTTTCAGTTTGGAGGGGATGTATGATATTGTCAGATTGCCTTGAACGTGGAAGCCTATCCAATTAGTAGTACTATGTTTCCTTGAAAATAAGACCCGGTCTTATATTAAGTTTTGCTCCAAAAATGCACTAGGTCTTATTTTCCAGCTAGGTCTTATTTTCAGGGAAATATGGTACTAAAATGTGTTAGTCTGGCTGATGATCTTAATTAGGGCTTATATATTAAGAGCATTCTAAAAATCATATTAGGACTTATTTTCCAGTTGGGTCTTATTTCCGGGGAAACAGGGTAGCTAGCTAACCTTAGCTGATTTAAAAAAAAAAACTAAACAGTGTTACCCTTGATAAATGTTAGAATGGATGAGGAGACATGCCAGGAATTCAAGGTTGTAATCAAGAGTGCAAAAAAAGAAAAAAGAAATAAGGAAGATGACAATAGCAAACCATCCCCATAATAACTCAAGAAAATTATACAGAAAATTATATGTGTCCATTAATGTTACCAGCTGCTGAAAATGGCTTCAAGGAAAAAATATGTATTTTAACTGAGAAGGAAAAAGGGTTGAATCTCAGCCTTACCTTCTGAACTACGATGCTGAGGAGAAATCTTCATCTGAAACTATTTGTTGTGGAGAATCCTCAAATGTGTTTTTTTTAAAAGTTGGATTCAAAGTGTGTTGCTGCAGGTACTGGGGAATCTGTGGTTTTAAAGAATAATTCACATTCAGATAAAGCAACGGGTAATGGGGAAAATAGAGTGAGAAAAACAAAAGGTCTTCTGAAACCTCAAGTGCTGATTATGCACACCTATTGTACCTCTCATTGAAATCCGGTTCCTGGCCCTTGTGCTTCCAAGCTGAAGGAAATCATTCCAAAAAGAGCATTTCATTTTGACAAGTCCCACAAAATTGACAATATTATGACAAGGATGGTGATGTCAAAAGCTATGGAGCATAACCTTCTTAAAAGGTTGCTTTCCTTCTCTTGTCTTTACTGTTCTGACTAAGGCCAAACACTGTGACATTTTGTTTGAAGGGAAAAAATATCTCTCACATAAAGTTTCCAAGTTCTGAAGACTTTGCAACATTCTGCAAAGCTACTAAATATCGCAAAATGGGACTCTAATAAAAAAAATATGGGTGGAAAAAAAATCTATATGCCATCTATCTACTGCCAAAGCAATTTGTGATCTCTTACTACAGTGCAGTTACAAACACCTGCTCTGATGAAGGTTTTTTTTAAAAAAAATTGTTTTTACCAAATCAAGTGTCACGTTTAAGACAAGGGTTTATCCAAAGATAAAGGGAAAGGATTGCCTTTTAGAAAAAGAATCTTGGACAATTGATTTTATATATGGTAACTGCTTTGGCAAATACTTTGGCCACCTAATGAGAAGGAAGGACTCACTGGAGAAGAGCCTAATGCTGGGAAAGATTGAAGGCAAAAGAAGAAGTGGACGACAGAGAATGGATGGACAATGGCTGGATGGAGTCACTGAAGCAGTTGGTGTGAGCTTAAATGGACTCCAGAGGATGTAGAGGACAGGAAGGCCTGGAGAAACATTGTCCAAGGGGTTGCGATGGATCGGACACAACTTCACAACTAACAACAACAACATTAGGAAAAGAACAATAACTACCTTTGTAAAAGAACTGGAAACCCTTTATGGAGTTTTTACTGATAATGGACAAAATGAATATTATCTCAAAACTTACTGATTAAAAGGGATTCCTTATGGGAAGAAGGGGATCATGATATATAATTTGGGAGGGAAGAAATGGTAATAATTAGGTTTGTAATTGCTGTAGAGAAACCTGACAGTCACTTCTTTGGATGCTTTTCTTTCTCTTTCTTTTTAATTATCTCCTTTTGACTTTTACTGCTTTTCACTTTTTCTTTTATGTTTTCATATCTGCTTTTCTTATACTTCATTTATGTTTCTGTAGTTTTTAATTCTTCTTCTGAAGAAGAATTTTATCTGCATGCCTGCTCGGATCCCAATACTTACATTCATCTCAATTAATACGATTTGCACTTTGAAAAAAAAAAAAAAGCCTCGGATTTAAATGCAAAGTTACCATGAATGTTTCTGTCAAGCTGCCTCTAAAAATGGCACTTCAACTTCAAGCAGCAAAGTGAGGCTTCCGGGAAATGACAGCTCCATCATACTGTCTGATCAGGATTAGTCGCCACCTTTTATATCATGAGTACAAGTTATCTCCTTACATTATTAGAATCCAAATGACAAGTTTGTAAACATCGGCCTGCCAAGTTTCATGGCTTTTCATAATCTTACAGTTGAATTTTTAACTGGTAAAATTACAGGGCGTTCCCCTTCATCCATTAAATTTTTCCAACAAATGCCTAGCATCTGTTCTTCCAGCTAGCAAAGGACATGGTGAGTTAAAATTGTAAGACAATTTGCTTCTCTATTGTTAGGATAAGAAGCTAATTTAAAAACCAGGCACTTTCTGAACTGTAACTGAAGATGAGAGGGAAGAGAAGAGGATTAATTAACCTTATGCAAATTTATCTCCCTTTTCCCCAATGAGTTTAAAATAGTGAGTTCTTATGTCCAGTAGAATTCCAGCTTGCTGATCTTTAGAATATTTTTTCTGCTGAGGGGCCCTTATTGCTCACTCCAGATTAGTTCGGTCCTAATTATGATGCCCAGCTGAAATTACACACTGCCTTTAAATGAGGTCGAAATAAGGTTGTTGAATACCATTCCAAAATGTATTTTACACACAGCACTTTAATGCAGATAGAAAATGCTGTGTGTAGGTAATTATATTTACCTAGGACTCTCACTGAAATCCTTGCCTCCTTCTACCTGGTTTTAGTTTTTTTTTTTAAAAAAGGCTTTTCCAGGGGTGTCCCCAGAGTGTAATTTTAAAAAATGGTGGGCACGACGGGGCAACTGAATCTCTGCCTATTTTGTATGCCTGGATGCTCCACAGGGAATAGTGAGAAGGATGCAGATTGGAGCGTGGAAATAGAAAAAGGACCAGCAGCAGGCAGGATGAAGAGAGACAGATTGCAATAGGAATACTATATATCATAAGAGACTTCCTGGCTGAATATTATGCTACAGGCAATCAGTCTCTGTCTATTAATAATTCTACTAAGTTCTTCACTCTGCAGAAAAACATCTAATAAGCCAGTTTATTTTGCTACTGCACTATCATACCCATGCAGAAGCTGGGCAGGAGGCCATTTATCTCAACAATTTAACCATCTGCAGTCAGTGGCTGCTATAGTTTTTATAGGCGGCAATCATGTTAAAAGATGGGTTCTTGGTGGTATGTACAGTTCCTGGGAGTGTAACAAGTTATTGCTCCTAAACGGAGAAAAACACACTTCAGTCATTTTCTTCTGAATTTGGATCAGTCACTGTTTCAGTGCATTGGTGGAGATATTTATCCTTCCTTGATTAGGAAGATGATTGTTCCAGGTGGTGAGCTCCTGGAGTTACATTTCTGAAGAAGAAAGAGAAGAGAATTATAATTACGTTTGGATCTAGACTCAATCATACACAGATTAGAGACACTTAAATCAACAGAATAAGTCTTAATTTGGTTTATCTACTAAGTCTGCAGTCTGCCTGCCATGATTAGGATTTCAACTTCAAGCCGAACAATTAAATAGCACTGTTTATGCATAGCTCTTCAGATAGAGGAAATAAGGAAGGCATTGTTTCTCGTCGAAATGCCATTATGAATCCAATGCTGAAATAATCTACTGAGACTTTTGCTTAAATCTTCCACTTAATTTCAATGATGAATGCTATATAACAGGTAAATTTGAGCTTCTCAGTCATCCAGGTCATGGTTGTCCCCAAAATGCTTTCTCAAAAGGCAAGTGGACTTGGTCAGAACAGATAAACAGCATTTGAAGTCAGAATTGAAGAAGCTTTTTAGATGAGAAGTGAAACATCTTCCAGGAAAAACAAAAGTCCTTTTGAAAAAACACTTTTGGGGTATAAAACTGGTACCTAAAACATATTTACCCAAAACCTGCATTTTATATCTGCTGTGATTTAACATCAAGCCGACGTCGTATGACATCACTTTATGAACACATTGAAGTTCCATGCAATTACCAGTGCCGTGTGGGCTATTCAGAGAGACAGAGAAAGATAACCAAATGTGAAGATGGATTTTATAATTTAAACCAGGGGTCCCCAACCACGCGGTCCAGCCGGACCGGTACAGATCAGCGGAACTCCCTACCGGGCTTGCTGGCGCCGCCATCTTTTTCATGAAAAGTGCTTCCGGTGAGCTTTTCGGGTGAGCTCACGGGCGTTTTCATCAAAACAGATGGCGGCGCCAACGCTTCGGTGAGCTTTCGGGTAAGCCATTTCTGCCGGAAGAAGCTCACCCGGAAAAGCGATGGCGACGCCCAGCTGGAGAATGCCGGCAGACCGGGCATGACCCAGCTGATGCCGGTGCCGGGCCGATGGCGTCAAAAAGGTTGGGGATCACTGATTTAAACCTCTTAGAGCCACAAGGATAAAGATAGAGTAATGTTGAGAAGAGGCCAAAGACCAAAGGTTATGGGCTTGGACCTTCATTAACAGGTCTGACTTAATGTTATAAAATGCAAGTAAAGTAAGATTTCAATTATTTTGACTCTTCATTGAGAAGTCAGTGCTATGGGGTGTCATGCCCCTGGTGGGGACTGACTCTGAGTGGGAGGAGGAATAGCCGACAGGGAGTGGAAGTGTGGCTACGGAGGTTGTGGAGGAGGCTGGGGAAGGGCAGAGGCCAGCTGGGCAGTCAGAGGAGGACCCAGGCCCATCCCCTCTCCATCCTAGGGCACGCAGGGAGGAGAGGATAAGGGAGGTTTACTTGGGAGGAGAGGGCCTTGATCCTCTTCATGGGCTGCAGCTGTGACAACTGGATAAGAGGATGGACATGCATACGAGTGCTGGAAACAAAGCATGGAAATATCTCTAGTTTATGGTTCCTCTCTGAGTTTGGCGTCCTTCCCAGTGTGTGTTCTGTGGATGTCCTCCAGCCCTTATCTTGCCTGATTTGTGTTGCTTTTTTCCTCCTTCTTATAACTGTTTGTGTGGGAGTTTTTTTGTCTTCTGTCAAGAATATTTGGAGCTTGGAAGCAAAGCGAAGGAATAAAAGGGGCTTCACCTGTTTTCTGTGACTGTGTTTGTTTCGTATCCCACATGGGGCTTCCCTATTTCAATAATCCATCTGCATATTTTAATTAAAGCGGAATTCAGAAGCTTTCTGAGCCTTTTAATAAACACATATGCCCATCCTGCTCTACTGACAGGTGTAAGGGAGACCTGTAGATCTCCTCTGCTTTGTCGCCATCATGTTTAGTCTTTTGAAGACCATTATGGAATATGCAAAACTAAAAATCTGTTTCCTGTTCTAGTGGATAATTGCCATCTGGATGAACAGTTGTTGGACATTAGCCACAGAATGCAAAAAGTGGTGCTTCTCCATACAGGGCTTCACCTGGCTTTGTATTTTTGCATTCTGAATGGGAAAGCACAAATTTATCAACTCAGTAAAATGATGACAGGCTGAAGAAGAAGCCCTTGTCCTAATGACTTCATTTGTAATGTTCCCCCTTGGCAGGAATCAGGGCCTGGCAATTTGCTTGATGGCCAACTCTACAGAAAAAGGACCATGGAGATAACCAATTATTGAATCTGGATTTTACACCTGTCAACTAACTAAACCAATTCTTCTCTTCTCTTCTCTTCTCTTCTCTTCTCTTCTCTTCTCTTCTCTTCTCTTCTCTTCTCTCTCTCTCTCTCCTCTCCTCTCCTCTCCTCTCCTCTCCTCTCCTCTCCTCTCCTCTCCTCTCCTCTCTTCTTCCTCCCCCCCCTCAGAGATATTTCTTCACCAACATACATGTTATAAGGCCAGAAATCAGAGGTGGTATTCAGCAGGTTCTGACGAGTTCTGGAGAACCAGAAGCGGAAATTTTGGGTAATTCAGAGAACCGGCAAATACCACCTCTGACTGGCCCCGCCCCCATCTCTTCTCTGCCTCCCAAGTCCCAGCTGATTGGCTGGGTCTTCTTTGGTTGCCTTGTACAGGAGAACAGAGCTGGAAAGCAGGTTAGTGGGGTGGGAAAGGAATGGAGATTTTGTAGTATCCTCCCCCTGCCACACCCACCAAGCCACAGAACTGGTAGTAAAATTTCTTGAATCCCACCACTGCTGGAAAGGGCAAAATTGCCGGAAATGGGCAAAAACTGAGATTGTAAATCTCAGTCATGTGACCATGGAATACATGCAGTAAAGATGAGCCAATTGCCAAGCATCCAAAATGCAATCATGTGACTACCGAGCTGTGCACAGAGGCTGATACTCCTAAATAGTCATAAATAACTTTGTGGGGGAATCTATCATAGCTTCAAATGGTTGCTAAGTGAACTATGGTAGGTCGAGGACTACCTATACAGAGTGCCACATGGAAGACTTTTGTCTGTATAATTCTAATGTTTTAAGTATAAATATATTTTGGAGTTAGAGACAGATAACAGCATTTGAAGGCATGATCTGTCAAAGATCTTCTTTACCACCCTATAAAGTAGTAGTTCTTGATATATATCTTGAATGCTGATCCCTTTGATGTTTTATGTATTGGTTGTATCTTTTAGTCAGTATTGATTCCTGGAAACTCATTGGAGTATTGATAGAAGAGAATATTTGTAATAAACTTGGGGGGGAGGTCCTTGGTGTTCTCTGAACTTGGCAGTTTTCTTGCAGACATTTAGCTACCAAACTAGGTAATTTCATCAGTGCCTTGTTTGGTAATAAAACATCTGCAAGAAAACTACCAAGTTCGGAGAGCACCAAAGATCCCACCACCTGGCGTATTCTTATAGTTTTATTGTCAAGATTTTCAGAAGGGGTTTGCCTTGACTTCTTTGTAAAACTGTATGTGATACACCCAAAATCACCCAATTGGTCCTGAGCCTAAGGCAGAATTTCCAGTCTCTTGCTTTCTAGTCTGGTGTCTTAATCACTGGCTGTCTTGCTGTTAACAGAACAGGTTAAAAAGGCAAAAGCTATCTACCATTTCAATCAGTGGTGGGATTCAATTTTTTTTTTACTACCGGTTCTGTGGGTGTGGCTTGGTGGGTGTGGCAGGGAAAGGATACCACGTCTGATTTCAATATTGAATGAGAGAGGGGATTGTACCTGTTGTCCTTAATTTGGTTTTCTTTATATTTATTAATAGCCCATTTTTCATTGTTGACTTGCTGACTTCCATAATTAGAGCTAGCAGATCATTTACATTTTCAGCGACCAAATAATTATCAGCAATAACACTGGCTATTTATATTTCTTCATCCAGTTTTCAAACCAGGCTCATCTTCCAGTCTACCTTCCTTCAATATATATTTAGCATACAGAATAGGGAGATATTATATCGTCTCATTCTTTTGACAACCTGGATCCAGACTGTTTTGCCATGTTCAGTCTGAACTGTGGTTTCCTAGCCTACATATAATTTTAACATGCTAACAATGAGATGTTCTGAAATTCTCGTTTTCCTAAGTTCCTTCCATAGTTTGGCCTGTTCAACACAATCAAAGATGTTTCTATAACCAATGAAGCTGATGTTGACTTTGTCTTTCATTCCTTGGCTTTCTCTATTATCCAGCATGCATGTTCCACAGCATTTTCTAAAAGTAGTTCTGGCATTTCCCTTTCTATGCTGATGTGTGTTGGATTCTCTGCAGCACGTGAAATTAAAGATATTGTATGATAGTTGACACTAAGCAAGTACTTGTCACTTGGGGGCTGCGGTGGCTCACGTGGTAAGATGCTGGGCCTTGAGGTTGGCTTCTCGGCAGTTTGATTCCCATGAGTGAATAAACTGTGCAGGGACAAGAAAGGAGCCTCCCACGATTGCCTACCAGCATTCAGGAGTCCCGGGGGTAAAGTTAACACCCCCTGAAAAAATTCTTTTCACAGAGGCAGGCAGCCACCTTGGTGATCCCTGGCTAACTCATGCCATACCAGTGGTGGTATTCAGCTGGTTCACACTGGTTCAGACGAACCGGTAGCAAGGATTTGGCATGGGTCGCCAAACCAGTAGTAACTTCTGGCTGGCAATGCCCCTGACCTAATTGCCCCTCCCCTCCTCACCCAGTCAGTCCTTATCGCGCATGCGCAACATTGCGTGCATGTCCGATATAGCTGACTGCATTCTTCCCTGCCCAGTCACTCCTTAAGGGGTTTCTTTCCCCCCCTCCTGATAGTCAGCTGTTCCTATGATCAGATGTGCCGGGATTCCCCTTGCTGTCTTACTGCTTCGCCCAGGAGACTTCCCTGAGGCCCAGAAGGCCCCAAAACAGGGGGGACAAGCTGCTACAAAAAAAGCCATGCCCACCTAGTCACATGGCCATGCCCACCTAGCCACGCCCACCTAGCCATGCCCACAGTACTGGTAGTAAAAAAATAATAATCTCACCACTGTGCCAGACGCTAAACAAACTTGACACTTAACAGGTGGCCCTTAGTGACTCTCTGGGGTTATAGCAAACCTCTCCAAAGGCACTTACAACCTGATTCCGATGGTCAGTACTGAGACAACATTTTTGCATCAAAATGTGTCGAGTACCAAATTCAATGAGTTTTGAAGCAGTCAAGAATTGAGATACCACTGTATAGGAGCGTCTTTTCCTGTGCAGTATGAAATAAAGTCACTGCCACTAAAGTAATATTCTGCTCCAAGCACTTTCCTACACCATTGAGTAGCTGCTTGCTTTAGTTGGACACCTGGGATTTTCTTCACACCTTGGTGAACCTTGTGGGAATATATATTCTTGGCATATACTCCTGGTGTGTTTCATATCTTTTCCACAAAACCTCAATTATGATGCAGCCTAGCAGGATTAGGCAGAGAGCATGGCTTAATCACAGATTTCTCCTTATCAGAGATTTAAATACGATATAAAACCTTTGAGACTGCTATTGCCAAGGCTCTTGGAAAAGGAAATTGGACTAGAAAGAAGTATGATTATTTACCAGTCCAGACTGATCATTGGGAACATCAGAATCTCATTTTTAATTAAGAACTTATTTATACCGAGTTCACTTTGGACCCAAATTAAAACTGACACAACCAATTGGGAATGTAAAAGCTGGAGGGAGAGGGGGAAACACAACCAATGTTTAACACTTTGAATCATTCACAGAAGTGACACAAATTGCGTCTTGGAGTTCTGAGCAAAATTTATTTTCTTCACAGAGGGCTGTGGGGAAAATTAACAAATCTAATGAATCTTGTAGAACATCTCCATAAAACTAATCAGAGTAGCAGAATGATTTATTGGAAAAAGCAAAGCAGGTACGAAAGTAAACATTAGCTAGATCAGAACATACTATCTTTGATTTGTACCTCAGAAAGTCTTAATCAAAAATAGCGTTTGATCTCTAGCTGGGAAAAGATGGGTGGCGAGAGGAGAAAATTTGAGGTTTTCTTAAATTAAGGAGGCATCTAAAAGAGGAAATACTGGCATAATAGGAGTTTCAACTATATTGTAAGTACAGAGAAAATACTGGAGACACTAATCATTTTTTACATAGATAGGATATATTTACAATTCAGGAGTTAGTATGAAACTATCCAGAGAAAATACAATGGTAGACTTAATCCATACTGGTATAATGTCTCAGACCTAGTGAGAAATATGAAAATTGTTGAACCCCTAAAAGGTTATCTGTACAACTGTACAGTTAGGGAACTCTTTCAGAACATATACAGAAAAGATTCACAAAAATTCTTCACAACGTATGCAGAAGAGATCCAAAAAATATGTGTCTTCACATTTTAGGCTCCTGTACTTCTTTGGAATGTTGGGAGTGTGTTATGGAAACTCACAAAATGGTTAATGTTGAAGATGTATGGAATCTTAGTACGTCAATTTATCAGCAGTACGTTCCTGAGATTGTGACTTATCACCCACTTTAGTACCCCAGGACAGCGGCCCCCAACCTTTTGGGTGCCAGGGACTGGTTCTGTGGAGCGTGGTTTTTCTGCAGACCCAGGAGGGGGGGCTGGTTTTGTGTGCTGCCTGGATCCCATGCATGCGCAGATGGTGCTTCTCTCGCTTGCACAGTCAAATTCCTGGCAGGTGACGGACCGGTGCAGGTCCACGGCTCAGAGGTTAGGGATCCCTACTCTAGGAAACTCTGCAAACTTGGCTTACTCTGACTTTTCCACCCTGTAGAAGAGGATTGTAAATCAAGGAGAGAGAAAATGCATTCCAGGAAAACAAAAGACAACAAAGTTTAGATAGCTTATGTGGGAGAAAGGGAGTGAAGACAGCTCCTCCCTAATAATTCCTAGAGTATATCTTTTATACTGCAAATACTCTCCTTTAGTTTGGCAAGATTTCATTTTATAGGTGAACAATAATAAAGGAAGTTGCTTAGAGCAGAGGTCCCCCAACCCTGGCTGGTCCAAGGCATGCCAGAAACTGGTCTGTACAAACAAGTGAAGTCCCATCCGCAGGATGAAGGCAGAACACGAAACCATGCACCCTCCAGTCCATGGAAAAACCTCTCTCCATGGAACTGGTTCCTGGTGCCCAAAAAGTTGGGGGCCGCTGGCTTAGAGATCCTCAATGTATCTTTATTGGAGTTTGGAGACTAAAACAGGGCACTTCTTTGAATTAATTTTGGACTTACCTGATGTCTTAGCTCAGGGCTGTCAAACTCAAGGCCCAGGGGCCAGATCTGGCCTGTGGGGTGCTTAACTATGGCCCATGGGGCTGGCCTCAAAATATCAAAGGACCAGCCCACGGTACCTCTGCCAGCCAAAACAGGGCACGGAAGGCCATGCGCAGCCCCTACCCCCCATGGCCTGTTTTTGCCCCTCCCCAGCCTCCTGCAACACTCTGCCAGCCAAAAAAAGGCCACATGAGGGGGCCTTGCACTGCTCCCTAGGGCCCATTTTTGGCCAGCAGACTGCTGCAGGAGGCCATGAAGGCCAATAATGGGCTGTGAGGGCCACACGAGATCCCCTGTGCCCCACTTTGGCTGGCAAAGCTGCAGGAGGCCGTCCTGGCCCAAAAACGGGCCACGGGGGCGTGCACAATCCCCCATGCCCTATTTTGGCCAGCAGGGTGATGCAGGAGGCATTTGTCTCATCTCCCTCTCCTTCCCCACCCCTCAGCCCACTGAGGAGAACCAAAATGCTGATCCGGCCCTCAAAGAAATCCAGTTTGACACCCTTATCTTTGCTGGTTTGGTGAGCTAAATGGGTTTATTTTCAGGTTTCCATCTAATTATTGAAGAGCAGGGCCAAGATGTCCCCTCCCTGCTTTCAGTTGCCTTAACTGTGGACATTGCAGTAACATTTGCCTCCTCTGAGTTCCAGAAACCTGTTTGCACTCTCTTATTGATTTGCAGAAATGGAACACCAAATGGTTCATAATCTTCGAAACATTTCAAGGTAGTAGAAGTGAATATGGTGCTGCTTGGTTTCAAATACAGGAAGGGTCAGGGAAGATGGCACATAAAACCCTTGTGTAGAGGTGCCCTAAGACCCAAGTAGAAAATTATCCGAAGCCGGATGCTGATAAATCACTAGATGAAAAGGGAATATGGGCCGTTTCATGGTGATAAGTAGTCAATACGGCAGTCATGACCTCATGATCAAAGCCACCATCTTGATTTTTTAAGCCTCCTTATGGACACCCTTGAAAGGGAGTTCAGGAGAATTAAAAAAAAAAAAAGGATAAAGAGATTTCAGAAAGAGAAAATAGTTTCTTTGTGTTGTGGCTACTTGTTCCTGAAGTGATGTTTTAGGAAAGAAGTATAGGAGATGGTGGACAGGAAAGGGGATAAAAGTGTAGACCTTATTGACCATACTGAAACCAAATATAAGAAGGCCAAGTTAAAATTCCCATATTAACAAATATATTGTCAGCTTTGCAAGTTAGACCTGACAGGAAGCATGGCTAGATGAGCAAATTCTACTTTGTTGTAAGGTTACATGAACAGAATCTTGCCAGTTCGAAAGTACATATGTACCCTCACCCCTTAACAGCCTAAGAAACTAAGGAGGGTCTCTTCTGACTTGCTTGCTCTGCCCACATTCCTGCTATGGGCTAAGTCGCCTTTTATCTAACCCAGGGGTGACAAACTCAAGGCCTGCGAACCAGATCTGGCCAGCGGGATACTTAGGCGGGCAGGCCTGGAAATACCAAAAGACTGGCCCACTGTGCCTCTGCCAGCAAAAATGGAGCTTGGGGGGTGGGGCTCCTGCAGCTCTCTGCCAGTGAAAACAGGGTGCAAGGGGGCTGCACGTTGTCCTCCTGCACCCTGTTTTTGGCCATGATGGCCTCCTGCAACCATCTGCCAGTGAAAACATGGCACAAGGGGGCCCCCGCACATCCTGTTTTTGGCCTCAACGGCCTCCTGTATCCCTTTGCTAGTGAAAACGGGGCACAGGGGAAGAAGGAAGGAAGGAAGGAAGGAAGGAAGGAAGGAAGGAGGGAGGGAAGGAAGGAAGGAAGGAAGGAAGGAAGGAAGGAAGGAAGGAAGGAAGGAGGGAGGGAAGGAAGGAAGGAAGGAAGGAAGGAAGGAAGGAAGGAAGGAAGGAAGGAAGGAAGGAAGGAAGGAGATTATAATGAGAGGGAGGGTCTCAGGAAAGTCCTGCATTAGCACTTGGCCACCATAGGTACCCCCAACATGAGTCCCATGTCACACCCACCATGGCCACGCCCGTCCCCAGCCACACCCATCCCCGGCCCTCTGAGGTCAAACACAACCCTGATGTGGCCCTCAATGAAATCGAGTTTGACACCCCTGATCTAACCATTCCCTTGGATGTGTCTCTTCTCTCTGTCTCCCAAGGCCATTCCCACATGCCATTATATATACAGGTAGTTCACAATTTACAGCACTTCGTTTAGTGACCAATTGAAGTTACAGCGGCACTGAAAAAGGTGACCTATGACCATTTTTCACACTTACGACCCATGGTCACGTGATCAAAATTCAGATGCTTGGCAAGTGGCTCATATTTATGACAGTTGCGGTGTCTCAGCTCCTGTTATCTTTTGCATCCTTCTGACAAGCAAAATCAATGGGGAAGCCAGATTCACTTAACAACTGTGTTAACTGGAGCAAACTTCACTTAGCAACTGTGTTGCTTAGCAATTTTTGGATCAACTGTGGTCTAAAGTATACTGCAGAGATGGTATATGTTTCTTAAATAAGACTGTTTCACAAGTCTTATAAAATTGGGTAAGGCTGTGTCAAGTGTTCTTTTTTAAAAAATAGGAGGATCCAGGAAGGCACAGACTGTTTCTCTTAATCGTTTGCCTGAGTAAATGGATGTAAAACATTATTAAAGATGATTAAAGATAAAAATTAAATTAAATTGCAGTATAGAGTTGGTCAGCCCAAGCAGCTCAAGATTGGGTGGGTGGGGGGCTATTATTTTCTCCTTTAAAAAAAAATAAAAAATTAGGGTCTGGTTAACCAATGTGGGAGAGTTAGCCAGGTAATAGGACAGAATTTATTCACTCTTCAGCGGGAGAGAAAACCAAGGGCAATCAAAGAAAACTCAACAGTAGGAGATTCAAGAGAAATAGGAGGAAGCATTTCTCTAAATCTATAAAATTTGCAACCTTAAAACACAAGGATGGTCAACAACTTGGAAAGTGTGATGACCTGGGGCACAGCACAGAGATAACACAGGCAGCTGGCAGTTCAAACTGTTTATTGTTTCAAATTTTCCCAAATGCTCCCACGTTTCTGGCAAGTCTCAATGCAAAGTGATCACACACACACACACACACACACACACACACACACTCTCACACCCCCCCTCAAATAGACTCTGGCTGCAAATAATCCATCCCAACGCTGTGAGCACCACAGCTGCAAAGTAAGAAATCCAGAAAGAATGCTAGGAAATCCAGGAAAGTTCAAATGTCGGCACTCAGCACTCCAGGAATTCAACATTTGTTCCCAACAAATGCCCCTCCCCACAGCGTCTCCTTAAGGCTCAGTCCCCAGGTGTGCCTTCTGAAGAGTGGTGGGGCGCTCTCCTCCTGAATAGGTCACTCTGCGCTGTTCTCGTTTTCTCTCCACTCTCCGTGCTCGAGGATCAGGAGAAGGGTGGTCCTTGCTCATCACCTGAGCTCTGTCTCTCATGTTCACTGCTTAGCCTCTCTTGGTCATCCTGCCCCCTTCCTCCCTGCCTACAAGCTGTCCCAATCCCGAAAGGCCCTGGACTGACTGGGCCTGCCCTTCACCATTTTCCTCCCAAGTCAATGAAGCTGCCCGCTCCATCTCCTTCTGTTCCTGTTCCGGCTCATCTTCCTCCACAGATTCAGGCTCTGATGGAGGCATGACTGAAAGTTTGAAAAAGAGATTAGAGAAATCCATGAAAGATAAGATGATCTGGGCTATTAATCATGATAGTTAAGTATGATTTGCAGTATCAAATGCTCTGGGCTTCCAAGTTGCTAAGAAACGTGGGAGGGACACTTCACTCATTGCTGCTTGGAGGCACCTCATTGGCCAATCTTGGAATGGACTGTTAGTTGACTGCTTTATTATTGTTTTATTTGTTGACCCGAAAGCGGTAACTGTAGGGCTGTTACCAAACTTGACAAATAAATACACGAACCAAACAGAATGCTTAAATAGATTTTAGATCTGAACTTAGTGTGCATCCTCTTAGCAGAAAGAGACAGAAATTTTATTCCTCAGGAAGTAGAAAGTGGAGACACCAAATGGTGGCAGCATTTTGCAAATTCCATCCCGACAAATTGAAACTTCTGTGGCCCCAAATTAAAATATTTAAATCTGAAAACAACGCTACTTATTGTCCACCTCTTTCCAATCCACAGTATCATTCTGACTTCTGTATTAAATATATGTTGTCTATCAGTCATTGAACACTTTAGCTATATGCATTTCTCTCCCTCCAAAGATTTTGAATTAGTTTGATTCTCTCTGACTCATATATATCATGGTTTTCTTCCCACAAGAAAAGTTTCAAATGACATAATAATGCTGATAATTTGTAGTGGCTTTAACCATAGTTTATTTTTCTTTTCAAATAGTTTTATTAATTTATAATATGATATACAAAGAGAATACAAAAGCAAATATTAGGTAAATTAGGAAAGGAAAAAGGGAAGTGGAGACTGAGGGAAAACAAGTGAAAAAATAAAATGAAGGCATTGACTTCTGACTCTTTTGGTCCAATAAAATAAGACATTAAGATCTACCCTCAACTTTTTACTTTTTCATGATAATAGAAACTAGACATTTCTATAACAACACATCTATCTAATTGGTAAAACCCAAAATTGAAGTTTCACTTTTTTCAGCACAAACACCAGAAGTGGTTTCCAAGTGTTTCTTAGTTTTTATTTATTTATTTATTTTATTTTATTTCTCAATTGCTTACAAGATAATAGGTATAAGTAAAAACATACTTATGAATACATGGATACATATAAGAAAAATAAAAATATATATAAAAGAAACAATAGGACAGGGATGGTAGGCACGTTGGTGCGCTTATGCATGCCCCCTACAGACCTCTTAGGAAAGGGGTGAGGTCAATAGTAGACAGTCTAAGGTTAAAGTTTTTTGGGGTTTGGGGAAGAAACCACAGAGTCAGGTAGAGTATTCCAGACATTGACCACTCTGTTGCTGAAGTCGTATTTCCTTCAATCAAGTTTGGTGCGATTAATCTTGAGTTTGTATTTATTGTTTTCTCTTGTGTTGTTATGGTTGAAGCTGAAGTATTCATTGACAGGTAGGACATTGCAATGTATGATTTTATATACTATACTTAGATCGGACCGAAGGCGGTGTAGTTCTAGGTTTTCTAGGTCTAGAATTTCAAGTCTGGTGGCATAAGGTATTCTGCAATGAGTAGAGGAGTGGAGAACTCTTCTTGTGAAATATTTCTGGACTTTCTCAACTGTGTTCATATCAGATATGTAATGTGGGTTGCAGACTGATGAGCTGTATTCAAGTATTGGTCTAGCAAATGTTTTGTATCCTCTAGTTATTAGTGTAATATTACCAGAGAAAAAGCTACGTAAGATTAGGATAGCAACTCTTAACACCTTTTTGGCTATGTAGTTACAGTGGGCTCTAGCACTTAGGTCACTTGAGATGAGTACTCCAAGATCCTTGACAGGGTTTGGATCATCAACAAGGTCTTGACTATTCAGCCTGTATTTTATTTTCTGATTTTTTTTTGCCAATATGTAGGACAGAGCATTTATTTGTTGAGATTTGAAGTTGCCATTTGTTTGACCATTCTGATACATAGTCAAGGTCTTTTTGAAGGGTAGCAGTATTGTCTGTGGTGTTGAATAGCTTTACATCATCAGTGAAGAGAACGCAGTTGCTCTTGATATGATCACAGAGGTCATTTATGTAGAGTATGAAAAGAGTTAGTCCTAGAACACTGCTTTGGGGGACAGCACTGTTGACAGGTACAGAATTTGATAGGACGCTCCCAATTTCGACCATTTGTTGTCTGTTTGACAGGAATGCTTCTATCCAGTTATGTAGGTGTCCAGAAATACCGTAAGATTTTAGTAGTAGTTTGTTGTGTACCACTGAATCAAAGGCTTTATAGAAGTCTATGTAGATTGCACCTATTGCTTTGCCCTGATCAAGTTGTGTAGTCCATATGTTTTTGCAGTGTAAGAGTTGCAGATTACAGGATAGTTTTTTCCTAAAACCAAATTATTTATTAGAGTGTAGGTTGTTTGTTTTTAAGTGGAGGATGATGGATTGGTTAATAATTGATTCCATGACTTTACAGGTGACGCAGCATAAAGAGATTGGTCTGTAATTTTCAACTAGGCTGGGGTCTCCCTTTTTGAAGATGGGGATGACCGTGGCTTGTGACCATAGTTTTGGCAAGGAGCTGGTCCTGAACGATTTTTCAAAGATTATGCTTAGAGGTTCGGCTATGGCAGTGGATAGCTTTTTTTAGAAGTAGGCACATATTCCGTCCGGTCCAATAGATAGAGATGGTTTTAGATTACGTAGTGCTTTTTCAACATTGTCTTCTGTGAAATCAATATGTATTAGATCATTGTAGTTGTCTGTGTTTCGACTAGGAAATACTGGGCATGATCCATTGCTGTTTACAAATACTGAGCCAAAGAATGTGTTAAAGAGGTTGGCTTTAATAGTGTCATCGTTGTAGTCTTTATCATTCGGTCCTTTCAGGGGTGGGATGGACTTTGAGTCTTTTAGTTTGTTGTTTACAAAATTGTAGCAAGCGCGGGTGGAATTGGTGCGTAGAAGGTTTTCTTCTTGTTTAATGTGATAATTGGTGCATTCAGTTTTTATCTGGTGGCATAAATTTTTGTATTGGCTTTTGAAGTTGGCAACGTGACCAGATTTGTTTTTCTGCCAAAGTGATTTCTTTTTGGTTTGAAGCTTCCTTATTAGAAGTTTTGGGTAATTTGTTTTTTCTGGTTTTGGGAGTTGTTAATGGTACATATAGTTTGATGACTCTTTTGACTTCAAGTAAAAATATGTTGTAATGGTCTTCTACAGTATTGCATCCAGAGAATAGAAATTGCCAATCAAGGGATGAGAGATCGTTGTTTATAAGATCATAGTTGCCTTTTTTGAAGTTATAATTGGGGATTCCGTCATTGTGATGATTTTTGTGTGGACATATGTTGAGACAAAAGTCAGTCACTGTTGGAAAAGGGTTCTTTAGTTTGTATTCCGTAAATTGAATTCAAACTATTGCAGAAGATGAGATTGAGGCAGTTGTTAAGCCTAGTATTGTTGGTTACTAGTTGTTCTAGTCCCAGATTTGTTACTGCATTGTAGAAAGTTGCATGTGTGGGTTCAGTTGTATATTCGTTAAGGGTCCAGTTAATATGAGGTAGATTGAAGTCACCAAGAAAGATAAAAGCGTGTGGGCAGGATGCTGCCCATGTTAGTAGTGTATTTAGCTTGTTTGCATGTTCTTATCCATAGTTTGCATAGTTTGCATAGTTCTTATCCATAGTTTCTTTTTAAGCTCCTTTCCACCTATGAAATGCTCTCAGGTGATTTGCTGCTTCTCAAGGCATGCCAAATTTCGGATTTGCCCATTGTTTGTATTTACAAAACCAAGTGCAGCTAGAAAGTAGATTGGAAGTGTTGGCCATAGGAAGTGTGCAAGATTTTGCAGTTCTAAGTATGGCCACCTTGGGGATTTTATTGTACACCAGGGATATGCTGAATAAAAAAAAATGTTCGGTTTTGGTAGTCAGTGCAATAGAAAGACCCACAGAGAACTGCCCAACTGGATGCAGCAACTTCTTCTGATGCCTCCTCCAACATCTATCCTTTTGTTCCCTTAACTCTGACTGGATGAAACATCTTCTAATAAAGAACATTCTGTCTATATGTCTCAGAGAAACTTCTTCATGCTGAGGAAGTGCTTCGTGAAAAAGAGAAGCATTTTCTTATTTTGGTCCTGACTCCTCTACTCAACCCTCTTGAATTGAGCATGATACATCCTAAGTATCTACTCGTTTAATCCCTTCATTGATCATCATTGTTACTGCCGTTGATTTCTTTCTTAATTGGATTGCTGGTTAATGTTCCAAGATGCTTGGTTGATAAATATCTGCTTAATAGGATCTAATCAAAATGTAGACAGATGGGCATCTGTACTCAGTTAAAGAGAGCAAGACTGTGCTGGGTGTGGCAAGGCAGGCTGGGGACATACAGCAGCCTCTCGTTATTTCTACCATTTTTTTTTTAAACATTGTTCAAAAGTGTAAGGACTTGAAATCCTTGTTCTTGCTCCTAAAATAGACTTCTCTGTATGTGGGAAAGATCTTGGGAGACCGTGCAAAGAGATGCTACTTAAGGAGTGGTTAGATAAGAGACCGCATAGTCCTCAGTTGAATAGTGGGCGGGGCAAGAGCAGGGGTGGGCTGCTGGGGATTCTCAGGGTTCGGGAGAGCCCTTACCTAAGATTCTGTGCAGTTTGGAGAACCCCCAAATCCCACTCCTGGCTGGCCCTACCCACCCCACCCCGCCCCTCCCAGGAGTCCCTATGTGGTCCATTTTGGATGCAAGGATCCAAAATGCAGGGTGCATGCAAAGGCTCAGGGAGGGCAAAAAACAGACCACCCAGAATTTCAGGAAGGCCTGAAATGGGTCCGTTTCTGGCTTCCAGGGAGACAAGGGAGGCTGTTTTCGCCCTCCCGGAGGCTCAAGGAAAGCCTACGGAGCCCAAGGAGGCCAAAAACGTCCCCCTCGCTATAGAGCAGGAGGCCGACTTGGCCACACCCACCATGGCCGCGCCAACCCAGCAACCGGGCAGAGAACCCATTGCTAAAATTTTTGAAGCCCATCCCTGGGCAAGAGGGCCAGAATGGCCTATTTTCTCAGGCTGTAGTGGAAATGGTAGGAAAATGGTACTTTCCAACTTGCAAGATTCTATTAATGTAGCCTTACAACAAAGTAGAATCTGGTTGTCTTTATTGTCTAGTCCAGGGGTGTTAAAATCATGTTGTCACGGTGGCGTCATGTGATGTATCATGACTTTTCTCCCCTTCACTAAACTGGGCATGGGTGTGACGCATCCAGCCTGTGGGCTGTGAATTTGACAGCCCTGGTCTAGTCTGTCTGGTAAGGCTGACACTGTCAGGCCCCTGTTGGAGAATGACTCCGAGGGAGAGGAGGAACAGCCAACAGGGAGTGGAAGTGTGGCTACGGAGGTTGTGGAGGTGGCTGGGGAAGGGCAGAGGCCAGCTGGGCAGTCAGAGGAGGACCCAGGCCCTTCCCCTCTTCATCCTAGGGCACGCAGGGAGAAACAGAGAAGGGAACAACGTGGCTTATTGGAGAGGATCCCCCTCATTGGCTGCAGCTGGTGGGAATAGTATATAGGAAGGGCGTTTAAAACACAGCATTGCTAGAAGCAAAGCACGTTTTATTTCTGGCTGAGATTTATCTTGGTTGGCCTTCTTCCAACGGACTGTTCTTTGTTATCTTCTTGAAGTTCGTAATTAATTATCCTGGTTTGTCGTGAAAATTCCTTCAGTGCAGTTTGTTTTGGTTTTTTATTTCTCTGTTACCTGTTCTTTGAATTTGGACTGTATTTCTTTATTTTGGAGACTATTTTGGAAAGAGTTTAATCTCCAGCTGCGAACAATTGAACAGTGGGGCCAAGTTGGAGGCATTAAAGGAAATTTATTTACGTTTGGGAATTTGTTATGTATGTGCTGCTTCCTAGGTCATCACAGACACCCTGAGTGTGATTGTGTAATTGGCAGAGATGAGGTCCACTCATATGGGCCCGAAATCTCTGTCGAGGTAGTCCTCAACTTACAAGCATTTGTTCAGTGACCGTTCAAAGTTACAATGGCACTGGAAAAAAGGGAGTTATGATCGTTTTTCACTCTTAAGGCCATTGTAGCATCCCCATGGTCACTTGATCAAAAAATGGATGCTTGGCAACTGGCATGTATTTATGATAGTTGCAGTGTCCCAGGGTCATGTGATCGTCTTTTGTAACTTTCTGACAAGCAAAGTCAATGCGGAAACTGGATTCATTTAATAACCGTGTGACTAACTTAACCACTGCAGTGATTCACTTAAGGACTGTGGCCAGAAAGATCGTAAAATGGAGCACAATCCACTTAGCAACCATCTTGCTGGCAGTGGAAATTAGGGGCTCAATTGAAGTAGTAAGTTGAGGCCTAACTGTATTTTTTATTATTCGTCCACTATTCTTCAGAAAAGGAGTGGGCTACCATTCACGCTGAGGCAAGGCAGACAATGGTCTGTGATTTTTTTAAAAAATTTAGATTTCAGCATGGAGTAATAATGCACCTTTCAGCTGTGTGATTTTGATAAAGGGGAAAGGAATTTGTACCTCATCATAGCACTTAAAAGTTCAAGCGTTTGGCTGTTGTCTGTACCATTCCATGTGATATGAACTTAGAGACAAAACATTTTACACATCGCTATTTATTACGAGGATTGTCAAGAGAAGTTAGAGGTATCTCATTTTAATTGTATTCAGCTCTGTGTCAAGCACGAGTTGAATGGGGGAGGAAATCAATGGCTGAAGAATGCAAAAGATAAAATTACAATTGTGTATATGTGGAGATGGAAATTCAATTAACCAAAAATGTAATTGAAAGCAGAGAAACAATAATGAAAGCATAGTAAGGAGTTGTTCCGGGGGAAAATTATAGTTTGGTTCCATTTTTAAAAGTTAATCTCTTTTATTACTTGTCGTTTTGTTCTTATCTGATCAGACTTTGTTGTAATTTGGCCAGTATTTAGAATCAAGATGATAGAGTAAAATGGGCTGGGTTGTGCTTTGGAGTTCATCTCCAACAGATGCTTTGCAGGGTTTTGAAAGAGAGACACAAAACCTCAGGAAAAAAAATATACTGCTTTAAAAAAACCACACATTGATACGATGTTTGTGCTCCTGTGTGCTCCAAAAACCAGTTCAAAGTGTTTCATAATCCTAGCAGTAAATAATGTATGACATGTATGACCAACGTGCCTACCGTCCCTGTCCTATTGTTTCTCTTATTCTTCTTTTATTTTTCTTATATGTACCCATTTCATGTATTCACAACTATGTATACACTTATACTTATTATCTTGTAAACAATTGGCAAATCAAATAAACAAATAAATAAATAACAGAATGGAAAGTTCATGATTCTTAAACTGTCTGTTTAGCCATGTAGAAAGTTAGCACCCAACCCTCTCCTAGAAGAATGAAATATTTTAGGAAATATTAAAAAGGCAGATATTATATTTCCCTGGATGAGAAAATGGAGAGACGTGCTCTTGGAAAGCAGACCCACCTTCCTCAATAGCCCTCAGTAGACATCAGCACTTAAGGGGTAAAGAGATAGCTAGTCTATTCATAAGCAAATACCCTCACCCAAGATCCAACAAAGGTAGGATTAGCCCTCAGCCACAATAGGAATTGCCCAAAGCCCCTTCGTTGCATCCTCTCAGTTTCACCACCCCCAGTTGCCAAACTTCAACCAAACTTAACTCAGACAAAGTCCTAGGATTTGTACATGGCCCCATGGGAGTCTGACAACAGCCAATAGAATACATCTTCTTGCACAGGAAGTTCAAGTGCAAAGCCCAACAGAAGGTATAAATACTCCCCACTCTCAACTCCATGTGGTCAGCAGCACCAGAACTACAAATATGTGGTTCTGTTCATCCATAAATGGACCCTCTTTCCAATCAGCCTCCAGCCTCCATTCTGTCTCCAATGCCTTTCTCCTGGCTTGGAACTGAACCAGATGGATATTTCTTCCAACAACCATAAAGAAAGATTTGCCCCTTGTGCTAAGCCATGGTTTATTTAATCATGGCTTATTGAACAAACCACATGGATTCCATTTGCAAAATAACCTGTGCCATAAATTGTAGATTACCAGTCATAATGATTGAATTCCTACAAGCCAAAACCAAACAAAAGGTATTATTCTTGGTGTCTTAGGAGAACTCATCCAGCCTTTCTACTTAATGTACCTTCGAGTTATTTCAAAGGAAAAATGAACAATGAATAATGCATGATACCTGAGCTCAGTGTAGGATGACTAGGAAAATAAATAGCAACAACAACATGAAGTAGCAATAATGGTAGCAATAGCTGTTCTAGGTGCATTTATTTAGTGTAAGGATTTGATGAGTTAAAATGTATTTTATAGAGCAGGGGTATCAATTTCATTGAGGGCCGCATCAGGGCTATGGTTGACCCTGTGGTGGGTGTGGCCAACTGGGTGGGCGTGGCCAGCTTGATGCCACTCCCCAAACTGCTGGCATGTTTTCTCTTTGCAATGTGTAGACCGGGCCGAAGCAACGCAGGCTGGTCCATTACACTTTCCAGGACAGCCCTGTCATGCCCCTGTCGGAATCTGACTTGGAGGAGGAAGCTGTACAGCTGACATGGAGTGGGAGTGTGGCTCCGTTGGCTGTGGAAGACACTGGGGAAGGGCAAAGTCCGGCTGGGCAGAGCAGGGGAGAGGTAGAGCAAGGCAGAGGGAATTCAGAGGAAGACGCAGGCCCACCCCCTCTTCATCCTAGGGCACACAAGGAGGAACAGAGAAGGGAGCAATGTGGGTTGCGTGCCTTATGGGGGGAGGAAAGGGCCCTGATTCCCTTCATTAGCTGCATCTGGGAACACAGTGTATAAAAAAAAGGCAAGCTGTGCGCAGCAAGCTGTTGGGAGCAAATGTGAATTTACCTTGTATCGTGTGATTTATCTGTGTTCCTGGCATCTTCCCAACTGTGTGAGTTTTGCCATGCTTTCAAGTCTGAAATTCCTTCTCCTGCCCTGTCAAGCTAATTACTTCAGTTTGGTTTGTTTGGATTTTAAGTTACAGTTTGTGTGTACCTTGTTTTGGACTGAATTTTCTATAGTTAGAGGCTGTTCCTGGGAGTTTTTCTCTAGCCAAAGGTAGCCTGGATATTGGGGGCAAAGTTGGAGATAATAAACGGACTCTTATTGCTTATTTGACTGTGTTGCCTTTGTGCCATGCCCTGGGTTATCACAGGCTCCATGGACCAGATGCGGCCCACAGGTCTTGAGTTTGACACCCCTGCCCTAATGCATCTCTATATATGAGGCAATTGGCATTGAGTCACAATTTAGTAATACCATTCTAAGTCCTCCAACACATGATGATGATGATGATGATGATGATGATGATGATGTTATCCATTCAGTCATGTCCAATTCTTGGCAATTCTATGGGCCAGGTTTCTCCACATCTTCTAATCTCATGCTGCTTCTTTGAATTTATCTATGTTCTATCTGATGTCAGCTTTGTTAGTGTTTGGGGATAAACCCAGCAAAGCATGCAGCAGCAGTCAAGCCAGGCAGCCAAATGAGAGAGGAAGGGTTTTAGAGTATACACACACTGAACACAAACACTGTTTGTAGTTTAAATAGTTTTTAATCCAGTTAGAGTTTAAGCATTGTCAATCAGTCCATATGTCATCCACAATATATCCATTCAGTAAGACTCACTAACTCAGTCCAGATAATAGTCCTTACTATATCTTTATCAGCCGATAAAGATATCTTCCCTCCTCCGATACCTTTCTCCAGAGGATAACGCTGGATATTCAGTAGACGATCAAACAGTAGACAGTCGCAGTAAAACAGTAGTAAACAGTTGTATCCAGCAGTAAACAGCAAACAGTAAAACAGTAGGCAATAGGCAATAGGCAGTAAGTAGCAGGCTTTCTCCTGCTTCCTCTTATTGCAGTTTCTAACCGCACCCTTAATTGGCTAATTACATGCAGTGTGGTGCTTAAAGTTACAGACACTTAAACTATGATACCTTAGTTTATATATTTATCCACCCAAACCTTGTTGGGTATCAATGTTATACCTAACAAGCTTTGATGGTATCCAGACATCATGTTCTTTGGTGGCCTGGTTTCCTTTTACTGCCAACTCTTCCCAGCTTGTTAGTCAATTTTGCTGTCCAAGGAATACACAGGAGCCTTCTCCAGCACCATTGCTCAAACGAGCCGATTTTCTTCCTGTCTTGTTTTTTTTAAGATACAACTTTCACAACCATAGGTACCATGTTTCCCTGAAAATAAGACCCCTGTCTTATATATATTTTTCCCACCAAAAAGGCGCCAGGTCTTATTTTCAGGGGATGTCATCCACTGACTAACCTCACTTGTGCACGTCGCCCCCAGCCTCCTTTTTACTGTCAGAGGCCTTCAGGAACTTCTTCTTGTGTGGCTGGCAAGGCTTTCCTGAAGGCCTCTGCAGCCAATAACAGAGCTCCAGATCAATCTGGAGATTTGTTATCAGCTACGGAGGCCTTCAGGAAAGCCTTGCTGGCTGCAGAAGAAATGGGCCGGCAAGGCAGGTGTCGGGGTGTGCGAGGCCTGGTTACAACTGTCCAAAGGTAAGTAGTAGGGCAGCTCCATCCCCCACATCCCCACCCTAGCTTAATTTTTACCTGTATGCTCTTGAGTGGGTGGGATTTTAATTAGGGCTTGTTTTGGGGGGTAGGGCTTATATGGGGTGCATGTGTAGAAATCAAGCTAGGAGTTACTTTCAAGGTAGGTCATATTTACGGGGAAACAGGGTAGCTACAGGGAATACAATAGAGTAGACCCTCCACTAAATGCTTTCTGGATTAGAAAGCTATAAGTTTTTTGGAAAGAACTCCAAGAAGGCATACTGTGCACACTTTCCTCATTTGTTCTTGTATGAATAATGACCAAATAAATGTTGTAAGACTTTTCATAAGAGACTTAAATGAGTTTCTTTCGTCAGCTGGAACCACAGTGATTTCCCCCTCCCCAATCTGTTAAACTGTATGGATTGCAGGAAATTAAGAAAAGTTCTCTAATATCCTCCCACCATGTTTAAAACACGAAAACGGAGGAGACAGGAACATCCAGTGCTGAGGAATTTCTGCATATCTGAATCAGATAATACATCTATCTATCTATCTATCTATCTATCTATCTATCTATCTATCTATCTATCTATCTATCTATCATCTATCTATCTATCTAGGTCCTTGGTGATGCTGAACTCTCTGAAAGGAAAGGGTGACACCAACGGATGTGAAGAAGCTATGCGTTTGAGTGGCATGAAAATATTGTATTTATTAATAAAACTTATCAGGCTGCCCATCTCACTGAAAGAGACTCTGGATGGCATGCAACAATCCAATGCAATGATAAATATGAAACAACTGTTAACTAAAACCATTATGAACAGTGGTGGGATTCAATTTTTTTACTACCGGTTCTGTGGGCATAGCTTGGGGGCCTGGATACTGTCAAATCTACAGTCAGAGGTGGGATTTGCTGGTTCTCTGAACTACTCAAAATTCTTTTTGTAGGCCGCTTTGGGGTGACTTCCCGCGTCTCGGGGGGGGGGGGGGGGGTGGCTGGATGACCTGGGGGACCGCGGGTGCAGGCAGCACCATACTGTAAAATCCTACGGCAAGCCCCCCCATTCCCATTTTTAATTAGGCCCTATTGAGGGCTTATTGCCCTGCTGGGACTTCCTATTGGAATTGTCATAGAACTGGTCAGAACCTGCTGAATACCACCTCTGATTATAAATAGTTATTAAGAAGCATTAAAAGAAACATTCTCAGTCATCCAGGTCCTGGTTGTCCCAAAGGTGCTTTTATTTCAAGAGGCAACTGGACTTTCTGGTTTTTGTTTGAAGACATTTCGCTTCTCATCCAAGAAGCTTCTTCAGTTCTGACTGGATGGTGGGGAATTGGAAGGATTCCGTCAGAGCTGAAGAAGCTTCTTGGATGAGAAGCGAAACGTCTTCAAACAAAAACCAGAAAGTCCAGTTGCCGCTTGGGGGAAAAAAGCACTCTTCGATTACAACCATTCATTTAGGGACCATTCAACAGCACTCCAAAAAGAGACTTATGACCAGTTTTCACACCTACAACTGTTGCAGCATCCCCAAGGTCACATGATCAATTTTTAGGCACTTGGTAACTGGGATATGTTGATTATAACTTATGATGACTATTTGTTACCTTCTCAGCCAG
Organism: Notechis scutatus; assembly: GCF_049901735.1. Classification (NCBI taxonomy): domain Eukaryota; kingdom Metazoa; phylum Chordata; class Lepidosauria; order Squamata; family Elapidae; genus Notechis; species Notechis scutatus. The sequence goes on along the minus strand of NC_142012.1, from coordinate 14,461,655 downwards.
CTTCTGACAAGCAAAGTCAATAGAGGAAGCCAGATTTGCTTAACAACTGCATGATTCACTTAACAATAGCAGTGATTCACTTAACAACTATGGCGAAAGGTCATAAAATAGAGCAAGACTAATTAACCAACTGCCTTGCTTAGCAACAGAAATTTGGGGGTCAATTATAGTCATAAGTCCAGGACTACTTGTAATAAAGCAGAACTATACCAGAAAATAGATGGAGGGATATCAATAATAATAGACCTGACATATGCGGGCAGTCCAGGCCGTTCAAATGAATATAAAAATTTATTGCAAATTTATGCTCTCTACAAGAATCTGAATTACAAATGATCAAAGCAAATTGGTGGTAGAATAATAATCAGTGGAAATCAAGGCCGGCTGGACTTAAGATGTCTTGTGGGAACGAAGGGACTCGAGACTGATGATCTGTTTGACCCTTCCCTCGGGCTCAGTCTTCTCCTACCTCATAAGGTCACCCATCTACCTGGAATTTCCAGGTCTGCTGTCAGAACCAGGCCTTAAGGGCCCTTCAAAAGCTCATGTTGAGCATGCCAACCACATCTCTCGGGGGGAGAAGTTATCACAATGCAGATAAGACATCGGAAAAGGCCCACTGCCTAAGACCTGCCAAATGTAGCTCTCTAGACCAGGGGTGTCAAAGTCAATTTCATTGAGGCCCAAATCAGGGTTCTGTTTGACTTTAGGGGGCTGAGGTGATCCTAGCTAGGGTGGGTGTGTCCAGCTCAAGTGTTGGGGGTGCCTGTAGGCCCAAGCTCCGTTTTCAGCTGTGACTTCGTCCTGCAACCCTATGCCAGCGAAAACGGAGCTCTGTTTTTTTCTGGTAGAAGCACTGCAGGCTGTTCCGTTGCTGTTTCCAGGGTGCCTCGTGGGCCAGATCTAAGCACCCTGTGGGCCAGATCCAGAACCGGGCCTTGAGTTTGACACCCCTGCTCTAGATGATGGAACCCGTAACATACTTATCCTATTAGATCTAGTGGGACATGCATTGGGATTGGGAAGAATTGGGAAGAGGGTCCCTCCAATATCCCAGTCTCGTGCCATATTGGGCTTTAATGTTCAATGCCAGCTCCTTGACTTGAACCTGGAAACAAACTGGAAGCCAGTACAGCTCCACAAAATCTGGGCATAATGCATGATTTTTTGCTGTTATTGTTAGACATTCTACCAGCTAGTTTTGGCTTTGATTATTGAATCTTTTCCCAAAGATCTATGATAGTTGTAGGTATTCGTATAATATATGCACTGTTCTAAGTAATTGATGATCTGAAATTCTATCCATTGCAATTATGCTCAAGGGTTTCCCCCCCCCAGAACTTTTGGTATGGTATCCAGCACATGAAACGCTATTGGCGTTGCTATTGTTTTCTTTCTTTTCCCACATTTGCTTGATCTCTACTTCAAAATGTTTGTAATTTCCTATTTTTTTTCTAGCTTGTTTTAATTGAGACTTCTGTCCAGTGGTGGGATTCAAATTTTTTTTTACTACCGGTTCTGTGGGCTTGGCTTGGTGGGCGTGGTGTGGCTTGGTGGGTGTGTCAGGGGAAGGATACTTTCAAATCCCCATTCTCTCTCCACCCCACTCACCTGCTTTCCAGCTCCGTTCTCCTGTGCAGGACAACAAAAGAAGACCCAGCTGATCAGCTGGGACTTGAGACGCAGAGAATAGATGGGGGTGGGGCCAGTCAGAGGTGGTATTCCAAACTACTCAAAATTTCTGCTACCGGTTCTCCAGAACTGGTCAGAACCTGCTGAATACCACCTCTGCTTCTGTCTCCAGCTACTACAATGTCAGCTACTCATACATATTCATAACTGCAGGTACTATCGATTTCCCTATTCTTTTCCTATTCACAAAAGCCTCCCACTTCACATAGTTTAATATTTCCAATTTAGACCATAAAATCTTCTCTTGCACAAAATACCGTGCCTCTTTCTACTGTTGTTGTTGTGGTAGTTATCACTAGCTATCTCTTGCTTTTAGTTATCACTTGCCCTCCCTTCAAGGTTTTTCATTTCTCAGAGAGCAGAGTCTGACTACTTAAGAGGAAAGGCAATAAAGCAACAAAGGACCAATAAAAGTGAAAGCTGATAATGTGAATAACACTTTGAATCTCCTCTGGGTATTTATCGGATTAAAAACGGTTTGCTCCAACTTTTATTTCCATGTCATCAGAGCAGTGCCAGAAAATTGGTCTAACACGGATAGATGTATCATGTAAACCAGAGGTGCCAAACTCAAGCCCTGTGGGCTGAATCCAGCCCGTGGGGTACTTAGATCTGGCCCATGGGGCTGCCCTGAAAACAGCAAAAGACACCCCTCCTCAAACTCTGTTTTCACTGGCAGAGGGCTAGAAAAACAAACAAAACAAAAGGAGAAATGCATTTGAGCATGCAGGAAGGGACAGGAAAGGAGAAGGGGAAAGAGGAAAGAAAGACAAAGAAAAAGGAGGAAAGATGGGAAGAGAGCAAGGAAGGAAAAAGAAGGGAAGAGGGGAAGGAATAGCAATAGCACTTAGACTTGTATACCGCTACACAGTGCTTTACAGCCCTCTTTAAGTAGTTTACAGAGTCAGCCTATTGCCTCCAACAATCTGGGTCCTCGATTTACCCATCTAGGAAGGATGGAAGGCTGAGTCACCCTTGAGCCAGTGAGACCCGATCAGCCAGCGATCTGCCGAAGTAGTCAATCGCTTACAAGATAATAGGTATAAGTATATACATAGTTATAAATACATGAAATGGGTACATATAAGAAAAATAAAAGAAACAATAGGACAAGGACGGTAGGCACCTTGGTGCGCTTATGCACCAACTCCACTCCACTCTTCTTTCTGGAAAAGGATAGCTGTTTTAGAAGCATATTGCTTCCTTCCTCTTTCTCCTTAATCATGGTGCCTGATGCATTAACTACTATCATGTCTATTTTCTTGTAATACAGTTTGATGGTTTAGCTACCACAAGAGCTTCTCTTTACCAAGCAGAGGTGGCATTCAGCAGGTTCTGACCAGTTCTGGAGAACCATAGCAGAAATTTTGAGTAGTTCAGAGAACCAGCAAATACCACTCTGACTGCCCCCACCCCCATCTATTCTCTGCCTTCCAAGTCCCAGTCGATTGGCTGGGTCTGTTTTTGTTGCCCTGCATAGGAGAATGGAGCTGGAAAGCAGGTTAGTGGGGTAGGGAGGGAATGGGATTTTGCAGTAACCTTCCCCCAGGAGTGGGAAGGGAATGGGGATTTTGCAGTATCCTTCCCCTGCCATGCCCACCAAACCACACCCACCAAGCCAAGCCATGCCCACCAAGCCACGCCCACAGAACTGGTAGTAAAAATTTTTGAATCCCACCACTGCTACCAATTGGCATTTATGGTCCACCTTTCTGGAGAAGTGAAGTTGTCAATTTGGAACGGTTTAAGCAAAGGGTGAGGTTTGGGCAGCTGGCAACTTATTTGACTCACCCCTTGAAGAATCTTCATGTGAAACCCCTGGAAACGTTAAGTATCCGTTCTCTTTCAGCCCTGATTATTCCAGTGCGGTTTGTCCTTTCTAACTGATGGATTTACGGGCATCAGCAAAACAAGAAGCTAGGAATCAGTTACAAAAGGAATCCTTATTCAGGCACAGCATCTTTCCCCGTCTACCTCTTGGTTTAAAAGCAAAGTTCTTCATGGACATATCTTAGCTTTCTAAAGGGAAAGAAGAATATCTATGGCTCAGTTCACATGAAAAGCTCACCTAAATACCTCTTTAAAAAGCATGCACGACGTTGAAGAAAGTTAGCACCCATCCCTCTCCTAGAAGAATGAAACGTTTTGGGAAATATTAAGAAGGCAGGATATTATATTTCCATGGATGAGCAAAGGAGAAGCAGGCTTTTAAAGACAGAAAGCAGCTCCCTGCCCCCAGCAGATATTTGATGCACATTAAGACTGGGCCAGCTTATCTACAAAACAGAAGACCTCAGTTCCAGGGTGATGGGATTAAGACATGACCCTCCAGGACATAATAGGATTATCTAGCTCACCACATGGCACAACCAAGTCATTACATTCATTACATCACCCAGCAAGGTTCAACCAAACTGGATTCAGACAAACATGACTCCAAATGGGAGTCTGCAACCAATAGGATACATGCCCCTGCTATAGGAACAGGAAGCTCAAGGACAAAGCCCAAGAGTGGGTATAAATGACACTCACCCTCCACTCCATGTGGTCAGCTACCCAGGACTTCAAACACATGTTCAGCATTAAACCATCCTTCTAAGCAGCCTCCATGTTTCCAGTGTCTTTCTCCCCACTTGGAATTGAACCCAGATGGACATTTCTTCCAACAACATCTTGCTATTACCAGTTCTATAACTGAGGAATCACCTTTGAAATGAGCCTTTCCAAATTGTCCAAATCCAAAGGATTTTCATCTTGGATCGCTGGACAATGAAGGCAAAATGATGATGTGAAGGGTTGGGAAAAAGTTCAGCCACCAGGGCTCTGACCTTGATCATGGTTTCTTCTGGAACATTTGCATATCGAAAACCACAATGGCAGTTGGGGTAAGAGCCAAAATGGTGGGTAATCAGTCTGGCAGTGATTGCAGTGTGCCGTATTGTCTGACACACCAGTGATAAGTAAGCAGCTTATTCATGATTAGAACTAGATTTGATTTGGCATGTTACGCCGATACATACCTGCCAAACTTTCAGAATCTAAAATAGGAATACCGATGGGTTCCTCAGTGCATGCCAAGGAAAATTCTTCATTCCACATAAAATAAACAAATCAAGATACAGTATCTAACTAAAATGAGAGGAATAAGGAGGTAGGAAACACTTAAAAACTTGGCTGAGAAGGAGAGGGAGAGAAAAAGGGAAGACGACAGAAGAAGCAAATGGAGCTGCACATGGAGGTTTAAACTACTCCATAACAAAACAGAACGTGGCACATATACAAAGTGGGAAAAGGCACAGGTCAACAAAGCCAGAGCGCATTGAAGCAGCCCAAAACTATAGAAATGGTGTCAGGAGAAGCAAAGCTCACAATGAGTTAAGGTTGGAAAGAATGCTGAGGCCAACACAAAGGACTTCTTCAGGTAAAAAGAAAAGAAGCAACAGCCCAGCTGCTCGTGAAACACACAATAAAATGCCTGCTGGTAGTATTTTCAGTCAAGTAATGTATTCCGCGAGGAAATTATGAGTGCCGGTTGAAGCCATGGAACTGAAGTGTGAGACTGATGGATGGATGATTTGAGAGAAGCTGAGTTTTCATCTCTAGCACCAGAGGAATGGCATTCTAGGATATACAGAAGAAGGTATATTTACTGATAGCGTATCCAACCTTTATGTAGTATCTCAGAAGAATTATCCTTAAAGAGAGTTAATCTCACTCAACCAGAGTAAAGTGCCATCAGGTTCATTGGTCTCTGTGTCCTTTGACTATTTTTGCTTTTCTAGTGACATTAATTAATGTGATTTACCGGGCTTGTCCTTATTAAGGACTCAGATGAAGAGGCAGAAGGAGAGTTATCTGATCTGCAAATGACCCAAAATTGGGTGAGTTAGACAAGACTCTAAAAGGAAGAAATTAAATTCAAAAAAATGTAGACAGGTTAGGAAAATGATGAAGTTAATGAAAGGCCATTTCTAATGTTTTCTGTGGGACAACAGCAAATATGTACAGCATATGTAAATTGGGTGGATTTTAACAGTACTTGTGAAAAAGATCTCAGAATAGAAGGTGATTGCAAAGTGATTAGGTGGTATGACATTTGAGAATATTGGACAGAGAAGAATAGATTTAAGTTACAGGAAAGTAGACTGTAATTCTGTGTCTGGAAAAAATTTTTTTCCTCACAAGAAAATGGATTTGACAATAGAAACCAATTACTCAGGGACTCGGTAGGCTCTTGTTCACTGGGTATGGTCAAACAAAGTTTAGACAATCATCTGTCAGGATTGCTTTAATCTGGATTGGTGAAGCAAAAAGGGAGCATGGATCTAAATAGCCTTTTTCAACAACTGTATGATTCTCCAAAATCTCAAGTCAATTTTGGTATCAATTTTTGAAACAACCCAAACTTTATTTTAGGGGATGAGGTGAATGAAATGGGGAATATAGCTGGCAACAAGTAAATTCATGCGTGGAACATACTGGGCTGCATATTCCATCAGCCTCGAAGAGAAGAATAAAACACAAATAGTCCTTGACTTACAATAGTTCACTTAGTGACCATTTGAAGTTACAACGGCATTGAAAAAAGTGAACTTTGACCGTTTTTCACACTTACAACCTTTGCAGAGGTCACATGATCGAAATTCAGATACTTGGCAACTGATTCATATTTATGACGGTTGCAGTGTACCGGGGTCATGTAATTTTATGACTTTTTAACCAGCAAAATCAATAGGGAAGCCAGATTTGTTTCACAGTTGTGTTAACTAACTTAACTGCAATAATTCACTTAAAAATGGTGGCAAGAAAGGTCATAAAATGGGCAAAATTCACTTGACAACTGTTTAAACTTAGCAAAAGAAATTTTGGGCTCAATTGTAGTCGTAACTTGAGGACTGCCTGTATTTGTGTAACCGGGAAGTGGAATTTTTTGGCTGTTCTCAATCCATTGCAGGGGAAGAAAATTGCTATGTTTACAAAATGCAGGATCAATATGTACATCTTGGAAGAGGCATCTTTAACTGATTTACCGTAAACCGAATGATAAGACTTGCCTTTATTATTACGACTGATCTTTTCTGTGATTCTGGCATTGTCACCTAGGCAGTAGTGTTGCAAATCTACTTTTAAATCTATAAATGAATAAGAATGTGAATCGTTTTTCGGGTGGTGGGGGGGATCTGCAAGATGGTTGGGGGGGATTTCTAAGGGGGGGGGGGGGGGGTGGGGTTTGGTTGGGGTTTTTTTTGGGGGTGGGGGGGGGGGGGTGAGCATGACAAATATAGTATTCTTTTTTTAATATATCCATCATAGGATCATTTCAGGCTTTTACAGGGTTTAGATTTAAATTTGGGGCCTATTTTTCCATGTGCTTGGGGGGGTTTTGGGGGTTGGGGGGGTTGGTGTTTTTTATATATATATAGACCGGGGGTTTTCATTTTTCATGCAAGGAAAAATAACAATTATAAATGCAACCTTAAACAAATACGTGGCTATGATTTCACTTATCATTCCGTGACACCTGTCTCAGTACAATTCATAGGTATGACTTCATAAATTATTCATTCTGCCCTATTTTAAACTGGCAAGTCTGCCAATGTGCTGTGGACTGAAGCGGTCAACCAACTATACACGCTAGCTAAAATCACCCCATTTATTGTTTTTTTTTTTTTTTAAAGTGAACCCGTCAGTGAAAATGGTCTCACTTTTGGGAAGGGGCTGGATGGAAGTAAATTACCATAAAATATAAATCCTATGCTATGTAGCTCCGAAGCTGCTGTCTGTGTGAGGAACATTTAATTGTTTTGAATTTTGATGTGAGATGAAAAAGATTTTTATCTGTGCACAAATTATTAAACAACCTGCTTCAAAAGAATAGCACTTTGCTTGTCTCAATATATGATTGCGGGGTTTGTCTGGAAAAGAGGACTCCCTTTTAAATCAACTTCATTTTTCAAATCTTATAACAGCAGACAGACTCGGTGTCTAGGTTTCTGGCACTACAATAAACCTTGGTTTATTTAATCATTCATGAGTCAACCACAATTATTTTCTTCCCATATCGTATGAAGCAAAGCCTAAATATGGCTTAGTGTGATATGCGTTTTGTTAGCAATTCAGCATTACTTGAATTGCTAACAAAATTCAAATCAAATAATATTAACAATTAAGTCAATATAAGCAATTCAAAAGGAAATAAATTAAAGATAGTGATCATAAGCTATCCAATCAAATTGTCTTTGGTAGTTTCCAGGGTGTTAGGAGGATTGGAGTGAGTTTTAACTCTAAGGCAGTGTTTTTCAAATTTGGACAATTATAAGATGTGTGGACTTCAACTCCCAGAATTCCCCAGCCAGCCATGTACACGGAGCTATTATATATTTTTAAACGGTACAATAGATACAGAAATTTCTCTGCAAGAACGAGGCCTGTTTACATGCGCTTGCATTTCAAATCCTCAACTCCTTCCCTCATGTGACCCTCTGAAGAAGCAATGCCAATGGGGAAACCATTAATGACCAAATGATCCATTTAATAACTGTGGCAAGACAGGTCATTAAATTGGGCAAAACTCACTTAACAACAGTCTTATTTAACAATGGAAATTTGGGGCTCAGTTAGGCTGTTGAGTCAAGGACTGCCTGTATTTTTTCCTTGGAGTAAGTGCCTAAGTAAATTTTGCTGATAGTAAACAAAGCAAGAGTACAATATAGCTTATAGCTGATATTGTACGGCTTGCTGATATTGAAAACAGAAGGACTTAATTTATGATAAAATAAAACCGGGATTTTATTGTATACTTTTTCCAGCCCATTACCTTTACTTATTAAAAAATACAGCTCTGGTTTATAATGTTTGAATTTTTACACGAATAATTGTCCCAAAACATATTTTTTTTTATGCCCAGGAAGCAGAAAAATATATTTCAATCTTCTTTGTATATATTTAAGGAGTAAGCTCAACAGAACACAGCAGGAATATCTTCTTAGTAAACAGTTTATATCTCTAAGTTCTGGAAAACATATTTAACTAGATTATTGCTTTGTATACTGAGCCGTAAATATATATTTTAAACAGTTCAACAGAAGCAGAAATCTCTCAGCAAGAACCAGGCCTGTTGACAGAAGCGGATGGCATATAGGACTTGCATTTCATGATCTTCATCCCATTCCTCCATATACACTGTGTCGTGAATGGGAGGATCGTTTGGCCGATCTCATCTCCCTTCCAGGACCCCTCCTATCAATGGCAGTAGGAGCACATTAATCACATAATGGAAGGACTAGTTTTAACCCTGCCCAATGTAAGCATTTCATTTCAAACATTCTATCTGCAGCTTAGATGTTTTATTCCCCCTCCCCCAACTTTAGTTTAGATCAAAAGATAAACAGATAACAGATAATCAGACTTGGAAAAGACCTTATAGGTCATCTAGTCCAACCCCCCGCCCAGTGGGAGACCCCACACCATTTCCAAATGGCATTGAAAGTCTCAAGTGATGATGCTCCCACAACTTCTGAGAGCAAGCTGTTCCATTGGTTGATTGTTCTCACTGTCAGAAAGTTTCTCCTTATTTCCAGGTTGAATCTCTCCTTGTTCAGTTTCCATCCATTATTCCTTGTCTGGCCTTTGAGGGCTTTAGAAAATAGCTTGACCCCTTCGTCCCTGTGGCATCCTGTTAAATATTGGAAGACTGCTATCATGTCTCCCCTGGTCCTTCTCTTCACTAGACTAGCCAAGCCCAGTTTCTGCAACCGTTCATTGTATGTTTTAGCCTCCAGTCCCCTAATCATCCTGGTTGCTCTTCTCTGTACTTCTTCTACAGTCTCAACATCTTTTTTATAATGTGGTGACCAAAACTGGATGCAGTACTCTAGGTGTGGTCTTACTAAGGCTTTATAGAGTGGTATTAGTACCTCACTTGATCTAAGTTAAGTCTTTTTACCTCTAATTTTTTTATTAGGTTAAAAGGTATTATAAAATACAAAAGCAAATAAGAGGACAGTGTAGGGGAAGGGGAAAGGTGAGGAAGGTTAGGGAAAGAATAAGAAAAAGAAACATTGACTTCTGACTCTATCTGTTGCAGTAGAATAAGGCATTAACAACAAATCACAACTGTTTGTTTTATCACAATAGTATGAGCCAGTCATTTCTACAAAAGTCTATCAGTCAATGTGTGAAAACCAAAATCAAAGTTTCATTCTTTTCCACATTAAGCATGACGCTCGGAAGCGGTTTCCATGTGGAAACAAAAGTATTTATGTTCTTTTCTTTGAGCAGAGTAGTCAATTTTGCCATCTGAGCCAACTCCATCAGCTTCTGCAACCATTCTTCTATAGTAGGAATCGAAGTGTCCTTCCATTTCTGTCCATACAATAATCTTGCTGCTGTCGACATAAATACAAGAGTGAAGTCTTCATTTATTGTCCCAGTAAAATGGTAGCACAATCGTCATAAACTCTTGAGATCAGCAGTCCCCAACTTTTATGGCTTGGCGGCCCGGTGAGGGGAAAGGGAGGGGAGAGGGGAACCGGCCTACTGTTCATGCAAGTTGAGCTGTGTGCCTGTGCGCCAGCCTGCCACTCAATCAGATCAAGCTGCGTGCATGTGTGCTGGCCCACCACTTGTGCAAATTGAGCTGCATGTGTGTGTGCATGCCAGTTTGCCATTCACCCAAGTCGAGCTGCACTTGCGCGTGCACCGTCCAGCTGCTCACGTGGCCTGGTTTCAAACAAACCACAATAGTGGGCTGCAGCCTGGGGCTTGGGGACCTCTGCTTTACATTAAAGCAGGGGTCTCCAACCTTGGCACTTTAAGACTTGTGGACTTCAACTCCCAGAGTTCCTCAGCCAGCTTGCTGGGAGTCTGAAGTCCACAAGTCTTAAAGTTGCCAAGGTTGAGACCCCTGCATTAAAAGGTGATGGCCCTTGCTAATTCTTTTCCAGCAATTTTTTTTAAATTATAAAATGTTTTATTTTTTAAGACAAACATATACAAACAAAACATAAAAACATAAACCCTTCTTCCATTTTATATACACACAGTGCGTCAGTTGGTTTCAAATCTTTTGTGCCATCCTTTCATAGTCATTACTCACAGCTTATATAAATTCTCACATTGTCAAACTAACATATGCTTATATATTTATCAGTTATTAATCATTCATGACTAAGCTATTTATTCCATCATTTTATATGAGATATTCTAGATTTTATTATGAAATTTATATTGTACTTTCATCCAATGGTTATATATATCTGTATTATATTTTATATCGATCTATTAAACTTCTATTGCAAGATTTCCTAGTCTGTTACATTACCATGTCTTTTTATCCAATCATTGATAAGACAAATTCCATATCATGTAAAATTGTTTATCTTCTTGTTCTCTGATTTCAAATATCAATTTACTCATTTCAGCACAGTCCATAATTTTCTTAATAACTTCTTCCTGCATAGGTATTTTTTTCATTTTTCCAATTCTTAGCAAATACAATCCTAGCTGCTGTTAAAACATTTACAATCAAATATTTCAATTCTTTATTGTACATGTCCGGTATAATTTCCAATGAAAATATCTCTGGCTTAAAGTCTATATGTTGTTTTATCATTTTTTCCAACCGTGTGTGGATTTTAGTCCAATATCTTTTTGCATCCAAGCACGTCCACCACATATGGTAATACGAACCAGGCATCTGATGACATTTCCAACATTTATCTGATTTGTTCTTAAACATTCTTGCAATTCTCGTCAGGGGTAAATGCCATCTCTAAAACATTTTATACAAATTTTCTTTATAAGCAGTTGACATTGTCATTTTATAATTTTGAGACCATAATTTCTGCCATTTCTCTAAATCAATCCCATATCCAAAATTTTCCTCCTAAGCAATCATCATTTCTTTAACTTGTTCCTCCTCCAATTTAAATACTAGTAAATGTCCATAAAGTTTTTAAATTACATTTTCATCAGCACCAATCAAGATTTTATCTAAGTCAGTCAACTTATCATAAGTACCTTCTAATTTAATATCTTTATCAAATCTAGATTGTATTTGCAAATATGAAAACCAATTCATTTTTATACCTTGTTCTTCCAATGCTTGCATAGATTTAAGTTCACCCTTTTCATTCAATATCTCACCATATCTAACTGTATGTTCCTTTTTATATATTATTGGATAAGAAAAAGCTTCAATGGTAGATATCCTTAATGGAATTTTTAAGTATTGTTGCTTTTTTTATCTTCTCCCAATTTAAAAACAATGCCACTCGAATATAATGTCTTCTAAAATACCCCTGTGTTTTAGTTCCCTTATACCGGAGGAAAGCATGCCATCTCAACAGCAAGTCATGTCCTTCTAAAGTCAGTAATCTACTGTTCCTTAATGTTATCCATTCCTTTACCCACATCAGGTTTGTCGCCTGATAATACAATTCCCAGTTGGGCAAAGCAAACCCGCCTCTTATTCTTGCATCTTGTAACAGTTTAAGTTTTATTCTTGCTTTCTTACCCTGACAAATATATTTCAACACAATTTTATTTAAGTCTTCAAAAAAATCTTTCCCTAATCGAATTGGAATTGTCTGGAATAAATATAAGATTCTAGGCAATACATTGATCAAAATTGTAGATATTCTCCCAATCAATGATAATTGTAATTTTTCCCATTTTGTCAAGTCTGTTGCAATCTTTTGTTTGAGTTTAAAATAATTATCCTCCTTCAATGTACTACATCTTGGTGTAATATACTGTATATCCCAAAGTACTTAACCTTATTTGTGACCTATATTTCTAAAACTTCCTCCAACTCTTTCTTTCGTCTTGCTAACATGTTCTTTGTTGATATCTTTGTTTTATCTTTACTTATTTTCAAACCTGCTACTTTTCCATACTCTTCTATCTTTTCTATTAATTTAGGTGCTGTTTCCAATGGGTCTTCTAATATAAATACCAGGTCATCTGCAAAGGCTTGCAATTTATACTCTTCCTTTTTAATTTTCATTCCTTTTATTTCTTTTTCTGCTCTAATATTCCTATTCAACACTTCCAATGTGAACACAAACAGCAGAGGCGACAGTGGGCAACCTTGTCTAGTCTCTTTTCTTATATCTATAGACTCTGTTAATTCTCCATTTATCATGACCTTTGCAGTTTGTTTGTGATATATCGTTTTAATGGCTTGAGTAAATTTTTTACCAAAGTCCATTTGTACCAGTTGGAATAACATAAATTGCCAACTCACATTGTCAAAGGCTTTTTGTGCATCTAAAAACATCAAATCCATTTGCTTTTCAGGATGTGCCTCATAGGATTCCAAAGTATCCAGAATTATTCTCATATGTCTTTAATTTGTCTCTTTGGCAGAAATCCATTTTTATCAGGATGAATATCAGCAATTTTTTTTAAAAAAATATTTTGTTATTAAATACTGATAGTCTTCGACTTACAGCCACGTGGATCCAGAATTTCCATTTCTAAGCAAAGCGCTTGTTATGTGAATCGTGCCCAATTTTATGGCCTTCCCCCCCCCAACTGTTATTAAGCCAATCACTGCAGTTGTTGAGTGAATCACATCATCATCGTCATCTTTTTACCACCCCATAATTTTTTGTAGTCTGGGCAATTGAATGGATCTAGTAGAGCGTTTAATGGCCGGATGCCCTTCCTGTTGCAAATGGAGAGTTTTGTTCAGCAGATATATAGTCATTGTGCCCAGAGAGAGAAATATCTGTCTCTTCCTAGGATCGAACTCACAGACTCTTGCTTGTGAGGCTACCTCTAGGCCACTGCACCACTCCCTAGTGAATCACATAATAATTAAGCAAATCTGGCTTTCCCTTTTGATTTGGTTTGTCAGAAGCCAGGAAAGGTTGCAAAGGGTGACCCAATAAGCCCAGAATGCAGTGGTGGTATGTTACCGGTTCAGACCACTTTGGCTGAACTGGTAGTAAAAAAAAACAAAAAACCCTCCGATCAGGTGAGAGGAGTGGAGGAAAACAACCCACATCAGCTGAGAGGATAAAAGACCGAAAAATGCATGGGGGTTGGTGAGAGGGTTGCTCCTAACTTTTCGTTTCTTCATCCTCTCAGCTTGTTAGGGGTGTGTGTGTTAGGGGTGGGATTCAAACAATTTAACAACCGGTTCTCTGCCCTAATGATTTCTTCCAACAACCAGTTCACCAAACTGCTCAGAAAGTTAACAACTGGTTCTCCCAAAGTGGTGCAAACTGGCTGAATCCCACCACTGGGCGCACGCGCATGCATGCACGTTCAATCACCCACAGAACTGGTAGCGACTAAGGTAGGATCCCACTACTGCCAGAATGCTGCAACCATCATAAACCTATGCTGGTTGCCATGTGTCATGCCCTCGTTGGAGACTGACTCCGAGGGAGATGAGGAACAGCCAACAGGGAGTGGAAGTGTGGCTCCGGAGGTTGTGGAGGAGGCTGGGGAAGGGCAGAGGCCGTCTGGGCAGTCAGAGGAGGACCCAGGCCCATCCCCCCTCCATCCTAGGGCACGCAGGGAGGAGAGGATAAGGGAGAGACCTGGTCTACTCGGGAGGAGAGGGCCTTGATCCTCTTCATGGGCTGCAGCTGTGACAACTGGTTAAAAGGACAGACATGCGTATGGACCAGTGCTGGAAACAAAGCGTGTAAATATTTCTAGTCTGTCATTCCTCTCTGAGTTTGGCATCTTCCCAGTGTGTGTTCTGATATCTGTGGATGTCCTCAAGCCCTTATTTTGCCTGGTTCCTTAATTGCTTCAGTGTGGTTTGTGTTGTTTTTACTCTTATAATTTATAGGCATTTTTAGTTTAAACAGCATTTCCTCCTTTTCATAACTGCTTGTGGGGGAGTTTTTTGTCTCAGTCAAGGAGGAGAGGGCCTTGATCCGCTTCATGGGCTGCAGCTGTGACAACTGAATAAGAGGATGGACATGAATAAGAGGTGAGCGCTGGAAACAAAGCGTGGAAATATCTCTAGTCTGTCGTTCCTCTCTGAGTTTGGCGTGCTTCCCAGTGTGTGTTCTGTTATCTGTGGATGTCCTCCAGCCCTTATCTTGCCTGGTTTGTGTTGCTTTTTTCCTCCTTCTTGTAACTGTTTGTGTGGGTGTTTTTTGTCTTCCGTCAAGGATATTTGGAGCCTGGAAGCAAAGTGAAGGAATAAAAGGGGCTTCACCTGTTTTCTGGGACTTCCCCATTGACTTCTCTGGTCAGAAGGCCTCAAAAGGTGATCATATGACCCCAAGACACTACGACCATCATAAGTGTGAATCAGTTATCAAGTGTCAAGAATTTTGATCAGGTGAACAAGGGGATGCTGCAACAGTTGTAAGTGTGAAAAATGGTCATAAGTCACTTTTTTCAATGCCATTGTAGCTTAGAACGGTTATTAAATGAACTGTTGTAAGTCAAGGACTACCTATATGGTAGAGGAGGGGCAACTATCAGGACATCCAATTCTAGTCATAAGTACCTTTTTTGGTTTCTGTCAGAGGTGCGATTCAGCAGGTTCTGACCAGTTCTGGAGAACTGGTAGCGGAAATTTTGAGTAGTTCGGAGAACTGGCAAATCCCATCTCTGACTGGCCCCAACTCCATCTATTCTCTGCCTCCCACTGAGTGCCAGCTGATTGGCTGGGTCTTCTTTTGTTGCCCTGTACAGGAGAACAGAGCTGGAAAGCAGGTTAGTGAGGTGGGCAGAGAATGGGATTTTGCAGTAACCTTCCCCTGCCACACCCACCAAACCATGCCCACCAAGCCACGCCCCATGCATTAAGCCATGCCCACAGAACCAGTAGTAAAAAAAAATTTAATCCCACCCCTGGAATCTGTTGTAACTTTGAACAGTCCCTAAGCAACTGGTTATAAATTGAGAATTACCTGTAACTACAGAATACAAGTGTGCTGCTTTAACTTTCATAAATTTTTAAAAAAGTAAATGTATATTGGATATTCTATTAAAAACTATTTTAGTTCTTAGGGGCTTAAAGGTCTATAATTGGCATACTTTGAATTTCTTGCTGACGCTAAGGCTATTTATTAATAATTAATATTGCCTCAAACAGGTGTGTGTCCCATTTCAATTCAATCAATTAATAATATTTTTTATTTACAATATTTCTAATCTACCTCTCCGAACAAAGGCTAATTCCTAAAGAAGGAAAGATATATTTTTGCTAAACATAGTGATTTACACTTTTTAAAATAATGGTTTGTTGAACAAATATATTAAAATTTTGCATCAAACTCTAAAATATATTTTTAAAAGATACAGTGGCTAGGACTACTACAGGTTATTCTAATCCAAAACTAAATTAATTGCATTTTGTAGTTAATAATTGAGGCAATCCCAAATTATGAAAACACAAACCAGTGTTTTAATAAAATAAAGGCTAATTCCAAAAGAAGGAAAGATATGTTTTTGGTAAAAAATAGTGGGTTTACACTTTTTAAAATAACAGTTTGTTGAACAAATCATAATTATTTATATTAAAAATTTGCATTCAAGCCCTAAAATATATTTTTAAACGATACAGTGGCTAGGATTAAAGGTTATTCTAATCCAAAACCAAATTAATTGCATTTTGTAGTTCATGTAATTAGTTGGTTAATGATTGAAGCAATTCCCAAATTATTAAAAAAACCAAACCAGTGTTTTATTTTATTTAATTAAAATAATGGCCATACATTTTTTTTTAATGGAACAATTCTTGCTGTTCCCTCTTTGTCATTCCAGCAACGTACACAGTCTCTTCATTTCCTGCCCCTCCTCCAAACATTCACACCCAGTTCCTGCTGGTTTTGTTTATTTTATGGTACCCTCTGGAGCACTAGAAAGCAAATATGCTTACACCCTTGCAACAAACCATCATACTGCCTCTCCATCATTGCTTCTCTTGTCTAACAAAATCATCTTCCTCAACTTTCCATTGTAAACCTTGACATTTCTACTGTTTGTTATTGGAGATATTCCTGTCAATTGGTTAGGATCAGGGCTATATACCATGTTTTTTTCAATGAGCCGTAGGTAGAACAACTCATCATTTAATTGCTTGCTTGTGTGTGTGTGTGTGTTTGTTTATTTGTTTGTTTGTTTTGTAGCTCCTTTTTTGCTCGGCATAAATTCTTTTTCTCACATTCTTCAGACCCAGTTCTAAATAATATATTAGTAATTGGGATTAGAAGCCACGTTTAACTACTTGTGTGGGCAGATTTCTCGTAAACCCAAACTAATAAATGAATTGAAATAAAGAGGGAGTGCTAAATGGCATTTCACAATAGCTGTTGTTATACAGAGGCATAGTGTACTATGGGCAAATCCACAAAGTGAGCAGTGTGTATTTTCAGAGGTGACATATTTATTTATGAAAATTATTTATGAAAATTATACAGCTGCCCAACTCTCACTCTTAGTGAGTCTGGACACTTTACAAGGATAACAGCCTAATATAAAAACAATAAAAAAGGAAAAACAATAACCTGCCCAACTCTTTGGGACAACAATAAAAAATATCTTGGAAAGAACACAGGTAGGCCACATGAGTGGTGGGATCAGAGTTGGGATTCTACAGGTTCGCACTTATTTGCTAGAACTGGTTGTTAACATTCTAAGCAGTTCGGAGAACCGGTTGTTAGAAGAAATTATTGGCCTAATCCTGTAAGGAAGGCAGGAAGGAAACATTCTGGTGTTGCTTACAGAAACTGCCTCTCCGTTAACCCTTATTACATTCTTGGCAGGACTAGACTTCCTGTCTCAGGAACTTCTCTGGAGTTTTTTTCCCCCTCCTTTGCTGGTACTTTGCTTCTGTGGAGTGACCATTCAAAGTTATAATGGCACTAAAAAAAGTGACTTATGACCATTTTTCACACTTACGACTGTTGCAGCATCCTTACAGTGATGAGAGGCCAGGCGAGGAGATGTGTGCCTCGATGTGAGTGATATTGAGTTGGCCACGCCCAGCCAGTAACATGACCACGAAGCCATGCCCACCCAGTCACATCACCACCAAGCCACGCCAACCACCTAAGCCACGCCCACAGAACTGGTTGTTAAAAAAATTGAATCCCACCCCTGGGTGGGATTCAATTTTTTTTTACTCCTGGTTCTGTGGGCTTGGTGGTTGTGGCATGGCAGGGGAAGGATACTGTAAAATCTCCATTCCCTCCCCACTCCAGGGAAAGGATACTGCAAAATCCCATTCCCTCCCCATCCCACCAACCTGCTTTCCAGATCTGTTCTCCTGTGCAGGGCAACAAAAACAGACCCAGCCAATCGACTGGGACTTGGAAGGCAGAGAATAGATGGTGGTGGGGGCAGTCAGAGTGGTATTTGCTGGTTCTCTGAACTACTCAAAATTTCCATTACCGGTTCTCCTGAACTGGTCAGAACCTGCTGAATACCATATTTGAACTTCATCAGTGCTAGTAAGGAGTGAGGTTTACTTTCAGTTTATATTTTATTGGCTTGCCCTGTCAGTGTTGGTGAGAATGGCCTTGGAAGGTTGTCTGAACTCAAGGATTGAAGAGAATGCAGAAGGAGTATGAGGTTTAAAATTCTTCCAGAGGCAGGTGAGATCATAGACCAGTCCATCCACAGCCATCAACAGAAAAAAATGATGAAGGAGAATGAGGTGACAGTTGCATATTGTATCTTCTTTTTATATCCTTCCTCCTGTGAATATCTATGACACCCCTCCAGTAGCCCCTATCTCAATCATCTAGGGCATCATAATATCAGTCTGGGTTTTTACTGGACTCAGTGTTTTTAGGTAGGAAGATCTGCCCCCAAATGTGGCCCAGCTGGGACAGACCTACAAGCATCTGTCTTAAATTGCAATGCGAAGAACTGGACACAGCTTAATCACATTGCTTCATCAGCTAAAAATTGTTGGATCTATTTATAATCCCAATTATTGTCAACTTGAAGTTGACGATAAGTCGATAAGGTGAAGAACACGCCATGTATTTTTTAAAAATATCCACTTCATGTTTGTTAAAAAAAAATGTTTGAGGGTTGCGTTTTCTAAGCCTGAAGATTTGTGAATCCCAAAAACACACACAGAAGTATTATGTAGATGCACCAGATCAATTTTAATCAAACTTTCAAAGGCCACAGTGGAAGAAGTCATCTTTTCAAAGTACAATAAAAAAAGGTAGTCATAGAGAACATTGTACCATAGAAAGCTTCTGAAATTTCAAGCACAAAGCAGAGAAGATAAAAGGCAGTCCTGCCCTCGTGGGTGGAAATATATGTGTTTCCTGTCAAAATTGATTGATTTCTTCAAAAGTTTGTCACTGAAGATTCTATTTTTATAATTCTGTATTTGGGGTTCAGCTAAACATAAACACAGTTGGAACTGAGATGATAATCTGATTGGCAGTCACCTTTATTTTGATGGGCTATATCAAATCGGAAGGACATTCTTTGCAGCTTCAATTAAATGTTTTCAGTTTCTCTCTCTCTCTCTCTCTCCCCCCCCCCCCATCTCCCCTTTACCTCTGACTTCTTGCATTTTCTGCTTGCCAAACCATTTCTCCCCATCATCACTTATTTCACTCTGGAGCCTTAAATCCAACAAGCAAACTGTTCCCAATAGCCGCCCCCCATTATCTTAGGTCTGCTACACCTAAAGAACTGTAGTGTAACCATTAGGAACTAAATTCTAATGATATGGATTTTATATTACTGCAGAACAATGTGATCAAGTCATCATTTTCTTCTCTGGAAAACAAATTTCATTCAAAAACCTCGGAGTGTAATGTTGTAGGAAGCGAAACACCTTTCCAAATAAGGTCAATTTTTGCATAGAGTCATACATCATCTGAGCACTGATTCATGCCAGAATCAATATCAACATATGGTTCTGTGCTAATCTGACATGAAGCTGAAAAAAAATGTAGCCATTTCCAACCTGCCTGTAATTTCTGCTGACACAAGTAGCAGGTGTGATGCAGAACTAATCTGTTTCAGAGTTCTCTTCTGTATAATAAGGGATACCGTTGCCTGTTCTAGAAGAAAAATAGGAAACTGAGAGAGCAATATGATTAAATTTTTCAGATTACTCAAAATCCAGAAGGAATGACAGCCAAATGGTGTTTCTCAAAATTGGAATACAAGTTGGAATATATTTTGTATTGAAACAACTACAGTAGTATTCAGCCAGCAGATGGCAGTGTTACAAGTTTGGATTTATGGTATATACTCCATGTTCTTTTGTACTAAGTAGTTTCCGGTTTCCTGTTACAATTAAATAGTTGGGCAGTAAAGCACATGGTAACTGTACTCTTTGTTTGCTCTGTGGTGCAATATATATAAACAGAATTTCTCACACTCAACCTTGGCAACTTTAACATGCATGGACATCAACTATCAGAATTCCCCAGCTAGAATACCTAGGTTCAAACCCATCTTGACTGTGAAAGCTCACTAGATACAGAGAGCCACTTACTCTTCTGCAGTTGAGGGACTTTTAATAGGGAGCTTTTATTAAAACTTTAGTAAATCTAATCAAATCTAATCAAGAGCCAATTGTACTATTTCACCAAGTTCTTTAATGACTTATATGTACAGCTGATAATGGAGATACATATAAATCTTTAAATGGAAAGTTTAATCAGAAATATTTCATATCAGAATACTATAAAAAGAAAAAAAACCCTAAATACAGCTTTAAGGAACCATATCCAGACAACAGTATTTACAATAAGCAACAACTTTTTACAATAACAAAGAAGTGTGAACTTTCCCACAAATCATCTTTGTCTTCTACTCCTTCATAGTATCATGCAAATAATATTAACTTAGGTCTGTGATTTATTTTTAATGGGTACATGTCAAATCAAATAACAGAAAATGGAACAAAAGTAGGATTGGCTTTCTGGATCGTTTCAAAAGTCCCTTTTGACTAGGAATGGCCAGACAACTGTATAGCCAGATACACCATGCGCAGGTCACGTGCACCCATCTCCGCAAATGGGAAAAACATCGCAAAACATCAGAGCAATTTGACATGGTGAGTTTGACACCTGTGATATAGAGTCTAAAGCCATGATATGAAATCAACAAAGTCTCTTCTTATTTCACAACTAGAACCCAGAGTTATACTACTTCTGATTCTGAAGGTTTTATTTTAACTAATGTCACATTAGCATACCTTCAATGGAGGAAAATTCTATAAATTGCTTATTTGGCATATGAAAGAGAACTTATTTTTGCCCATCTTAATATCTTTTCTTTCCTAACTGTTCCCAATTTTTCTCTGTATTATCAATTTAATTATCCATTAAGGTCTGTTTCTAGAAGGACCAAAGCTAGTTTGAACCATAAAAGTGCGTGACAGCATTTACCCCCTATGCTTATTATGTTTTAACCTTGATTTCTTCATTAAATAATTAGTTGGGTTCACACAACGTAAGTACAAATCTCCCTCCCAAGTTTGAAAATATGCTACGAATGTGTGAATTGTGAATCTATGTGCATGGGTGGGCTTCAAAAATGTTTGCAAGGCATTCTCTGCCCAGTTGCTGGGTGGGCGTGGCCTAGTAGGCCTCCTGCACCATAGCAGTTTTTGCCCTCCCCGGCCTCTGTAGGCTTTCCTCGAGCCTCTGGGTGGGCGAAAATGGCCTCCCTGGGCTCCAGAGGCTCTCTGGAAGCTGGAAACGGGCCCATTTCTGGCCTTCCTCAACTTCTGGTAGGCCCATTTTTCACCCTCCCTGAGCCTCCACATGTGCTCTGCACTTACCTGTGTCCAAAACGGGCCATGTGAGGACTCCTGGGAGGGGCAGGGGGGGGGCATCCAGGAGTGGGATTTGGGGGTTCTCCAAATTGCACAGAATCTTAGCTAGCGGCTCTCTCGAACCCCTGCAAACCACCAGCAGCCCACCCCTGTCTGTGTGTGAAGGCTTCCCCCTCCCCTCTTTCCTTGCATTATTACTAGGCCTTGTCTTCCATTTTATGGCTCTTGGTAAGAAGGTACCTATTTAGAGCAGAGGTGAGGAACTATGGACTCTTTATGACTTACTTGCAAACTTCAACTCCCAGAATTCCTAAGCCAGCAGGAATTCTGGGAGTTGAATCCACAAGTCATAAAGGGACCATCGTTCCCCACCTCTGCTTTAGAATCTTAGCAGAGCCTGCTAAGGTTTTTACAGTCCTGAATAATTATTTCTTTCTTTCTTTTTTCTTTCTTTCTTTCTTTCTTTCTTTCTTCTTTCTTTTCTTTCTTTCTTTCTTTCTTTCTTTCTTTCTTTCTTTCTTTCTTCTTTCTTTCTTTCTTTCTTTCTTCTTTCTTTCTTTCTTTCTTTCTTTATTATTTATTTTTGTCAATTGCTTACAAAATAATAGGTATAAGCAAAAACATAGTTTTCAATACATGAGATAGATACTTATAAGAAAAATTAAAAATAAATAAAAGAAACAATAGGACAGGGACGGTAGGCACGTTGGTGCGCTCATGCACGCCCCCTACAGACCTCTTGGGAAAGGGGTGAGGCCAATAGTAGACAGTCTAAGGTTAAAGTTTTTGGGGTTTGGGGAAGAAGCCACAGAGTCAGGTAGAGTATTCCAGACATTGACCACTCTGTTGCTGAAGTCGTATTTCCTGCAATCAAGTTTGGTGCGATTAATTAATTATTGTATGGGTATTCCTTAATCCATCCAGAAAGGATAAAGATTTAGATACCAGAACCAGTGGTATATTAACCATTAAGCAGACTGAGCATGTGCTTAGAGCTCCAGGCCCAAAGGAGGCACCACAAAGTTGAGAATATGGCTTTGTTTTGTACAAAGGAGGGTGGCACCAAGATTTGTCAGTGCTTAGGGCACCAGTGAGCATTAATCTGCCACTGAACAGAACTGAAGAATTACAGTTAGCAGTGACCTCAAAAATCATTTTAGTCTCTCGGTGATGCACTGCTGGTAGTACCAGAGTGCGCCAAATGGATTCATGCCCCTGTTAAGAAGGTTATACCTTTGTTATACCTTGTTCAGAGCTAAAGATAGACAATGCAATCATGAACTGCTTACAGAGTTAGAGGTGGGTATTGCTTATGTTTACCTGATCAGATCTTAATTGGCTTTGTTCTTATTCCTGAAATGACAAGGGAGGCTGAAGAAAATGTAGATCAGATACACTTACTGAACTGCTCCGTTCAAATCTTAATTTGATCTCAGTCATACTCAGTATTTACAGAGATAACTAGGATTAGAGAAGCTACCCACATGCCATGGAACCAGCACTATGCATATTTATTCAAATATTTGGATAGAGTTTATATCTGTGTAAATGTACATAGGATTGAACTTCTTAGTGGGATTATGTGAGGGTAAACAGTGGATAGACTATCGAGGTCAAAATACCAGGTGCACGTAAGTGTGCTCTTGTAGTGGAACTTTTAACATTCTTGTTCCCTGCCTGCATTTCCCCCCCCAAATAAAAATAAACTATACTCCAGAAAGCTCCTCCAGAAAGCCCCTAGTGTTGTGAAACTTCAGAATTAAGGACTAGAGGAAATTGCTCCTTCCAATTCCACTCATTTCCTTCAGATGAAAAAGAGAACCAGATTTCATCTTCAGTTTCTTGATTTAAAAAAAAATGTTTTGCATATCTTTGTCAGACTAAATTAATTTTTTATTTGCTTCATTATCCTTTAATAATGTGAATAATTTCTGAACAGTAGATAAAAAGGGATGACTTCTTCAATGCCAGTTCTTTCATTCTTCGTTATCTTCTCATTTTTATCTTATTTTTTTCTGCACATTTAAGCTTTCCAGAATTCATGATGTATTTACTTCATGAAGCCATTGACTCTGGCCACCATAATAATAATAATTAAAAAAAACATGTATGTGGTATGTGCCCTTGCATGCAAGAGGATCCCCCAGTGCAGTGCCCTTTAAATAGTTTGGAGTAGAACTCCCATCATCCTCAACTAACATAGACTTCTTATATGTCTTATTTGGTAGCCATGTTCAAGACTTTACGGTTCTGTGGATTTATGAAATTGTTTAAGTAGAAAACAGGTTGGCGACATAGAATAGAGCACCAATTTGGTGTAATGGTTAGATATCATGCTAGAGACTGGGAGTTCTAGTTCCACTTTAGACCTGAAGGCAGCTGGGTGATCATGTGCCAGTTATACTTGAGGTGAAGAAAGTAAAGGTAATCGACTTCCAAAAAAACCTTGCCAAGAACTTGTCCAGGCAGTTGTCAGAAATTAAGACTTACTCAAAAGTACTATATATATTTGCAGATGGTATGTGTGTGTGTGTGTGTGTGTGTGTATGTGTATGTATATGTATGTATGTATGTATGTATGTATGTATGTCCGTATGTCCGACCCACAGACGGACACAATACAGAAGCCTGATGATGGCAGATGAGATTCTGCTGAAACGTTGCTACAACTTTAAAAGAACTACAATGACGTGGGAAAATACCCGAACCAAGCCGAACACTATATATATATATATATATATATATATATATATATATATATATATATATATATATATATATATATATATATATATATATATATATATATATATATATATATATATATATATAAAATTTGGAAACCCACCCTCATGAACAGACAGTACCTAACATGAAGAATGACACCAGACCCACACCCACGAGGGCCACACAAGATTCCACCACCACACTTCCACGTAAAAAGCAGACTCACACCCACACAGAAGATGGGACACGACCACGGACCAGAAGCCGCACTGCAGCTGCATCACTACCCACTTCAAACCCATCTGAGCCATACATGAAGCGAACTGACCCCCACCAAGAAGATGCGGCACGACCACGAACTCGAAGCCAAACAGCAAGATCACAGCTCACCAGCTCAAATCCCCAGCAACTAAGACCAACCTGAGCACAACCAAGCCCCCACCAGAACAGAACACACCTCCAGCCAATCAGAACACGGCCAACCCCCAACCAATCAGAACACAGCCAAACCCCCAGCCAATGAGAACACACCCCCACCCAATCAGAACACAGCCAAGCCCCCACCCAATCAAGTCACACCCCACTAGCAGTTAAAAGGAAGAAGCAGCTGCAAGCTCACATCACTCTGAGAAGCACAGAGCTGAAGACACATGCCTGAAGATGATGAATGAGACTTCATCAAAACGTTGCTAGATACTTCCAATCTTACGCGGGAGAAAACCCGAATAACCAAAGATCCACATACAAATTACCCACGAGAACCTCAGAATATATATATATATATATATATATATATATATATATATATATATATATATATATATATATATATATATATATATATATATATATATACACACACACACACACACACACACACACACACACACACACTTGTACATGTGTGTGTATGTATGTGTATATATACAGTATGTGTACACACACATAAATAAATCATTGGTTGGTTAATAATAAGCCATTTAAATAGAAAACAGGGAAATAGAAAACAAACTTTTCATTCATATGAATAAACAAGCTTGTTTTCTATTTCCCCTCTTTTCTATTTTAATGCCTTATTATTAACCAACCAATGATTTATTTACCAATGTAAGCTTGCCTCTCCCCCAAAAATACAGTGTGAGTGATGACATCTTCTGCCAGAGTTCCAAGTCCCCTCCTTCATGCTAAGAAACATATAAGGTGTTAACATGGTTTCTAACTTCTATTCCTGTTTGTAGAAAGATTACCAAAGAGAGTTGATGGATGAATGAAACCAAACTGAAGAGTGGATTAATTTATCCTTTTTTTTGCCACAAAGTATCATTTCAACCCAATTGTTGCGGGACTGTACACATTTCCAGTTAAAAATGAAACATTGTATTTTAGGAGATTGAGGATATTTCATTAAATGTCAGTGTGCTTTTTATAAACTGCATTGACAAAAGTCAGAAGTTAACATTACTAATTCCAATGGAATACATAGGTAGCCCTTGACTTACAATCACAACTGAGCCCAAAATTTACGTTGTTAAGCGAGACATAAAATGCACACTGTTAAGTGAATTTCTCCCCATTTTATGACCTTTCTTGCCACGCTTAAGTGAATCACTGCAGTTGTTTAAGTTAGTAACATGGTTGTTAAGTGAATCTGGCTTCCCCATTGACTTTGTTTGTCTGCAAAAGGTGATCACATGACCCCAGGACACTACAACCATCATAAATATGAACCATTTCCTAAGCATTTGATCATGTGACCATGGGCATGCTGCAAGTGTGAAAAATGGTCATAAGTCACTTTTTTCAGCGATGTTGTAATTTTGGTCACTAAATGAACTGTTGTAAGTCAAGGACTACCTATACCTCCAAATTATTACGCTCAGGATTAAAGCCATTGCTCTGTAAAACTGAGTAATAAAACTTGTTAGTAGTTTGTTTTGAGTGATTCTGTTTTGCTCTTAATTAGCATGTTAGTACCTGTGGTTAAGCAAAAAAAAAAAAGCAGGTTGTATATTTATTTATCCTAGGGGCATGGTTATGGATTCTCTTTTCTCTTATATCTATTATGAGTCCCTACTCTTTAAAATTTACGCAGAAATTCAGAGGCAGCCTTTATTGTATAAAAATGCACAATAAATGAGGCAGTTCCAAGTTTCTTTCTTAGAATGTATGGTTGCTTCAGTACAATATAGTAAGGAACCAAATAAAACGAACTGATAGATGTGTAGGAAATCAAGGCAGATAAGGTCTGTATGGAACACAAATTCGTTTATCATAAAAGACAGCTACTGGGAAGATGCAATTTTGTTTTAGCTTGTTTGTTCCGAATACAAATACTGTAATTACTTTTGGGACCTTTTGCTACCATTTTGTTCTTTCCTAAGGATTCCTCCCCCCACATAGTTTATAAGTGGACTTGCAAATATAATCTATTGAGCTGTGTAACTGGACAGAGGCATCCAACCTCACTGGCCAACAATAGGGCAATTGAGTTTCTTCTATTTATTTCAGAGTTTTCAATAGAAGGTCCTTGAATGGCTGTTATTTGGCAAACCCAAAGTATCCTGGGCCAGGTATCCGGCCAACATTTGGAGGAGGAATTATGGGAACACATGTGCTCTGCAAAACTGTGACATCAACTCCTGGCATTAACACACCGATTTCTATACATTAGTTGAAAGTGTTGAAAATCTTTTGAGCTGAATTTTGTGTTCTTCCATGTGACTTTGGGATGGTGGAGGCCAATCCAAATAAAAATTTAGGAAGCCAAATGCTGTAGAACAGTGATAGCTAACCTTTTTGACACAAAGTGCAACACATGCATGCCCTGTGCATGCGCCCTGCCCCCAGCGCATGCAACCCCTGCACATGCATGTGTGATCCCTGTGCACCCCCTGCCCCCTGCACATGTGCGGCAGAGACCCGAAGTCCAGCTGGCCAGCAGGAGGCGTGTGCACACATGCACAACAGAGCTGAGCTGGGGTGATGGCTCGTGTGCCCAGAGAGAGGGCTCTGCGTGCCACCTCTGGCCCACGTGCCATAAGTTCACCATCATGGATGTAGAAGATGGTTAGATAACCAGTGGACTACCTATGGACTCCAATAAAGCTCTGGAACCTTCATGAATGAAATTCAATGAATGGATGAATGAAATACCAATGAAATTCAGCAAAACATCACTGGATTTTGGTCATTTAAAAATGAACAAAATACTGGCTAAAATAGACACATCAAGCCTTTAAGAAACTTTAAGCTATGTTGATTTTTTTTTTTAAAAAAAGAATAAGGTTGAATATGTTTGTCACTTCCCATTTTAGTTACATCACCATCATACCTTCTGCAGGCTGCAAGCTAGTTAAGTGCACCAGTTTCCATTTGCAAAAAAGATGCCTGCTCTAGATTGTGAATCTTTGCTAGTCTTGGATGAGTTTGTACTTCCCACAAGGTCCAGGTTGTATATTAATTGTGCTAACTGGGCTACAGGCTAATTGAAGAAATATATGTGTCTTAGTTGCTAGGGAACCTTTCAACTCATTGACTTATATAGCTTCTCTGTTCTGCATATGGCTTAGCACTGATATGGATTAGGACCGTGATGGCGAACCTATGGCGCGCGTGCCACCATTTGTGAGCCATTTGTGCTGGCACACAAGCCACAGGCAAACTTACCTCACTGCACATGTGCATGCCTCACAGCTGATTTTCAGCCTGTTGGAGGCTTGAGGAAAGCCTTTGCAGGCCAAAAAATAGGCCCGTTTTGTCACTTCCTGTATTTTCAGAAATACTGGGAGTGACCAAAACGGGCCCATTTTTTGGTCTGCAAAGCCTGCAGAAGCTTTCCTCAAGCCTCTGGGAGGCCGAAAAAGACCTCAAACGAGCTAAAAATCAGCTGGGAGGCACAGTGCAGGTAAGGGGGTAGTGGGGGGGGGGAAAGAGATTGCAAGCACAAGTGCAGGGGGCATGGGGGGTGCACACATTGCCTTCTGGGTTCTGACGCATGCGCACACGCAAGCGCGCACACAATTTTTGGCACAGGAGCCCGAAAAGGTTAGCTACCATTGGGCTAGAACTTCCGATTATACTAGCCTAGTCTGGATATTGTTAGCACAGATGTTTATGCACTAAACATATTCAGATTAAGCTACATAGTGATTAGATTAGATTAACAGAGTTGGCAGGAGACCCTACACCATTTCTGACAGATGGCAGTCCAGTCTCTTCTTAAAAGCTTCCAGTGATGAAGTTCCCACAACTTCTGAAGGCAACTTCCGTTCCATGGGTTGATTGCTCTCATTGTCAGAAAACTTATCTTTATTTCCAAGCTCCATTTTTTGGCTGTGATGGACTCTTGCAACCCTCTGCTAGCAAAAACGGAGCTCAGGAGGGCCGCCCGCAGTCTCCCCGAGCTCCATTTTTGCTGGCAGAGGCACCGCAGGCCAATCCTTCACTGTTTCCAGGGCTAGATCTAAGTAACCTGCGGCCCAGATCTGGCCCCCGAGTCTTGAGTTTGACACCCTCGTACTAGACTGACTGCAGAGCTAGTTCTTTCGGTTATAAGGGCCACCATGGTGTTGATTCTTACTTAGAAACATGAGAACATGAGAACAACCTGTCTAATGTCTTAGTGTCAGAAACAGGATATCTTTGATCTTGTTGAAATCTCATGCAGAATCTCTACATGTAGTATCTATTCTCCCTTTCAAAGGGACGGATGATTCCTGTAGCTTTTTCTCTGGTAATATTACACTACTAACCAGAGCATACAAAACATTTGCTAGACTAATACTCGAATACAGTTCATCAGTCTGGAACCCACATTACGTATCTGATATTAGCACAATTGAGAAAGTCCAGAAATATTTCACAAGAAGAGTTCTCCACTCTTCTACTCGTTGTAGAATACCTTATGCCACCAGACTTGAAATTCTAGAACTAGAAAACCTTGAATTACGCCGCCTTCGGTCTGACTTAAGCATGGTATATAAAATCATACATTGCAATGTCCTACCTGTCAATGAATACTTCAGCTTCAACCATAACAACACAAGAGCACACAATAGATACAAACTCAAAGTAAACCGCACCAAACTTGATTGCAGGAAATATGACTTCAGCAATAGAGTGGTCAATGTCTGGAATACTTACCCGACTCTGTGGTTTCTTCCCCAAACCCCAAAAACTTTAACCTTAGACTGTCTACTATTGACCTCACCCTTTCCTAAGAGGCCTGTAGGGGGCGTGCATAAGCGCACCAACGTGCCTACCGTCCCTGTCCTATTGTTTCTCTTATTCTTGTTTTATTTTTCTTATATGTACCCATTTCATGTATTCACAACTATGTATACACTTATACTTATTATCTTGTAAACAATTGGCAAATCAAATAAATAAATAAATAAATAAATAAATAAATAAAAATATATTGTGCTGATGTGACCCAGAGTCTTTCTACACTGGTGTTCCTCTCGATCTCTGCAGATTGAGACTCAAAGAATCATCGAGTCTGAGGCTTTTTGCTGCAAATGATCTGGGAAACAAAAAAAAATATATCTGACAAAATGTTGTGGGCCAGGAAGGGAGAATCAGAGGACCCATAAAGTGTGAAGAGGCTAATTGTAGGCCATTGAGTGCAACAGCTTGTACAATACAGGCATTTAAATTAAAGCGTGCCCCCGCCCCCAACCAGGGAGCTGTCCAACCTCAGTTTGAACACACATCCAGTGAAGAACAGCTCACCTCCTCCGTTGATAATTGGTTTCTAGAGGAGGTCATGGCTGACTGCAGGAACTCAAAACAATAAATACCTTTTACTGGCAGGGATATGTAAATTCCACATACAATATGTCTGGCGAAGGAACGATGGGGCAGAAGCCTTTAAATCAATGGTGTAAAAAGTTCAGCGGAAGACGACCACCCCGTTCCCTTGAGACTTATTAATTTTGGATTTGCATGCTGCTTACTGGACAATCCTTGAAAGACAAAGAGACCGGAGGCTTTTTTTTCTTCTTCTCCGCAGGGGCTGTCCAAACTGATCTGTGAGTGACACGCTGGCTGACCGTGGTAAACAGCTTGCATGGGAAACAGGGTGGGGTGGGGGGTTGGGGAGAGTTCCAGCAAGGGCTGAATGCTTATTCTGCATCCCTTCCCCTGGATGAAAGTGAGGGGGAATCCCTGGATAGAATGGCTGTTTGAGTTTGCACTTTCTTTTTTTCTTTTTTCCAAGAAGCAAAGGCTGCAATTTTCTGCCAGTGCTCCTGAAGCCCATCTAAGCAATTTTTTAAATGAGGAGACCAATTTTTTCCCCCCAATTAGGAATAAGGAGATCACAGCTCTAAGGAGCTGACAGGAAAAGAAAAGAAAAGAAAAAAAAAAAAGGGGGGGGGGAAAGTGGGACTTCTTTTATTTGGGGCAAGGGAAAGAAAGGGAGCTACCCCACCGGTGCAAATGCCTCAGCTGGCCTGCTCGTTTTGAGGGCAACGGTGCATCCACCTGCGAAGTCGCAGAGGACAAAAGCGGCCACTGAAGTCTCCAAAGGAAAGGAGATGGTGCCAGGCCATGGTCCGGTCGACTAAGAAGGGGGATCGGGGGCGGGCCCGCGCGCCCCCCCCGGCCCTCGCCGAGGTCACCGCTGCGGGCCCTTTTGCTTGGCTAGGTTGCCACCGCTCAGGCGGCCTTGCTAATTCCAGATGCGGCCGCCTCTCCGCGCGCGCGGGTGTGTGTGTGTGTGCGCGCGCGCGCTTCCCTTTCCCCTCCCTCCCCTTGATTCCACCAAGGCGATACAATAGAATAGCCCGAAATGCGGATTAGGCACCCCCTCCGCCGCCCCCGGGCCCCAGACCTCCTCCCGAGACCTCTCTTCGCTTTGACGTCACGTGTGCTCCTTTCCGTTGCCATGGCAGCCCAGTTTCCCCAAAGCCCTCCGCCTGTCTCCTCTGGTAGCATCTCCACAAGGGGAGAGCCAGTATCGCGATGCCCGGTGCTCCCCCGCCCCCACCAGCCCCGTCAGTTAAAAAAAAAAAGAGGGTGATTCAGCAAGCCACAATCCCATCCGTACCACCCCCCCGCACCTCACACACACACACCCCTCTCCTCCGGTCTCTCCACCTCCTTCCTCCTCCTCCTCATTTCTGGACTGAGACCTTCTCCCCTTTCTCGTCCTTTCCTTTCCTTTCCTTATTATTGGGCACCCCTCCCTCCTCTGCCCCCTCAGTTCACCGCCGCTCACCCATCACCTCAGCCAGGTGGCCTCTGCTGCCCACCTGCCCATCACCCACGCCCGGCGCCTC
Organism: Notechis scutatus; assembly: GCF_049901735.1. Lineage (NCBI taxonomy): Eukaryota > Metazoa > Chordata > Lepidosauria > Squamata > Elapidae > Notechis > Notechis scutatus. The sequence continues at coordinate 14,430,209 of NC_142012.1, read as the reverse complement.
CCTCCGAGCGCAAGCTTTTTCTCTCTCCTCCCATCTCTTCTTCTCTCCCCCGCCCGGGTTCCTTCCTCTGCTCGGAATGGGGCTCCTAAAGACCAAGTGAGGTCACCGCCGCCTGTTCGCGGGAGAGAGAGAGAGAGAGAGAGAGAGAGAAGGGGGCGAGGGGACGGGGGGAGCGAGGAAACTCCGTGGAAAGGGTCGCTCGCTCTGCGCCCAGGAGGGCTAATAATCCGCGGGCGCGGGATGGTAGGTGAGGGGCGCGTGAGAGATGAACGCGCGGGCTTCCCGCTCCCACGCGCGCGCTCCCACCCCCGCGCGACCAAGCTCCATCTCTCTCTCTCTCTCTCTCTCTTTTTCTGTGCTCCCCCCTCGCCGGCGCATCAGGCGCGCACACAAAGGCGAGGAGGCGGAGGGGGGGGGGAGGGAAAGAGGAGAATGAATATTGATTGCTGTTAAAAATAATAAAGGGGAGGGAGGAGAGTGTGAGGGTGCGCGTGTGTATGTATGTGAGCGAGCGAGCGAACGGCCGGGGAGGGGGGGGGAGGCAAGTGAATGAAACAAACTGCTGTCGGAGGCGGGAAGGCAGTAGCTGCGCTCCTGGGAAGGAGAGAGACACGCGCACAGAGAGAGAGAGAGAGAGAGAGACAGAGACATCTTTGAGCTTGTGATTTGGGTCAGTATCTGCATGTATTTCGGAGGGGGGGTGGGGGTCGTTAAGCGTCGGGAAGGTGCCCCCACCCGCCCCCCAAAAGGCGGCCGTGGAGCTTGTTTTGAACCTTGCGGCGGTTGTCTTGGTGGCGGTAAAGGGATGTAAACACTGGAGTCCATAATAGACGTCTTTAAGTCCAGAGGTGCTGATGCTTCTCTCCATCCTTTCTCCTCCTGAACAGGAAAGCCTTTTTCCTTAAAAGATCTTTATTTCCCTTCAAAGCTCTGACGGAGAGGTCTCTTTATGCGAATCCTTGTTGGAATGGGATGACAGATTTCTGGTGGTTGTTGTTGTTGTTTTTCCCTTCCAATTTTCCCTAAAGGATATTTCGCTCTGGCGTTTCTGAACCCTTCCTTCTCTTTAACCCTTCTCGTTCCTCCCCAGCTCCTTCAGCAGTAGGGTGCAGGTGGGGGGGGGGGGAGAGAAAGAAGAGAAAGAAATATATATCTATATATCTATATCTATATATAAAAACCCAGAATGGGAAGTCTGGATAGCTTTAGATTAGAACTATGTTGGTGGGGTATGGATTTCCTATCTAGAAGGTGAGGTGGGGGGTGGGGGGAGTTGATGATCCGGAGGTGAAGATGGAGGAAAATATGAAGTGCTTGTGAGGAAGTAATTTCTTAAGCTTAAAGGCCGGGTCTTGCATAACTGCAGCTGTTGGTGGTGGAAGAGGGGAATGAGTCCTCCCCCCACCTTTAAAAAAAAAAGAAAAGAAAAGAAAACTGTTTGGAGGGAGAAGAAAGTAGATTGGCCGCATGCTGCGAAGGGACATTGCTAAACATTTAAAGACTGCAGTGAAATCAATGAGCGCTACAGAAATAGTCTTTGCGTGGCCCGGCTATTGCAATAGGGCAAAATGTTCAGAGAGCAATTTTTTTTTTTTTCTCTTCCCCCTTCTGCAATGCGGGACGGAATTAAAAAGATGCCTGGAATTTGCCGGAGTGTTTCTTTTTTCTTTTCTTTTTTAGAGGTCAAAAGCCAGTAAACGTCTTTAATGAAGGATTTTGCTTCCCCACCCCATAATTCCAGCCTTGATTGTATTGATGGGTTTACTGTATTTACTGTTGTGTTTGTGTGTGCGTGTGTGTGGGGGGGAGAAACCATAGGCTTGTTTACATGGGTCCCTTTTGCTGCATCGGCTGCCTGTTTCTTCAATGCAGGTTTTTTTTTCCCCATCTTCTCCTCTCATTCTGGGTGACCTGGTGCCTTATGAAAGGCGGATCTTGCATTTATATATATAAAATTGAGCAGAGCAGGTCTGGATTGTTGATTTTGTTCTTCTCATGGAAGGCCATTAAAGGCAGAGGATGGTGGTGGGGAAGGAAGTGCCTTGCTAATAGGGAAGACAGAAAGGGCTTGTGTTGAGAACAACCATCCTGAGAATTAAGGGTTTAACAAGAGCTCTTTGGAGAATATTCTTGATTTACTGGTGTGTGTGTGTGTGTGTGTGTGTGTAAAGCAGGAGGAAGCCACCGTGCATGCTTGAATTTGGCAGTTTTTCTCCCCCTTAGCATTTGCTTTTTCCTTGTAATATTTCATTTCTCCCCCACTTCCACCCCTAGGATAGCAACGTGCACCATGTTGCCGGGATTAAAATTTCAAAACAAAGGAATGCTTGGGAGAGCTCAAGTGATGCCTTCTTTATCATATGACATCCCGTGAAAGCAAGGGACATCTGATAACCCTAAATTATATCTGCACATCTTTCTCTTTTTTCCCCCCTGTCCCTCCCCCTCTCCCTATTATGAAATGAATGACAGAGATGGTGTGATCTGAGCTGTTAAATTAGGACATGCCCCCCCCCTCTTATTTGCCTCTTCAGGATGGGCTCTGGCTCCCTTTCTTTACCAGTGTTTCAGGGCGTCTAATCTTTTCTGTAAAACCTCTTGTTTATTGTTGTCATGCACGATATGGTGGAATAATACAGGGAGAGGGGAATAATGTTGTATTGGGATACAAGCCACCCTCAGCAATCTCTGCTTGATGCTGACTGTTGGGAAAATGACTGTTTCCTCTTCTTGTTCGAGATGTGTGTGAGGATGTGTTTATAGGCGTGTGAGTGTGCTGGATGAGAAAGACTGTTTATGCAAGGTTCCCAGAGGGGATGAGTGTGTGTTTTGCTGGCTTATTTGTAACTGTTATTTAATGGTTTCCTAGCAGGGGTCAATCACTTGGATAGGTAGAAAGGGTGGTGGGGGGGGGGGAGGAAAAGGGGAGATCAAAGGCTGTCATTTTGGCAGGGGAGGTTGCTACCTTACGGAAATGTTTGTATACTTTCAAACCATGATGGAGTTGCAATGGCACTCGGAGGTCATCAACTCAGTATTCTGCACCAGCCATTGAATAGCACAGGATAATAGATGGATAGAACAACAAATGCAACAGCCAGTGTGATGTTATGATTAAAAGGCAGATCTTCTCCCAGGGAATTCTGAAATCAAATTCACTGCTCAGCTGAACCTTCCAAAATATTTTGTAGAATAAAATGAAATAAGGACTCTGCCCTGGATATGGAAAGAATAGTGATGCCACATCTGGACTGCAATAATCTAGATGATCATTAGAAGGTAGCAGAGAGATACAGAAGCTATAATTCTTTTCTGCCATCTAGTGGGCTCTGGATTTTAGCAGCGAAGGCATCATAGGACTAAGAAAGAAAGCATACAAATATAATATATTTCCAGCAAGAATTATCCTTCGCACTGACAAGTCTTTTGCACGCTGGAGCTTGTCACTTTCAGTTCTAGGAGAGAAGCAATGGCAAATCACTTCTGAAAAATCTTGCCAAGGAAAATGCAGGGACTTGTTCAGGCAGTCTCTGATAATTGGACATGATTGTGTGGAAGAAGAAAAAAACAATGTTGTGTTGGTTATTTGAAGGATTAAATAAATCATTGTTAGAATCAGGCAAAGGGGCTCATAGCAGTTTGTGCTGGAGCTAAACAGACCACTTAACAGGCTCAGAACAATACAATTCCCTGTATCTGTTTATAGTATGAATTCAGCCATGTTTAGTGGAATTAAGTCATGCTGTGATTTGATTCACATATTATGGTGGATTATAGCTTGTTTAATAGTGGTTTGTTGTTACAGTGAGCAACTTGGCATAATGCACTAAAATATAAAACTTGGCTTACAATTATAGTTGGAGTCACAAAACATACTAAACCAAAAGCAAGGCAATGATTTTATGCAAAGTATGAATTTGGCTTGCATTCATTAGGAAATAAATCCTATTTGATCACAAGGGAACTTGCTTGTTAATAATCATGCATTAGAATGTGTTACAATTAGCAGGAAAAAAAATCTTAAAGAATAATTTAGACTTTGTCTCAAAAGTGCTTTTTCTAAAAGGCAACTAGATTTTCTTGGATTTTTTTTCCCTTTTGAAAATGTTTAGCTTCTCATCCAAGAAGCTTCTTCAGTTCTGAGTATTCTTCAGGTTATGGCTATTTAACAACAGTTCTAAGTTATAATGGCCTCATAAAAAATGACTTATGTTCATTCTCAAAGTTATGACTGTTGCAGGTTGTGATCATATGATTGAAATTCAGCCACTTGGCAACAAGCCTGCATTTATGATGGTTGTCTTGTGGTCACACGATTGTGATTTGCAATCTTCCCAGCCAACTTTCAACAAGCAAAATTAATTGGGGAAGCTGGATTCTCTTAACAACTCCATGACTTGCATAATTAGCATATTAAGGATTTAATGACCATGGCAAAAATAGTTGTATAATTGGGTAAAAATGAAAAAGCAAGTGATGACTAACTTTACAGTGGAAATTGCTGTCCCAATTGTGATCATGAGTGCAAAACTGCTCATATGGTGAGGAGGTCTATGAAGGTCATCTTCAATACAGTTCTTTCAGCAGTCCCAAAAGTTTCCATACCAAATGACTTCAATGACCCTCAAAGAGCTAATGGCTGAGTATCAGAATACCAATGACCAGATTACAGATTAACAGAGTTTAGGGAAGGGACCTTGTAGGTCATCTAGTCCAACCCCCCCACCCAAGCAGACACCTGCCTACACTATTTTTGACAGATGGCAGTCCAGTCTCTTCTTGAAAGCCTCCAGTGATGAAGCTCCCACAACTTCCAAAGGCGAGCTGTTCCATGGGTTGATTGTTCTCACTATCAGAAAAGTTTCTCCTTATTTCCAGGTTGAATCTCTCCTTGGTCAGTTTCTATCCATTATTCCTTGTCTGGCCTTCGGGTGCTTTGGAAAATAGCTTGACCCCTTCCTCTCTGTGGCAGCCCATCAGATATTAGAAAACTGCTATCATGTCTCCCCTGGTCCTTCTCTTCACTAGTCTAGCCATGCCCAGTTGCTGCAACCGTTCATTGTATGTTTTAGCCTCCACTCCCCTAATGAGTGAAAATAATATAAATCCTTCCATTCTCCACCATTCAGTGAGAACTGAAGAAGCTTCCTGGATGAGAAGTGAAATGTATTCAAGGAAAAAAAGAAAGTCCAGTTGCCTTTTGTAAAGCATCCTTGGGATTTCCAAGACATCATATTGTGATTAAGTTATGTGCTGTCTGGTAATCTCAATGAAAGCCATTCTTGCATTAGGGATCCTCTCCCACATGTAGCTTTTACATCATGTTTATAAAACTCTAACGTAATCTTCAGATAAAGAAGGCATTACTAAATACTTATAAATTGTAATGGAAAATTATGATTCTTGGGGTTCCACATAAGTCAGCAATTGAGAAGTGCAAAGTAGCAGTTATGTCCCAAGACAAGGCAGAACGGAAGAACCAACTGGGATGAGAAGTGAAAGGTTTTCAAGGAAAAAAACAACCCAAGAAAGCCCAGTTGCCTCCTGAAAAAAAGCACCTTTGGGACAACAATGACCTGGATGACTGATCATCTCCATAGACATTGTCCCAAGACAACTTCCTTAGCATTGGAGATGATCACATTGTGGAATAATGTACTAAAATTTCAAAGTGAAAGCAGGAGAAGCTATTTATATTGGGGAAATCAACCCTTTTGGGTGGTTGAACCAAATTGTTCTGTAATGAAATAGGTACAATGTCCAAGAGCTGGGTTAGAATACATTAGGAACAGAAACACTGACTTACTCTCCTCATTGATATGATGGAGACTTTTGGCAGTGAGCAAGCTCTGCTAAGACAAACGGAGTAACTGTCAGTGTCCCAGCTAACAAGCTCCAAACCAATAAACTCTGAGGCAGACGTTTCCTCAAAGTTCCATTTTATTAGAGTTGTCATGTTGGCACATCTGGGAAAACCCAAATCTGAGAGTTCCGGGTTTTCCCTTCACAAAAGAAATCAAAGATCCGTCCCCTGCACCCATCAGTCCAACACAATCAAATCTTTGTCCCAACTGGAGACACCCCTCCAGTCACTCCCCTCCAGGTGCAGGGCAACATGTCCTTGACTCTCTGAGAAAGACTGTTGAGTCTAATCTTCTACCTCACTATGAAATCCCCTCTCCCAAATTCCCAGGCACTGAATGTGGCAGCCTCGAAACTTCCAAGTAAAATATGGCTTCCAAGGCTGACAGTAAGTTTTGAGGGAGACCTTATTACTTAGTAGTACAATGCTGGCTTCCCAGGTTTAAACTCTGGTTTGTCAGCTAATAGGACAAAACAGGCAGTCCTCAACTTAAAACCATTTGTTTAGTGACCGTTTGAAGTTTCAGCAGTGGCTTATGACTGTTTTTCACAATTATGACCGTTGCAGTATCCCCATGGTAACGTGATCAAAACTTGAACGCTTGACAACTGGCCTGTATTTATGATGGTTGCAGTGATCACTTTTCGTAACAAGCGAAGTTAATGGGGAAGCCGGATTCATTTTACAACTGTGTTACTAAATTAAAAACTGCAGTGGTTCACTTAACAACTGTGGCAAGAAAGGTCATAAAGTGGGGCAAAACTCACTTAACAACTGTTTTGCTTAGGAAATCTTGGGCTCGCTTGTGATTGTAAGTCGAGGACTACTGGTGTTGCAAACATATCCAATCTGGCTAATTTATGATTCATTGTACTGGAAATCCATAAAATGAATTCACCCAGGAACTAGGTTGTACATATATAACAGCATGAGGCATTTCCTGCCTTAAAATATTGAATATGAATTTTATATATATTTTAAATAAGTGTTTTAAATTTTAAACAATTATGGGGTGGGAAGAAATATGGCCTTCCAGGTCTTGTTGAATTTCATCCCTCATTAATATTGACCATTGACCATGATGACTGAGCCCAATGGGAACTGAGGTCCATCAATGCTTAGAATACCGTAGGCTTCCTACTTCTACTACGCTTCAGAATTGCTTTCGTACGTGGTGTTAAGCCAATTTATTTAATCATGGTTTGGTGAATAAGACAATGGTTTCTACATTAGAAACCATTCATACAATAGTTCATTACTTTTAAGGCATGAATTCATGCAATATACTGGACTTTATCAAAGAAACGTCATTAAAGCTTAACCCAAGTTTCAATTTTGCAATCTTTTCCTTTAGTGTTGCCTGGATAGATTTTTAGGTGTTGAAATATCTTGAGACAAGAACCTATATACAGTATTTAATTTCTTCCTTGTAAAATATCTGGAAAGATTGATTGAATTTATAAATAATACATTATATTATCAGTACACATTAAGGAGAATTGGGATATTCTTTTATATATCCAGAGTGGTAGACAGAATGTTGCTTGTATGGAACATTCTGTTAAGAAGGAGAAAGTCTCAACATAAGCAAATGCCTCTGACAGCTACCTAAAATATAGACTGTATTTTAATGTACTTGCTCCCCTTTAAGGGTCTTTAATGCATGGCTGTAGCCCTTTTTTTAAAAATAGAACTATTCTGTAGTACGGTTGCATTTTATTAATGGAGAGAATTCTGTTAACCTCTGTTCCCTTCCTCAAATGATGATTTTGTTTTGCTAGTTAGCTAAAATTAGGTTTTAATAGATAAAGCCAGACTATTTTCTTTGTGATTCAGGCTTGACTTTATATATTTGATAACCTGTAATCGTTCTGAGTGCAACTACAGAATATATCCCTTAAAAAAAACCCTATTCCTGTAGCTGAATATGACAAACTGTCATTTGCTCCAGAGAAGCTAAGCTAATGCTATGCTCTAGGTAGATCCTATTGGAAATATCTTTCCAAAAGCAGTTTTTAATGACCATTTTGTTAAAGTAAGACAGCCATTTAGGATCCCTTTGATCATTTCAGTGTCACAATAAAATGATCAAGATAGGTAGCATCTTCCCTAACAGAAAATCTTCTTTTATTAAAAAATAATAATCAGGCTTTTCTACTTTAGAGTCAATGAATAAGAACCTGATAGGCAAGTAGGCCGAAGCCTGTACAAAGAAAAACAATACTGCTTTAGACACCTACCAAATACATATTGAGTTCAAACCATAATATGGTTTATTTGTCTTAGTAGGTATAATAGCCAACATTCATGGCTTAATTGAAATCATGACAAGATTTACATTTACAGTAAGAAAGGATATGGTTTGTTTCAGCCTCAGAAGAATAGGAGCACAAAGAGTGAGTTCATTCTGCAGAAATTAGATTTATGAATCTGGAATTATTATAAATTGTTTGCCATGACAACTAAGTGCATCTTCCTTATTGAGATTATTTCTAGTAATCAACAGCTGGAGGGAATCAATGAGGATTCCCTTCTTACTCTGTCTACAACAGGAGTGTCAAATTCGATTTCACTGATGGCTGCATCAGGGTTGTGTTTGACCTGGGGGAGGGGGAGGAGCTGCGGTGTGTGGCCAGGGTGGGCGTGACCAGCCCGATGTCACTCGTGTGATCGAATGCCACTTTTGCTAGTAGTTTGTTTTGCTAGGATTCTGCCAGTGAAAACAGAGCTCGCGCACGGCCCTCCCGAGCTCCGTTTTCACTGGCAGGAGTACTGTGGGCGGGTCCTTTGCTGTTTCCAGGACAGCCCCACGGGCCAGATCTAAGCACCCTGTGGGCCGGAACCAGCCCACGGGCCTTGAGTTTGACATCCCTGGTCTACAGCTTTGAGAGGCACATGATCAATCAGTGTGGAAAAATGAATAGACTACATACGAAAGACTTTTTTTTTCTCTCTCCAGATAAGAGGATGTTAAATTCACTGGCAATACAGTACTGGAGACATCTTTGTATTTGTCTATCAAAGTTTCATTTTTGAGAATGGGGTGGGAAGAGGTAATTGTCTCAAATTCATCATTTTCCTTTTTGGCAAGTAGAATACTTCTTGGGATTATGCTATTCAGGCAGTTTTCATCTTATTTTTAGTTTGAATTAGTCATCTAGAAGATGTGAAGAAAAGCAGAGCATTATAAAAATCATATTGATTGCAACAATTCTTATGATGATTTTTCTTGATATAGGAATATCCTCAAGTAACGATTACTCTATTTAGCAACTGTTCAACGTTATGGCAGAAATAGTAATTTTATGACTGACCCTTGGAAGATGTTTTCCCATGAAAGGAGTTCTAAGATCACAGTTGTGAAATACTTTACATCAAGCTGAAACTGCAATAGTACTGATACAACAGATGGGATATTCTTATTGATGAAGGAAAACCATAATAAGATCCTAATGATCACAGTAGGCCGTAGCAACTAACACGGAGAGAGTCTTGGGAATCAGTTTATGCAATTAATGGGTTGAAAGTGCTTTTATGGATGAACTGGATATTTCAATATGGTGGAATGTTAAAAAAATGGAATTATCTAAATGTATAACCCATTTTTGACTGTTTAAATTTATTCACATAATGTACATTAATGAAACCAACTGATCAAAACAGCCGAGACAGTTGTCCACAAGTCCTTCTTTCCACACTTTCTCTGCCAACGGAGTGTTTTCTCTTTTGTAATTTTTCAAGTATATTCCTTATTAATTGACAGGGGAGAAGGGCACCTCTGAAACTTGATTCATGTATTCGGTAGTTATTAAGCGTATGTTCTCTGTCCTTTATTTCATTTTCTGAGTGAGATGACTAGTCCTTGAGAAGACGCCTTTACCCGTAATCTAGTATATGATGATATATCTTAAAGTTCCCTCAATATTGTTAAGGAATAAATAAACTTTGTATAGTTTTGTTATCTAAATAGCAACACATCTTGTCTCCAAAAGCCATCTGTTCCCTTTGGCCACACAGCTTTTAAAAGCCAGTCTCCCCCACCCCGCAGGTAATGGTAATAAGAGATTACTTACACTTTCTTTCCCTTTAGGTGCTACTGTATTTACAGAAAGCATAACATGTTAAATGCAGTCATGAAGTAACAGTCATATATAATTTGGTTCTGTATGGAAATATTGCTGTTATATAAAGTAATATAAAATAATTTTCTCCAATCTGGTTACCAGGTTTATTTCCCAGCCAAATAGTTTTTGTCCAAGTTGATTTGGAATTAAGGAGATGAATTTGGGAATGAATTTGGGAGAACTAACTTGTAGAAAGGATTGCTCTGTGCTACTTTGGGTATCTGCTGTAGATGTCTCAAGATGTATCTCTAGCCAATTTAAAAACAATTGCATATAGTAATAGACAAATTGTCTATTTGAATACAAGTAAATGGAAAGAGATCAAATAAACATCCTACTCAAGACAGCTGTGGAACACAACAGTAGTATAAAAATATGTAAGTAAAAAATTTGGAGAAAATATCTTACTATCTAAATAGTTTGGGGAAACCTCTAAATAAAATAATTTCTTGCATGGAAGATCTGAAATCTAGGCCTAATATCTCTAGCCACTGTATTTTATTCTTCGTTGGGGAAATATTCTCTGGCAAGCTTTCAGAATTATTTTATTATATCCTATAGCAATAATGAGGAGTCTCAATATTGTCCTTGCGTTGTTTGTTCCCTGATTTAGTCTACTTGGTTGGCAATTCATGTAGCATGGAGATATCTTTTTAGTAATGTTGCATATTGCCCTTTTTACCAAAAGAATATAGAATTGCTCCATGCTTCTTTAGGGATCCCAGAAAAGTTCTCCTTTATGAGCACATAATTTACCTGGATGTACCTTCATGCATATTTGTTCTCAGTGTTGAAATAAACTACCTTCTGTCTTTCAAGAGATCTTATTTTTAAACTTGGCAAATAAGGGACAGATGGGTTGTAATTCCCAAGGAAAAACAATGATTACTCATGGCAGCAGCAACTTTTTCCCCTTAGAAAAATAAGGCAAAAGGAGCAAGGAAGAATCAATATACTGGTGAATTAGCATGTATGAATATATGTTACGTGAATATAACATCATAACATTTATTGCAAATATAATTTTAACCTCCATTTTTCTGGGTGACTATATTGAAAACAGTTGCAAACACTTAGGAAAGAACAAAGTTACTAGAAGCTGGCATGGTTTTTTTTAAACATACATTGTATCAGGTAATTTTATTGGGTTGTGTTTTTTTTTTGACAAAGCAACAAGATTAGTAAACCCTGGGAATGCTACAGATGTGGCCCACTTAGAGTTCAGTAAACATTTAATAAAAATTTGACTATAGCCTTCTTCTTGATAAAATGGACAATATGGGACAGATGGTCCTGCCACCTGATAGATTCACAGTCGGTTGAGCAAGAATGTACATTTGGCTCTTAATGGATCTATTGTATGTTTACATGGAAACAGGCATGCAATGTGGCATCTCAAGATTCTATCCTGGGCCCTCTGCTCTTCAACATTTTTATAATTGATCTAGATGAGGACATAGAAGAAATGCTCAGCAAATTTGTCAATAACATCAAGCTGTGGGGGATTCCAAAGGTGCTTTTTTCAAGAGGCAATTGGACTTCCTTGTTTTTCTTTGAAGATGTTTCACTTCTCATGCAAGAAGCTTCTTCAGTTCTGACTGAATGGTAGGGAATGGAAGGGTTTATATTCCTTGTAGACAGCTGGTCATTTGCATTCTTTTAGAGAGTAGTTGAGGTCACCTGGAGGTTTATCTTTGTCCTCAGGGTCACCTGCATAGTACAAATAGATATGAAACCTTCTTCCAAGAATAACCTTTTCTACCTAAATGAGTAGAGGGGAAATGTGCTTAAAATGTAGAAATATTTAGCTCTTCTTCAGGAATATAGCTCTTGTTCTATAGGAATTCCAAATTTTGTACAGTTTGTATGAGTTAAAATATTTCATCTTCCTTAATGAAGGTTCAGATATTTCTACCACGTTCCAGATTTAGATCAAACATTTTTATGGGCTAAAACTGGGTTAATTAGAGTGATGGATGTTCCAATTGCTTGTGAAATTTTAGAATAACTTTAGCTTTGTTTAAAAATCTACAAATATTAGTACTGACTATTCCAAATTCTAACTTCCATTAACAGTAGTCTCCCCAGTAAATTATATGAAAGGATATGAAGACTAACCATTTGTAGGTTAGGTTAATACTTTGTGCATTCCTCTTTGCTAAAATTTTGCTTAAATTTACAATCATGGCTGTATTTAATTTTACATGTCCCATATAAGACATATTTGTAATTTGATAATCCATCAGTTTCTTCTTTATCCTATGCAGGCCAGGGAATTATCTGTGTTTACACCCTGCTCAGATTTTAACCTGCTTACATGTAACCTGCTGTTTGGATTTTGCAAATGAATCTTTGCTTGCATAGTGCTGATTTAACAAAAAAAATTTTTTTTTAACCGGGGAGGGGTTCAAAGGGGGAAAAAGTTATAAAGTCACAAAAGAAAAAAGAAAAAACAGAAAAAGAATGACTTACCTTCCTCGGTATAGGTACAAATATATAAAATAAAAATTTGCTCTAAATTAAAACAAAAACATATAAACAGTATGCATACTAAATAATAATAAAACAAATAAAACCATAGTATAAAACAATCACATTCTAAATTTAAGCCTACACCTTAAAAATATACAATCTATGTACCTAATAAGAATATAATACTTCTATTTCTATAATCATAACAAATCTAGTGATCAAATCCTAAAACCAAACATAGCATTTGTAATAAATTAATTTATTTTGGCATTATGAGACCTTTATAATTCATCACACTTTTGCAAATCATATGAATAATTCTGGCTGCATATAGACTACAGTAGTTCTCTGAAGAGCTGTTTGGCAGCTGTCACGAATGTAAAATAATTCTGTTTTGAAGGGATGCCCAGATTAAAACTGTTTTAAATGTTGATAATAAGAACAACAGAATGAGAACTTTGAAGCTGCTGACCTACAATTGAGAAGACAACCCTAGTTTTCCCCACTAGAATGAAGTATCTGGTTATTTAAATATAGATTTATTTAAAAAGATTAATGTTGCACATACTAGGTGGGACAAGTATGTAAATTTATTATGGTGAAACTTTAGGGTGAGTGATTGACCCCCTCTTCTCTCTGACAACCCCTCAAATATTGGAAGACTCCTATCATGTCATTCCTAGTCCTTCTTTTCATTAGACTAAGCATATCCAGTTCCTGCAATTGTTCATTTTAGCCACTAAATCCCTTATAATTAACAGATTAACAGAGTTGTAGGTCATCTAGTTCAACCCCCCACCCAAGGAGGAGACCCTACACTATTTCTGACAAATGGCAGTCCAATCTCTTATTGAAAGCCTCCAGTGATGAAACACCCACAACTTCTGAAGGCAACTTCTATTCCATTGGTTGATTGTTCTCACTATGAGAAAATTTATCCTTATTTCTAGGTTGAATCTCCCCTAGATCAGTTTCCATCCATTATTCCTTGTCTGACCTTCAGCTGCCTTGGAAAATAGCTTGACCGCCACCTCTCTGTGGCAGCCCCTCAAATATTGGAAGACTCCTATTATGTCATCCCTAGTCCTTCTCTTCATTAGACAAGACATATCCAGTTCCTGCCATCGTTCATCCTATGTTTTGGCCTCCAAACCCCTTATAATCTTTGTTGCTTTTTTTCTGCCCTCTTCCTATGTTCTGAACATTTGTTTTTGGTATGGTGACCAGAACTGGATTTAGTATTCCAAGTGTAGTCTCACTAGTGTAGTACAATACTATCTATGATCTTGAAACTATACATTTATTGACGCAACCTAGGACTGCATTCGTTTTTCAACTAAACTTAATACAGTTCATGATGCCAGCCATCTACACACCAATCAGCTAATAGGAAGGCACCACATGACTCAAAGAACAGCTCAAAGCATGCATTTCAGTAGAGAAGGTCCTGAAGATGGGCTCCAGCATAAATCTTGAAAGCTCAGAAGAGTACATCTCTGGTCAATTTGGGTGACCCACCCAAATTCAATCGCATCACTATCCTGGGACACATCTATTTGCCTTCATTCATAACACAGTTCTTTTTCTGCTAGAAACTTTGGTTGCTGATTCATTTTTTGTGTGTTTCTGAAGCGTCTTGAGAACAGATGGATATTTAACCTTACAGTGCTGTATGTATACATTCACAGCACCCGCATAAGCAGATTCATTCGGGAGATTTAGTTCAATCCCATACTTTGCAAAAAGGTTAAAAATACCATTTGTCACAAGTTTCTTTCCTTCTGTTTTAGAAACAAGATGTATTGAGGCAAATACAAGATAGCAGAGTGCAGCACTGTAATAGAAATTTAAGCAATATAACAGAATAATGACATGCATAAAAGGTTCATCATCTTGGGAATCAAGGTTGTTGCTGCATATCAGTCGAAGTGGCCAATAAATATTCTATCAGATGCAATAGGACTAGATGCATAAAGAAACAACTCAGGTCTTAGCACAACAGAGTTAACATTTGCCTGTAAGATTGCCTGTAAAATTGTTTTAGTGATATAAAGGCTCTTCCAATGGATAGTTGGGGTGTATTTCTTGATTGGAGCTTTCATTGAGGACACCTTACTGTTGATAATTGATCCAAGAAGCAGAACCTCTCCATCACTTCAGTATCAGCATCATCAATTCTATGGTTCTTTGTTGTACCCATTGTCATTAGCTTGTTCTTTATATTTAATCCCATTTTTTTTTAACTGTGGTCCTTTATTTTCACTACTAGAGGTGTAGATCATTTTAGTTGTCAGATTAGTCAAATCAGTGTAGATAATTTATGTTTCTTCCTCTAAAACAACACTCACTTTCTTCCAGAGTAGATTCCCTCATTTTATATTCTGCATATTTGATTGGGAGTCATCTGAGTTGGTTGTAAGATGGATGGCTATATATAAATAAAAATAATAAATAAAAAATCCTAACACTGATGATATTACCTAATTTGGGTAATGAAATGTCTGCAAGAAAACAACCAAACAGAGAGAACCAAGGACCCTTCATTTTTAACCCTGAATTATAAATACTCTCCTTTATTGGTAGTATGGCTTCTTGGGCTATGTATAGGTTTTATGTGAGGACAACAAAATGTTCTAGGAATCCCATTTTTCTAAGCCATTCCACAGTTTGTGGACACAACAGTAGACTAAGGTAGCATGATCTTGCTCCCTATTGAGGTCCAGGCCTGAATTTTTGGAATAAGACATGGCAGAAGATCCCCAGAAGTAAAGTAAGGGTTAATTTTCACAGGACTTTAAAATATATTACAGTGTCATGAGCTTTTTCCCCTCAGTCAGAACATTTCATTAATCCTGAACCTCAACCAGTGGAATGAAAAAAGGGTCGAACTGGTGTTTTTGGTATTTTGAATGTAAATTATGTATTGCTTTCAAATATCTATTGCATTGCTCAAGTTGCTGAATGCAAAAAACCCAACAAAAACAGTCAATCTTTTCTGTTCCATCAACTCTATTAAGTTTCTTTTGTTTTTCAATAAAGTAAACATTAAATTTTCAATTCATTCGACTTGGTCTGCATTTTGAGACTACAATGCTAACATAGCACTGGAAGAAAGTTACTTTTATTCATACCAGTAGGACTAGTTGTTCCCCATTAGCAGAGAAAGGCACTCCAACTTGTAAACGGTTCCTAGTCACATTGGTAGCAAATGTAATAAAATTTCCCCCCTGCAATACTAACCTAGGTTCTCCTTTTTTAAAACATCATTTACTTACTCATGGAGCTTTGTCCTTAGCCTAACAAGAATAGAATTGACTACGCTGCTCTTTTATGCCAAACAAAAAGTTTCTATATCTTGGCTTGTTTCTATATCCTTGCATGATCTGCTGATTAAGCATCATATTCTTTAATCGTCTGCTAGTATCCTTCTTTAAGAGCCATAATGTTCTTAGAGTAGCTGTCTCCAGCTGGTGCCCTCCGGATCTATTGACTTCATATAATCCTCAGGTTGTAGTAAAATGCACAATTGAAAAATAGTTATCTATGAAAGTGCAGGATGTATGTTAAGGGAACAATTTGTACTCTTTTTTTTTGTTAACAAATTTTATTCAGTTTTTCACATTAAAAACAAAAATCTCTTTTTAGTGGACAACATATTTCCGGGTCATCACCTTTACATACAAATATGACAGTAATTATACATTCATATATGCATATTTAATTCTATTATTACCTTTTCCATTCCAAATTTTCAGTAAGGAGAGAAACAAACACATTAATTCTAGCCTCTTCCATTAATCTCAATCGAAACATCTTTTTTTTTTTCATTTCAGTTATTTCAAATATAATCCTTTAATATTTATTTTAAAAATAAAGATAAACAATATGTGTTTGCCTAATAATAATAATAATAATAATAATAATAATAATTACCAATGTCTCTCCTCTCCTTGCTTTTAATAGTCTATATTAACTTATTAATTTAGTTGGTTCTTTAGTCTGTCATATTTCCTTTCCATTACACATTCTTTTTATAAATTCTAGATTAATACAAATTTTAACACTAAAGAAAAAAAAAACAAGTATAGGTTTCCCCCCCTTTACTGCTTTGAGTGTGACACCTCAATGATTAAAATATACCTTTATTCCCTCATCTTGATTCCCAGTAAACCATTAATTTTAAGAAGTTACAATAATAATCATTACATCTTTTCATTTGGATTCTGCAGCATATTTCCCCCCCTTAAGTTTTAATAAAAGTTATCAGTATCTATATTACCCTATTTTCTAAATATTTTTAATTGCAGAAATATTCTTACTACCCCTTGTCACCCTGCAGAATCCCCTTTTTAATTCATCAACCATTATCTCTGAAAAAACAATTTCTTTTCAACATTTTACTATTTCCGTATTTCTTTATTTCATGCACCTGTTTCTTACTACTTTTCCTCCCCCTCTTTTCCCCATATCTTTTCTCATTCCAGTTTATATCCCTCTCTTTCTTAATATCTTCCTTTCCCCTTTTCTGCTGGGTCTTTCTGCCTTTCCCGACTTCACAGGTATTCCCCCTTTTGATAAATCTCAACTTTTTAACCTTCCTTCTTTCCCCACTTCTTTGTAGTATTCTTTGTGTTAATTGTCTATTTAAAATGTCTTCTCCTTGAGTTGACTCCTCCTCCTCTGAAGCTCTTTCTTCTTGTTCTTCAATCGCCATTTCCATTTTTTCTAAAACAGAGCAAAGTGATTCACCTCTTTCTTGTAGTAATTCTCTCATATTTTTAAGTTCCATTTTTAATTCCCAAAGAGATATCATCATTACACACTCTTGTATTTTATGATCGTTAAAGTCCACAAAAAAAAACCACTTTTACTTTCCTTCTTTCTTCTTTCAATTTTCTACAGTTCTCAATTATTCCAGTCCAGGGTCTATACCAAAACATCAATCAATCCCACAGTCAGTCTTTCCTTGCTTTTTTCTTTATTCTGGTTCTGCTTTCACTTTCTAAGATTCTTACTTTGTTTCAATATTTCTTTAGTGTTATATCCACACAAGTTCATTCAGAAACAGGATGCTTTCCCTTTTGTTTGAGCTCAAGTTTTTGTCAAAAGGCGGCACTCTCCATTATACAAAGTCTTCATCTTTTTCCCCTATTTTTTTGTTTAGGGGTTTTCAAACCTCAATATTCCAGCACAGTCCAGTCTCCAATTTGTAAACTTTATTATTATTATTTTTTGACAATCTTAAGTCCAGCTTAATTTTTGCCTGTTTGTTGCCAAAATATTTTAGTCCAATTTAGTTAAACCTTTAGTTCCGGCTTCTTCCTTTCCCGGTTCGAAGCCCCGCTTAAGAAAAATATTTTCTTATTTTTTTTCCTGTCCCTTTGTAATTTTGCCACTCACTTTTCTTTTCTTAAAAATTCCATGTTACCTTAATCCTGGGGTACTTTTGTTTAGTTGTATTGCCCAGTTGTCCCAGTTCAGATGTTATCCACCTCTTTCTTCCCTCCTGCACAAATCTTAATCCAGCTGAGTCCTCCTCTTTGGGGTGGCCATTTTAAACCACCGCTGAAGTTGTCTTTGGAGGGAAAAAGACCAAGCCCGGGGGGGAGATGCAGCTCCCCTCAACCTGGCTTGTGGCTTCCCCTTACTCCACCGCCCCTCCAAGGTAGCTTCAGCCCCTAATCGTAATGATCGGGGCTCTCCAACAAAAGAGCACGGACCATAGCCGCAGAGAGTCGCGATCTACAGTCTGTCAGCGAGGAGGCTCCGCCTTCTTCTCCGAAACAATTTGTACTCTTAAACGAGAATATATATGTGAATTCACAGAGCAGACGTTATATGTTAGTAGTGACAATTTCCCTTTGCACCATTCTACTGCTTAGAGTTTTTAATGGGATATCTGGTTGCATTACTTTATCACAATTGGCTGAGTAGCAGTTCTTCATCCAAGCAAATCCAAGCATTTTGGTCATATGTAGGGAACTATGATATTAAATAATGTTAAAACCTTTGAAAATCAGGAGTTAAAAGACAGTATCTATCTTTTCATTCCAAAAAGAAATATACTCCAAAGTAAATAATTCCACAAGTGTCAATAAAAAACAAAAATACCTTTGATAGGTTAGCCTGAAACTTCAATAAAGCTATGTTCTGAGGCTTCCTTTTAACCTGGATCCCTCTGAGTTATGGGAAGTTTGTTTTAAGCCATCTATTCCAGGAGCTTTGGTATCTGTATCAGGGAAATTTCCAGAGTGGAAATCAAATAATTTGGGGAAGGATATATCTAGGACACCAATCAACAACTAGTTTTATTCATTTCAGCACTACCATCATATGGGAAGTTGGTTCCTCACATAAAGGAATAACCTTTGAAACTAAAGTGTTATAGATGGTTGAACAGTGAATGACCATGTGATCAGCTGAATGAGCACTAAAGCATATAGATATTGGATTCTAGAGGGTGCTCTCATTTAATCTATTATGCTTTCGGTGTTTACGGTCAGGTATGGAAATCTGATGTTGAAATTCTGGTATGAATTTTCCTCTTAGCTTGCCTGGCCTTATAGTAGTAAACAAGCAAGATGAGTGGTTTATAAATTTGACACATAATAAATAGAAAACAAGTCTGATTATATTGCAAGATTTTTTAAAACTCCTAATGACCTAGCAAACAAGATGGCATGCTTAATTATGAGTATAGAATTTACAACAGATTTACAACCCATAGTAAATATGTGGTTTAATATTGCGGAATTATTTATATTTAAATTGGGAAGAGTCCAGAGATGGTATTCAGCAGGTTCTGACCAGTTCTGGAGAACCGGTAGCGGAAATTTTGAGTAATTTGGAGAATTGGCAAATACCACCTCTGACTGGAGATTTTACAGTATCCTTCCCCTGCCACACCCACCAACCACGCCCACAGAACCAGTAGTAAAAAATTTTGAATCCCACCACTGGAAGAGTCATTATTAATTTGCAGATAAGTTTGTGTTAAGATTACATATGGGAACTTTCAGGAAAGAAGCAAATGATTCATAGCATAGCTATTTACAAAAACAAAAAGCTATTTGGTAAAGACTCCTGAATAATGTTTTGTGCTGATCTTTACATATTAACTCAGTGAAGTGGAAGATTGCTCAACTTCTTTAACTGGTGTGAGTTGCTGAGCATAGCCTTTTTTCTTTTTTAATATACAACATTGAGAATTGCAGACGATGGGTTTGTTTGGCAGGCACTGATAAAATTTCCTCTCCACAATTTTCTGATGAATATTCTTCTCTCTTCTGATCCCCTATGTCATACTTCTACACAGCAAAAGAGAAGGCCCTGTAAAGAGGGAAGTTGCCAAGGGAAGTTGTATTTAGAATTGCATGCTAATGAACCATTTTAGAGAAACAATCCAGTTTCACATTACACCAGACGTTGCATCCATGCGTTCAATTAGTAGAAGAGAAATTTTCGGAGTTGTGCTAACTAGCTGGCATCTGTGTGCAAAGCGGGGGGGGGGGATCCATTTGCATGCAAAGCTGTACCACTGAGGTTGCCTTTTGTGAGGAGCCTTTCATGCATACAGAAGTACATATTAATATTGTCTCCCTGAAGGCATTTGTACTTTAGCTAGAGATATCAAGGGAAATCTAGTTGGTGGGTCCTGCTGGTTGCTCATATCCAATGTGGACAGATGGAGGAACTCATTGCTGTTTTAGAAGTACACCTTTGCTCAGCATGTGACCCAAAAGATTAATTCACCTGTGGCAAGATCTTTGGCCAGAACTGTGAGAATAATCTCTCCTTAGCATATGGGATCCTCAGATAATATAAATGTTAATGGTCCAGACCAGAGGTGGGATTCAAAATTTTTTTTATTACTGGTTCTGTGGGTGTGGCTTGGTGGGTGTGGCTTGGTGGGCATGGCATGGTTTGGTGAGTTTAGATTCCCACATGATAGATGATGTCACAGGTGATATTTTAAAGAAAGAGTGCAGAGTAGATCTTAAGCAACAAGTATCTTAAAAGCTCCTAAGTAAGTTTTTTTATTGTGTCTTTTCCTACAGTGTCTCAGTGTCTCAGTGTTTTAAAGTGTCTCAGAAATGCAATTTTACATCTACAATACACATTCCTAATAATCAGAAATGTATTAGATGAGCCATAATGGCACAGTGGTGAGAGTGCAGTACTGCAGGTTACTTCTGCTGACTGCCGGCTGACTGCCATTTGGCAGTTCGAATCTCACCAGGCTCAAGATTGACTCAGCCTTTCATCCTTTCGAGGTTGGTAAAAGGAGGACCCAGATTGCTGGGGGAAATAGGCTGACCTTGTAAACTACTTAAAGAGGGCTGTAAAGTACTGTAAAGTGGTATATAAGTCTAAGTGCTATTGCTATTGCTGTTAGCTAATATCAGATGGGACCATAATTTTATCTTTCCAAGGTTGAAGTTACTTGCAATGTATGAATTGGTTACTTACAGGTTATAGTCGAATACAATGAAATATAGTAACTTTTATTGATACTCTTATGTAGCTTTACATACATATGTGTATGAGAAACCCACATATATATGTAAGATTTCTTTTTTGTTCTGTTCCATTTTATGCCCTTTCTTCTGTTTGAAATAAATGAATTCCTCCCCCCAAAAAATTAGAAAAAAAGCCCAAGGGAGGATCATAGTGTAATTTCAAGGAGGTTCAACTGGAAATAAAATTACAAATGACTGTTGACAATCTCAACAATGGCACAAATCCAAAGAGTAAAATATGAATACTTTTTATAATTTGTTTAAAGCATTTCCATCCAGCCTTTAGTTGAAAAGGCTCCAGATTGTCTTACTGGTGATATTTGTAATTTACTCTTTTGCTTCAAGATTATGTTCTAACAGAAATGATGTACAGGAAAGACTTATTTTGGGGTGGGAGAAAGAGAGAACAACTTTTAGCATAATTTTCTTAACACTGCAGTTCTTACATAATCAATCAGTATCCTTAGGATCATAGGAGCCTGGTGGCACAGTGGTAAAAGTGCAGTATTCCAGGCAAACTCTGCCTACAGACTGGAGTTGGATCCTGATGGGGTTCAAGTTGACTCAGCCTTCTGTCCTTCTGGGGGGTCAATAAAATGAGGATCCAGGTTGTTTTGGGGGTGATATGTAAATAATTCTGGCATTCTAAACTACCCAGAGAATGCTGTAAAGCACTATGGGGTGGTATATAAGTCTAAGTCAGGGGTGTCAAACTCAAGGCCTGGGGCCTGGATCTAGACCACGGGGAACTTAGATCCAGCCCGCAGGACTGTCTTCGAAACAACAAAGGACTGCTGCGCGGTGCTTCTGCTAGTGAAAAAGGAGCTCAGGAAGGCCGCCCTCCCGAGCTCTGTTTTCGCTGGCAGAGGGTTGCAGGAGGCCAGAGCTTGGGAACCTGTTTTCGCTGGTAGAGTGCTTGGGCCACCACATGCATCCCTGACATGAGTGATGTCGAGCTGGCCACGCCCACCCCGTCCATGCCCACCCCGGCCCCCGAGGCCAAACACTACCCTGATGCGGCCCTCAGTGAAATTGAGTTTGACATGCCTGGTTTAAGTGCTATTGCTGTTGCTATCATTAGTTAAGTGACTGCTGGCTGGGACATAGTTTGTGGAAGCCCAAAGCAACTAATTCCTAAGCAGGTGCCTTGCTGATTCTCTCTCTTGGATGTTGAAAAGCCATCTTGTCATGAGTCAGTAATTTCAGAAAATGACCAAAGCCAAAAGTGACCGTCAAAAGTGAAAATGAAAAATAGAAGGAAGAGAAAGCATTCAAGGTCAAAAAACAAAACAAAACACCGGGAACTGTAGGCCCTAAGGTAATCTTGCAAGGTGTAGTAGATAAGCTTCAAATGCTTGACTCAGTAGGACATTTAAGCTTCTTGCTAGTGTTGACTATGAGTCTCTCAACGCAGAAGAAGTTCAGTAGTAATTATTATGGTCAGGTAATAGTTATTGCCTGAGTTGATGAAATATCCTTGCTCCATTGCTCCTTGAAAATGAAGCATTTGGGTATACTGTGACATTAAGGTGGTTTTAAAAAAAATGTTTTTATATTTATATGTCAATTGAGGCTAGCCTTGATCTAGAGAGATCATTTATCATATACTCTCCTGCAGTTTTCCCAAGGAACTGATTTAACACATTTTATATAATAAAGTAAAACTGTTGCTAATACCCTAAGTCCTTGGCATTAAAACTGTTCAGCAGTAGAATAGAAGACCTTAGGAAGAAAAATATATCTCATGAGCATGGTAGATTTTTTCACATCCATTTATTCTAATCCTGGTTTGGAAAAATACGGAAAAGTAAACCAGCAGACCAACCAGGTAGGCTCATTCTAAATCAAGGAAACACATTTTTTATTTATATCCAGGAGTGCAATGCAACAAATACCCCTCTTTCCCTAATAATTCAAATAGGGAATAAAGAAAACTCTGTAGAGCCATGAATAAAATTACTATGAAATATAATATGAACATAGAAATAGAGAAAGGGAGAGATATAGAAACTACTCATAAAAATAATGGGTGTGTGCCCCAATTTCCTGTTACGGCTGCTTTATACAAAAATCTTCATGATCATAACAAAAATGGCCAATACCACAATTATATTGCATAAATCTAAGTCTGGATGTGCATACACCAGAGGTGGTATTCAGCAGGTTCTGACCAGTTCTGGAGAACCGGTAGCAGAAATTTTGAGTAGTTCAGAGAACCAGCAAATCCCACCTCTGACTGGCCCTGCCCCCATCTATTCTCTGCCTCCCGAGTCCCAGCTGATCGGCTGGGTCTTCTTTTGTTGCCCTGCACAGGAGAACGGAGCTGGAAAGCAGGTTAGTGGGGTGGGGAGGGAAGGGGGATTTTACAGTATCCCTCCCCTGCCATGCCCACCAAGCCACACCACGCCCACCAAGCCACGTCCACAGAAGTGGTAGTAATTTTTTTTGAATCCTACCACCTGCATACACACATGGGTAATACAGATATATTAGAAGTTTACTCCAAATTTCCTTCAGCGCTTAAGGTGATGTACTTGTTTCTTCCTCTTCCAATCTTTCTCCATCGCAGCAACAATAGCCGTTGGACTGAGAAAGACTGATTGGCCTAAAGTCATCCAGGGAACAGTTATGGCTGTAGGCAAATTTAAACACAAATATATTCAACACCTTAACTATGCTATTATAATGACAGTTTTGTCTATTATGTTAAAAAAAATATGCTGCATAGTGGAGGAGTGCAGAAAAGGACCACCAAAATAATAAAAAGGAGAGAGAACCATCAATACAAGGGAAGGTTAATGTGTATGGGGCTGAATGATTTGGAAAGAAGAGGGGCGAAAGGAGGGCAAGATATAGGTCATGGCAGAGGTGGGATGCTACTGGTTTGGCCCGGTTCTGCCGAGTCAGTAGCGCCGAAGATCAGCTGAGACTGAACCGGTTCTCTCAGACAATCTGCTGTTGGGCCCACCTGCCTGCCCGGGCTCCCATACTGACCTTTATTTCCTGATTTTGAAGCGCAGCTGCTTTGCGCAGCACAGCAGATTGCCATGTGGTAGTGTTGAAGACACAGGGAGCCTGCAGGACTGCAGGAGGTGAGTAGGAAAGCCTTTGCATGTGGGCAAAGCAGGCATTTGGCGCATGCACACGTGCAAAGTGTGTGCATGCGTGCAAATCGCCCCTCCCAGCCACGCCCACTGAACTGGTGGTAAACCACTTTGAAACCCACCCC
The DNA here is from genome assembly GCF_049901735.1 of Notechis scutatus. Classification (NCBI taxonomy): domain Eukaryota; kingdom Metazoa; phylum Chordata; class Lepidosauria; order Squamata; family Elapidae; genus Notechis; species Notechis scutatus. The sequence continues at coordinate 14,406,002 of NC_142012.1, read as the reverse complement.
TGGGCCATGGGTGCCAAACTCACTGCATCACGTTGATGTCACATTGATGTATCACGACGTTTTTGCCTTTGTGGACCTGGGGTGGGTGTGACGCATCTGGCCCGCAGGCCACCAGTTTGACATCCCTGATATAGGTATATAAAAAATCAATCTTTATTATAGCCATAGATCAACAAATACATTAAAAAACATTTCTTTGCAAGGGCTACTTAGATAGATCCTGTTCATTCTCCAGTCTCCGCCTGTCTGATGAACAGCACAGAAAAGTAGAAGGAAATAATAAACCAGAGGCTATCTAGGCTATTTAAAATTGAAGCATTCTTTAGCAGATATGTTCAGCTTTGAGGTTCTGGCACAGTCTGTTATGTGTGAAGGCAAGAGTATCAATTAAATGTTATTGCAGCTACTTCTACAGTCTATCCATATTTCCTACTTGGGAGAAAGAGATAATTATGCTGACTGGAATGTTTTTAGTATTTAGTATTTATTTGATTTGTCAAACGCTTACAAGATACAGGTATAAGAATAAATATAGTTTGGAATACATGAGATAGATACTTATAAGAAAAAAAAACCAATAGGACAGGGACGGTAGGCACAATTGGTGTGCTTATGCATGCCTCTTAGGAAGGGAGTGAGGTCAATAGTAGACAGTCTAAGGTTAAAGTTTTTGGGGTTTGAGTCAGGTAGAGTATTCCAAACATTGACCACTCTGTTGCTGAAGTCGTATTTTCTGCAGTCAAGTTTGGTGCGGTTAAGTTTGAGTTTGGTGCTTGAGTTTGTATCTATTGTGTGCTCTTGTATTGTTATGATTGAAGCTGAAGTATTCATTTGCAGGTAGGACATTGCAATGTATGATTTTATATACTATATTAAGATCGGACCGGAGGCGGCGTAGTTCTAGATTTTCTAGGTCTAGAGTTTCAAGTCTGGTGGCATAAGGTATTCTGCAATGAGTAGAGGAGCGGAGAACTCTTCTTGTGAAATATTTCTGGACTTTTTCAATTGTGTTAATATCAGATACATGATATGGGTTCCAGATTGATGACCTGTATTCAAGTATAGGTCTAGCAAATGTTTTGTATGCTCTAGTTAGTAGTGTGATATTACCAGAGAAGAAGCTATGTAGGATTAGCCTTTTTGGCAATGTAGTTACAGTGGGCTCTAGCACTTAGATCATTAGAGATGAGTACTCCAAGATCTTTGACAAAGTTTGGATCCTCAACAATGTCTTGACTATTTAGCTTGTATTTTATTTTCTGATTTTTTTTGCCAATATGTAAGACAGAGCATTTATTTGTTGAGAATTGAAGTTGATTGACCATTCTGATACATAGTCAAGGTCTTTTTGGAGGGTAGTAGTATTGTCTGTTGTGTTGAATAGCTTTTCATCATCAGCGAAGAGAACGCAGTTGCTCTTAATATGATCACAGAGGTCATTTATGTAGAGTATGAAGAGAGTTGGTCCTAAAACACTGCCTTGGGGGACACCACTGTTGACAGGTACAGAATTTGATAGGATGCTCCCAATTTTGACCATCTGTTTGACAGGAATGCTTCTATCCAGTTATGTAGGTGTCCAGAGATACCATAAGATTTTAGTTTTAGTAGTAGTTTGTCATGTACCACTGAATCAAAGGCTTTACAGAAGTCTATGTAGATTGCGTCTATTGCTTTGCCCTGATCGAGTTGTGTAGTCCATATGTTTTTGCAGTGTAAGAGTTGCAGATTACAGGATAGTTTTTTCCTAAAACCAAATTGTTTATTAGAGAGTAGGTTGTTTGTCTCTAAGTGGAGGATAATGGATTGGTTAATAATTGATTCCATGACTTTACAAGTGGTGCAGCATAAAGAGATTGGTCTATAATTTTCAACTAGGCTGGGGTCTCCCTTTTTGAAGATGGGGATGACTGTGGCTTGTGACCATAGGTTAGGCAAGGAGCTGGTCCTGAAAGATTTTTCAAAGATTATGCTTAGAGGTTCTGCTATGGCAGTGGATAGCTTTTTTAAGAAGTAGGCACATATTCCATCCAGTCCAATAGATAGGGATGGTTTTAGATTGCGCAGTGCTTTTTCAACAATGTCTTCTGTAAAATCGAATGTATTAGATCATTGTAGTTGTCTATGGTTCGACTAGGAAATACTGGGCATGATCCATTGCTGTTTACAAATACTGAGCCAAAGAATGTGTTAAAGAAGTTTGCTTTGATGGTGTCATCGTTGCAGTCTTTGCCATTAGGTCCTTTCAGGGGTGGGATAGACCTTGAGTCTTTTAGTTTGTTGTTTACAAAATTGTAGCAAGTGCAGGTGGAATTTGTGCATAGAAGGTTTTCCTATTGTTTAATGTGATAATTAGTGCATTCAGTTTTTATCTGGTGGCATAGATTTTTGTCTCGGCTTTTGAAGTTGGCAACATGACCAGATTTGTTTTTTTGCCAAAGTGATCTCTTTTTGGATTGAAGCTTCCTTATTGTTATGGGTAATCTGTTTTTCCTGGTTTTGGGAGTTGTTATTGGTACATATAGTTTGATGGCTCTTTTGATTTCTAGTAAGAATATGTTGTAATGGTCTTCAACAGTATTGCATCCAGTGAATAGAAATTGCCAATCAAGGGAAGAGAGATCGTTGATTATAAGATCATAGTTGCCTTTTTTGAAGTTATAATTGGGGATTTTGTCATTGTGATGATTTTTGTGTGGACGTATGTTGAGACAAAAGTCAATCATGTTGTGGTCACTGTTGGAAAAGGGTTCTTTAATTTGTATTCCGTAAATTGCATTCAAACTATTGCAGAAGATGAGATCGAGGCATTTGTTAAGCCTAGTATTGTTGGTTATTAGTTGTTCCGGTCCCAGATTTGTTACAGCATTGTAGAAGGTTGCATGTGTGGGTTCAGTTGTACATTTGTTTAGGGTCCAGTTAATATCTCTCCCTCAGTTGATCTTCCTTTCTTCAGCTTTCCCCAGAAACCAGCTGTGTTAAGTTGTTTCATCCCTGGTGGTCTCCAATATCTTCAGTGGGTTTTCAGATTTTCCTACTCCCATTGCCCAAACCTTACCCAGGCCTTATGGAATTAATAGTATTCCTACAGCAGTGAAAAACTACCCAAGACTACAATCAACCTTGATCTTTGTTAACATCAATAAGACAACATTGTCCTAATTCATCATGCTTTCCAACCATGACTCCAATTCCCTCTCAGAGTTCTTTCTTCCCACAAAAAGACCTCTTTATAAAAGACCTCTTTTCTTCTCTGCCAACTTGGCATCATCCCCTCCCTTCTATGCAAAAGTATTCCTTACAAGAAGCCTATGATATTTTACTCTATTTCTCTTGCATCTCCTAATTATCTAACCAGATCAGAATTTATCTCGAAGAGTCACAGCCTTTGCTTACTTAGAAATGTTTTCTAAACCATTTGAGTATGCTCTTTAGGGCTATAGGTAAAGGTGATTCATGCTCTAAATTTGGACCTCATTTGGCAGTCTCTAATCTGTCCAGATTTCAATTGAAATGCAGCAAAAAACATTCTTTTTTTGGTTCCCCAGAAATACTATTGCCAAATGTTGTTTATTTTTTTTTCCACAGACATTATGGAGCAACAATTTTTGTGGAGTTTAAGAAAATATTGCCTTTTCATTTGTTCTCTCCCTGGGGTGCAAGACAAATACGAAGAAGTAGAAAAAGCATTTATCCAGACTGATTTTATCCTGTCCTTTGTCTTAAAAGGAATACAGATTTAGCTCTAGATATTTTTTTCTATTTTAGGACCATTTATGATCAAGCATCATATAAGCAGATTTGATGGCAATTTAACTTTTTGGGAAGCTTCAGCAAGATGTACTGTATAAAATAAAATGGATAATATTTCTATTTTGCAAAGAATGATGCTTTACACGTATGTGTGTTCCCTTTGATGGAATTTAGTTTTAAAAGCCTATTTGATGGAGAACTATAGAAAACCTCAGTGTCTGAAGAGATTTTGTCTTTTGACACAATTGCTACCCATGCTTAATTCCTTTATTAAGGCACAATCCTGAAGTAAATATTTTTTTTTGCAAAGCTTTCCCTTTTCCTTTTTTTCTTGAATTCAACAAAGTGAAAGGGAAGGAGAATTTTGCTATTATGAGGATTCAATATTTATGATAAAATTAAAGATCCATCTTCAAAACTTAAGAACAGTTTTCCCCACGTGTTCTGTTAAAGTCTTCAGGAAGTACCAAAGATGACATTATAATTAACCTTTCCCAATCTGACCAGTTAAATGCTTTGGGACTGTAGATCCCAGAACACTTAGCCAGCATGACCAAAGTATTCTGGTTGCTGCTATCTGGAGTGTCTCAAGTTGGAGAAACTGTTGTTAATTATCTCCTCTATGCGCAGATTTAGCTACCATCATATATATCTGACTACCTTTTAGAGCAGAGGTCTCCAAACTTGGCAACTTTAAGACTTGTGGACTTCAACTCCCAGAATTCTGGGAGTTGAAGTCCACAAGTCTTAAAGTTGCCAAGTTTGGGGACCCTTGTTTTAGAGGCTCATTGTTCAACTCTTTGGGGCTTGTTTTGGGGCTGGTAAAAAGGGGGAAAGGTAGATGAGATAAAATACACTGCTCAAAAAAAAAAAAGGGAACACTTAAACAACACAATGTAACTCCAAGTCAATCACACTTCTGTGAAATCAAACTGTCCGCTTTGGTAACAACACTGATTGACAATCAATTGCACATGCTGTTGTGCAAATGGCATAGACAACAAGTGGAAAGCATAGGCAATTAGCAAGACATTCCTAATAAAGGAGTGATTCTCCAGGTGGTGACCACAGACCACTTCTCAGTCCCTATGCTTTCTGGCTGATGGTTTGGTCACTTTTGAATGCTGGCGGTGCTTTCACTCTAATGGTAACATGAGACGGAGCCTACAACCCACACAAGTGGCTCAGGTAGTGCAGCTCATCCAGGATGGCACATCAATGTGAGCTGTGGCAAGAAGGTTTGCAGTGTCTGTCAGCGTAGTGTCCAGAGCATGGAGGCGCTACCAGGAGACAGGCCAGTACATCAGGAGACATGGAGGAGGCTGTAGGAAGGCAACAACCCAGCATCAGGACTGCTACTTCCACCTTTGTGCAAGGAGGGACAGGAGGAACACTGCCAGAGCTCTGCAAAATGACCTCCAGCAGGCCACAAAGGTGCATGTGGGTGCTCAAACGGTCAGAAATAGATTCCATGAGGGTGGTATGAGGGCCCAACGTCCACAGGTGGGGATTGTATTTACAGCCCAACACCCTGCAGGACGTTTGGCATTTGCCAGAGAATACCAAGATTGGCAAATTCGCCACTGGTGCCCTGTGCTCTTCACAGATGAAAGCAGGTTCACACTGAGTACATGTGACAGACGTGACAGGGTCTGGAGATGCTGTGGAGAACGTTCTGCTGCCTGCAACATCCTCCAGCATGATTGGTTTGGCAGTGGGTCAATAATGGTGTGGGGTGCCATTTCTTTAGGGGGCTGCGCAGCCCTCCATGTGCTTGCCAGAGGTAGCCTGACTGCCATTAGGTACCAAGATGAGATCCTCAGACCCCTTGTGAGACCATGTGCTGGTGTGGTTGGCCCTGGGTTCCTCCTAATGCAAGACAATGCTAGACCTCATGTGGCTGGAGTGTGTCAGCAGTTCCTGCAAGACGAAGGCATTGATGCTATGGACTGGCCCGCCTGTTCCCCAGACCTGAATCCAATTGAGCACATCTGGGACATCATGTCTCCTTCCATCCACCAACGCCATGTTGCACCACAGACTGTCCAGGAGTTGGGGGATGCTTTAGTCCAAGTGTGGGAGGAGATCCCGCAGGAGACCATCCACCACCTCATCAGGAACACGCCCAGGCATTGTAGGGAGAGGTCATACAGGCACGTGGAGGCCACACACACCACTGAGCCTCATTTTGACTTGTTTTAAGGACATTACATCAAAGTTGGATCAGCCTGTAGTGTTTTTTTTTTCACTTTAATTTTGAGTGTAACTCCAAATCCAGGCCTCCATGTGTTGCTAAATTTGATTTCCATTGATAATTTTTGTGTGATTTTGTTTTCAGCACATCCAACTATGTAATGAATAAAGTATTTAATAAGAATATTTCATTCATTCAGATCTAGGATGTCTTATTTTTGTGTTCCCTTTATTTTTTTGAGCAGTGTACATTTTAGCAAAGAAGGGAAGAGTTGTTGCTTTTCTTGCTTTCCCTATCCTGAATACTGTTAAGATACGATAAGATATAAGATAACTTTTATTGTCATTTTTTTACTGTGAGCACACTGGCCCACATTAAAAAATGAAATTATGTTGCCTACTCTTCAAGAGAAGATGTATATCTACACACACACACACACACACACACACATTAATCACTGTCCATTTTGAAAACGTAGTGTAACAAAACTGTGATTAAATCTGGATGTTCTGCTTCGGATACCACGAAGCCTCCTCACAAAAGGTGTTCAGAAATCTTATTCATGGAAAGGAGAAAGAATATGAGGGGCTGTTAAGGCAATCAATGATCTGTGAGACCACCTTGTCAGTGATGACAGCCACTCATAAATTTCTTTCCCAAGTAAAAGTCTTTCTGGCACCTATATTGTCATTCTTTCAGCTCTCATTCATTTTAATGTATTTCAATGTATGTTTAAGGAGCTAGCTGAATGATACACAACTTCCTCACTGACTTGCAGTGGTCCAGTGTTGATTTGTCATATTAATTGGCCAGAATGCTGGGAGACAAGGCTCTACATCAGGGGTGTCAAACTCACGTTGTCACGGCAGCGTCATGTGACGTATCACGACTTTCCCCCCTTCGCTAAACTGGGCATGGGTGTGGCCAGTGCGTGACGCATCTGGCCCACGGGCCACGAATTTGATAGTGCTGCTCTATAGTATAATACAATTTGAGTCATCCTTTGACTTAAAATCAAGACCCACATTTCTCCCTCTCCCCCAAGATTCTGAAAATTGAGGGGTAGAAAGAAGAGATACCGAGATTCAGGAATCGCGATTATGGGAAGAAATGAAATTTTTCAAGATCTTCTGCTAGTTTTGAAGAACAAATGGCTCACAACTGTTTCATCTTTCAAATATATCTGTGTTAACAGTTGGGCGCTAAGCTCCAATCCATTTGGTTGCCAAGGGCACTGTGTACCTCTTCTCCAGATGCTCTTTTTATCTGCTTCTATGACATAGATACCGACACATAACACCTTGCAGAGAAAATCAGACCCACCTGCTATTTTAGGCTACAAATAACCAGCTGGTTTTTTTCTATTTGCTCCAAGATTTAGTGCATCCAAATTCACAAGGTGTTATGAAAACTGTGACGGACTGGTGATGTCTGTTATATGGATGTAATTATAGGTTCAGAGGACATGAATATGAATTAGGACAAGAAAAGGGGGAGGCAAGATCTTCAGAGAATAATAAAGGTAATATAGATAAAGGGAGAGTATACTTCACATATCCACTGTAGATGCATAAATAAATACTTTTAAATAAATAGATTTTATTTTCTGAGAAATTTTATCTTCAGCTTTCCATAGTCTGGTATTTTATTTCTCCTAATTGACAGGCTTGTTAGGGATTTGGGGAGATAAAAGCCACAATTTTGGAAGGCACCAACTTAGGAAAATCTCCTGAATGTATATGCAGCTTGTATGTATGTGAAGCACTGTATATAATTAATTTTACAAATGTGAGGTATTTAAATTTTCAAATGTGGTACTTTAGAAGCAACTGATTTTGTATTCACTCAATTAATATTGATTGAATTTTTAAAAATTAGGTCTTATTCTTTTTTGGAGCTTGATTTCTGATCAGTATGTGTATATACTGTATAATATTTTCATAGCAATCAATACAATGTTTTTATATACATATAGATCTGCACCTAATTTGTATATTATTTGTTGGGGGAAAATCCAGGGTTCATTTTACTGAAAGCTGGTACCCTAGTTGACAAGGTACAGGCATCTAGCTAGTTTTGGGTAGGTTGTAATTTATTTTTCTATCTAATCTTTCTTGAGGTGGAGGGATTTCCTCACTGTGGTCTTCCTTTCAGATAAAATTGGTAGAATTGCAGTCTTCTGATTTTTCAGATCAGAAAGTCAAGTTCTTTATTTCCATAGCTATCACTTGCCTTTTCTCTTTCTTTTTCTTTATCAAAAGAGGAATAGCTGTATAAAAAAAATCAGATACTTTGAGTTGGAAAAGTCCTCTATAATTAATTAACTACACACGGTTCTCCTAATATACTCCATCCTTCCTGCTTCCCTTTCCTTTCCCTTCTTTAGATTTTGAGCGACCGTGTTGTAAATTTAATCTTGCTTGTAACCTCCTTCAGTAATCTAGGTTCTTTAAAACCACCTTCATGCCCCCGACACGAGTGACATAGAGTAGGCCACACCCATCCTGGCCCCCTGAGGTCAAACACAACCCTGATATGGACCTCAGTGAAATCGAGTTTGACAGCCCCGGTATATATAGTCTGTATGCTTTATTTTAGTTATGGGTTAGTGGCCAGAGCCACTAACTCTTATCTTTATCTAAATTATCTCTGTGTGAGAACAATCTTGAAGATGAGAAGATAGATCAATCAGTAAATTAAAATTTATTTCATGTGAAATAAGTGAATAGTGGAGCAATACTTTTCATACTTTTCAATGCAAAAAAAAGGGAAGAATGACAATATAGATTGGTGCTTTTTTTCTGAGTCATTCCAGGATTTATATATTATTGATAAAAAGGCCAGGAAGGAGAAGAGGCAATATTCAAATCCTACCACTAAACCACAGCTAAACCTATCTTTATGTAAAGAATAAAAATTAAACGCCTTTGGAGTTGGTAAGTAGGAAGGATTTTTCATCAACGACTGCTAGAAACATGGTTGAACTTGTGTTTCAAAATGAAGTGCAGAGTACATAATTAAACCTGCCTCGGTGAAAAATGCAGCATCAGGAAAGGAGTAAAGATCCTTCTTTGAAACAAAACCTATACCTTCCCATAGTGAGGCATGGTAGGATAGGGTAGGGGTAAAACAAGGAATCATAAATAGGTATTTAGGTAGAACAAGTCTTGAGATAAGAGGAAATGGGCAAGTGAATATTTACATGGAGTTGTAGGTTGTTGTAGATCTGAAAGGTTTGATCTCTCTCTCTCTCTCCCCTCCCTCCCTTCCTCCTCACTCATTCACTCATTCTCACTGACAATACATTTATTTCATAATAAGCAATAAACTCCAGAAATAGCTATACTTGTTTTATGTGCAAAGTGAGCTCAATCAGAGAATGATAGAAGTCTTTGATCCACTGTATTGTCTCGCATCTGGCAGCCAGTGTTGTGCTAGCTGATTGCTCTGGCATTCGTTGATCTAGCGCCACAAGGACCTGGAGTTCAGATTGCCATGAGATAGATCCCATTGGATGACTATGAATTATTACTCTCTTCTTTCCTACTTAAATGTCCATTTCATTGTTTCCTGGGAATCATTTTAGAGAAACCCTGGTGGATACTGATGTGGTGGCGCAGTGGTTAGAATGAAGTATTGCAGGCTAACTCACTGTTCACTGCCCGGAGTTCGATCCTGACTGGCTCAAGATTAACTCAGTACCCAGATTGTTGGGGGCAATATGCTGGCTCTGTAAACCTCTTAGAGAGGGCTGTAAAGCACTATGAAGTGGTACATAAGTCTAAGTGCTATTGTTATTGCTACTCTAAGGCAAAAAGGGGACATAAATACAATAAATAAATACATACTAACTCTGGAAGACCTTAGAAGTAGAAGACCTTTGGCCAACTGGTTCACCAGGGAATATTCACACTAGAGATGGTCAGTACCAGAAGAAACAGCATGGAGGTCATTTCAGACTGAAGAATATAACAAAATGGCCAGATGGCAGTTTACAACATGCTTTTAGTATATGGCCTCTGTCTTTGGTATCAAACTGATGCAGACAGCAATTGAATGTAAATATAAACTTCACTTTAGTTAATTGCAATTATTACAATGGCTATTCACGTATTTAACATTGGTTTCCAATCCTTTCACCACAAAGGATTGGTCCAAACCCATGGCCTCACATTGTACACTTTCACTCTGGGGTTCCCACTGCACAGTCTACATAAACTTGAAGCAGACATAGTATCCTAGAACTACTATAGAAATGGGACTGTCATTAATAAATATACTGGAATAATCAAAAGAGTTCAACAACTATATGCTTTTACTTCATTCCTAAGATATTGATTGTTCAATTTAATTTAGACAGAGAAAACTATGAGATGAGAGAGAATATCTGGGACTACTGGAAAGCGTAAGTGTTTTTGTTGCCAGCTAAAGTTATAAGCCAGAACAGAGTAAAAAGCTTAACCGCACGAGCATTTGACATTTTGACTTCTCTTTGCATACATATAAATAATCTTCATGTTGAATAATACGTGCAATCAGCAACTTATCTACTATATTCATGCTCATAGCAAGCTGTTGCTCATAATCTTTATTTTTGATATCATCATGGTAATTCAACAAGTGTGAATAGGGAGATAAAAAAAATCAGAAAGCTTTTCATATATCTTTTATGAATATTTCATAAATGAAATCTCAAGTTTTAAAGCAAATACTGGACTTTTTAAATATGAAATCAAAACTTCCTCTTCCCTTCCCCGACTGATACCTTTAATGTCTCAAGGCATTTCTGATCATCTGTAGAAAAACACCAAATGCAATTTTTAACTTAAGATCAGATGAAACCATCTTGTTGAATGACATTACAAATATCAAACAGGAAGTTTGATTACTACAAAAGACATTTTAATTTACTTGATGCTAAAAATTCAACCTCTGCAGTTCGCTGGGGTTTTAAAATATGGTTTTAGCCCACTAAAATCTGTCCTGGTTTATTATTTGTTTCATTTAGAAGATTGACAATAATGTATGGAAGCAAAAAGCAATCCTTATTTCTCCTTTATGTTTCATGAGCTATCCCTGTGTCTGCCATTGGGAAATCTGCAAGTAGAAACTTAGCAGTCAAAGTGATAAATGCAACGAGAGGGGTTATGCCGACATTCATAATAACAGGTGACAACATGGCTGTTGGTGCAAATTCAACTATATGTATTGCATACAATAATTAGCCACAGCTGAACACATTTCTCCTGCAACAAAAAATGTATCCTACTAGTACAGTGGATCCCAACCTTTTTTTCGCCCTGCACCCCTAAAGAAATTTCATTCGAACCTTGCACCCCCTGAAATTTAGACTTTAGGAACTACTGAACGCGTTAAATATATGGTAGGATTGAATCTTTTCAGCTATGTATGTAACGGCCACTAAATAACGATACTTAACTCTAAAATGAAAACAAAGTTAATCCATTGCATAATAAATAAAAATGCCAACATATAGCCAATATCCTATTATTTACCTGGACTTTTCTCGCACCCCCTGGAATATCGTCTCGCACCCCCAGGGGGTGAGAGCACCCCAGGTTGGGAACCCCTGTACTAGTATATGGACTTAGATGCATATTATAATGTGGGGTAATCAATGAACTAGTGACTGTGTCTAGAATTAAAAAATCACTAGACTTGCAATTAGATAAGTTAATGCAACAAATAGATATGTTTGATGCTCTTCAGATGTTTTTTGTTCAGAATTTTTATTCACTTTATTCACTATTGCAGGATTCCAAATGAAAAATGCTATAATGGAGCATACAGCAGTGACAGATGCTATAGGTTGGAATATCTGAAAGCTTTATGGGGGCAGATCATCCCAAGGAAAGCCTATCTATGTGGTGACTGAGAGTTAATATTGATAATTATCAAAATTTGATAGGCTTAAGTAGGTAACAGCATGCAAGGCATTGTAGGTAATGTTTGGGAAGTATGATGAGTCCTCCTCCAAAAATTATAGCCCTGTAAAGGAGCTTCCACAAAGAAGAATGGGTCAACCTATTCTCTGAAGCAGCTGAAGGCAGGGCAAGAAGCAATGGGTGGAAACTTATCAAGGAGAGAACCAACCTAGAAATAAGGAGAAATTTCTTGACAATTAAAACAAACAGTAGAACAACTTGACTCCAGAAGTTGTGGGTCCTCCAACACGGGAGGATTTTAAGAAGAGACAACTATTTTCTGAAGTGGTGTATGGGGTTTTCTACTTGAGCAGGAGGTTGGACTAGAAGACCTCCAAGGTCCCTTCCACTTCTGTTATTCTGTTAAATGGCAAAAAACAAACCCTGATTCAAGTCATTCTTTCTTATGTTTATGACTTAATCTTATAATTTCATGAGGGTTTTAAAATATGTTACTGTTATGTACATCACTTAACAAGCACAAAGTCACTACCTCATTAAGATGTGAAAAGATGTGAAATCTCAATACCCCATTCAGATGTATAATAACATATTACAGTACAATCCATCTCTTGTGTATTATACTCAGCTAAGTGTTACAGTCAGTGTTGGATGTATATTTTGTGTATATTTGTAGATATTGTACTCTCAAATTGCAAATGGAGACGTGGGTACTCTATCTTTCTTATCTTCATTTTTAAGTGCTTTGGTTTTATTGTATTGCGAACAGTTGCTGGGGTGCATCCACAGTTTCGTTGTACTTGTACGATGACAATAAAGTTCTTCTAATTCTAATTCTAATTAAAAATGCACTAAGTTCCTGATTATGCTAGCTGTATTCAATTAACAGATGCGGAAGCACCTCAAAGGTAGGCATCAATCTTATTTTCTAATTGCTTTGAGAATCCGTCATTCAGTCTTTGAAAATTATCTCCTGGATCCCTGGGAGATTTGGTTGGACTGAGTCAAGAATTCTTGCTGAAATCACAGTGGTTCTTCCTTCACTCACTTCCTTGATTGTGATAAATGAGATAATACTTCCTTTGTACCCTCATGAGCACCTTGGAAAAAAGATGTGATAAACAGATGCTTTTTATTGGGATTTAGAATGTTGTGAAGTAACTGGACCAGTGTTTGATTGGACGGATATATCTTATTTGTATCCTGCCTCATTCTGAAACTATGATAGAGGAAGAAATTTAACTGCAGTAACAGCCTCTTGAGACTGGAAGGCAAATGGCTGTGATTAATATTTCGCATTTTTACAAAGAAAGCGTTTCACACCTAATGAGCTGAGGTGTGTTACAAACTAGAGACGGAATGCTTCATTTACCAATAGAATGCAGCTGGCTGTGCTGAAAATGATGGCGATGAAAAACAGCAACTCTTACTGAGTGGATGAGCAATTTCAGAATTTGGGAAAGCAAATGGTCTTATCTGACACCGCAGAGGAAAATACCAGCAGGCTGAAAAAATAAGATTGCAGCCGCAAAGCGTTTTTAATGTGACCAAGGCATCACAATTGTACAAAAAGATAATTTTTTGTCGTCACTGAATTTAAGGCAACATCTTAAGTGAGAAGTGAGTTTTCTTCCATCACTTTGGTGCTGGACAACTGGACAGAACTAATGTTTTTTTTTTCTTATGCCGGCTGTAGCAGCAGGATTCCATCAAACCTAGGTGAAATTATTACCGTAGGCTTTCATATACATGGTACACAAGTTGATTTAGCTTCAAAAGAAGTCAACATATCAATATCACAGCCTTGGGGTATATAAATAATATGGTATACAAGGCTGCTTATTATTTGACTAGTGTGCAAATCCCCATAGTTTCAACCTGCCAAGGGAAAATTATGTCCTCCAAACAATTGAGTCCCAATTTTCCCATTTAATTATACCTTTGTTATGTGCTTGTATGCTTATCAATAGGCCTTTCACTGATTCTTCGAAGAAGCCCGGATCCTACTTCAACTGGGAACTTCATCTCTTTCTTTCTTTATAATTTTTCTTTAACTAAAGAATAGAAAGTAGACATGGAAATAGGAAGGGAAAAGAAAAAGAAGAATGGTGTGTCCAATTTTTAAGTTGGGATGAGCCTAGGGTTCTTCTCCCAAACTTTTTATTATGTAGAGTGTGACGTTGTAAGGTTTATACCTTATTTATTTGTTTGACTCAAATCACAGGTTGAGAACTACTGCTCTACATACTATTATATATTGTGTTATGTTATTATAACATATACGTATAAAAGTATGAACGAGATAGTAGGATTTGAGATCCACCCAAACACACACTTTCATGACATGCATCTTGCTAGGAGAATTACCCTACCTTATTCTTTATTTCTTTTTAGTATCCTCTCTTCCGCCACCCTTCTCCATGGTACACATTATGCTTCTATGGTGACAAGAAAGGATGCTTTGTTTGTTCTTTTGAAATTGTCTGACATTGGCAGTGAACTCTGTGCAAGGCTGCCGAACGCCTGTCTTCCAGATTTCCTGATCCAAGAGAACGGCTGTGTCTCCCCTTGAATATTAATTCCTGTTTTGAAACAGTTCAACTGTTTTTACTTGAAGGCTAGATGATGATCAATCATGCGTGGATGAGCAACTGTGGCGATAGGGCACAATTGTTCTGTTTCACTTTGTGTCCTTTACAATATATTGATTTATGTGGTAGGTAGATAAACTTTACTGAAATTCATCAACAGGGATCCTCTCTTATCAGTAAACCTACTCCTAAAAAAAAATGAGATGATCGCTATGCCAATTAAATGCACAGTAAATTTAAATTTTGGGTTTAATTAAATAGAATTCTAACCACATCTTGATGCAAGGTTTCTACCGTCTCATAATCTGATTATCAATAAAAATTCATCGGCTGCTTTGAATCTAGAGAGCTGTTATTAAAAAGAAAGGTTTAAACATGGATATATTTGGGGCCATAAATAAATGATAAATGATGCTTAGCACATGTTTGTATAGTTTATGTATACAAACAAAAAGCGAAAACTAAATAAAAAGTAAACCAGTACACTAGAGTTTGGAAGCCAATAAATTTAAAACAAACAAATAATAATAAATTTCAGGAGTTTGACTTATTCTTTCTTCAGATACCTTTCACAGAATGATTGAATTTAGGCTGTTATTATTTTAAAAGTACCTCAGTATTAATCATTAATTAGTTCTGGGAGGTGTGAAGAGTACCAAAAATGGTCCGTACCAGACAATTTCCCCCCACAAAGAATAACATAGTGAGCAACAGACAATAACTAGTTGTAGCCTGTACGTTGAGTACCAAACAAACAAGGAGCACTGAGACAAAATTTTTGCATCAAAATATGTTGAGGACCAAATTTGATGAGTTTCAAAGGAGTCGGGTATCAAGGCAGCATTGTAATTATTATCATTACTTTTTGAATGTTAGAAAAGTTATAGCATTCAGTCTTTACAATATTTATGTCAGAGGTAGACCTGTAATCAATAAATGGATTTCAGTTCATATGGATGATCTCTATTAATTGCATGCCTTCACGACTTGATTTGTGTAATGCCAGTTTATCCCTACACATAGATTAATGTATATTTCTGATTGTTTCCAATAGAAGTTGTCAAACTGTACTGAAATGGCAGGCTCTGGATTGGTTAGAATGCAGTATTGCAGGCTAATTCTGCTGACTGCCAGCAGTTCGATCCTGACCAGCTCAAGGTTGACTCAGCCCTCCATCCTTGGGAGATTGGTAAAATGAGGATCAAGATTGTTGGGAGCAATATGCTGACTTTGTAAGCCACATGGAGAGAGCTATGAAGCATTATGAAGCAGTATATAAGTCTAAGTGCTGTTGCTATTACTATTAAACTGCTATTGAGCATGAGAATCTTTATAACTGAAAACATATTGTAGTTATGTTCAGTAAAGTATTCCAGTTGCCATACTCATTCTTATTGCTTTAATCCAAAACTAGAATGGCAGGATTTCCTGAATGACTAGTAGAACTTTTTGAAACCTTAAAAGTGGTGGAGTTAAAATAATACATGCAGTTTGTAAGCAGACATAGGGAAAAAAACCAGCAGTAGCCAAGATATAAAAAATATCAGTTTATATTCCAGTACCAAAAAATGGAGAGTACTTAAGAAAATTCAGGCACCAAACAACTATGTTGCATGTTAGCAAGAGACTACATGAAACTAGAACTCCAAGGTAAACAAGCTAGATTTAAAAGAGGCAAGGTCACACGTGATCACACTGCTAACCTCTGAAGAATAATATTCCAAAAGAATTCCAAAAACATATATTTTCTTTCATTTATTCTTTATGTTTGAGTTTGTTCCAAGCCACCTTATCTATCTACTGAGGACTTTGTATGATGACTAGGAAGCAACACTTAGAATGCACTGTGGAGAAATTAAATGTTTTGAAATTAGGGAAGGACCACATCAAGATTGCATATTGTCAATTGTTGTTGTTTCGCTCCCATGAAAAATATATAATGAAATGCTGGACTAGAAGAAGTAGAAATTGGACTAGGAGTAACATGTTGATTTTTGGAAGTTAAGAAGATCTCTCATTGAAGGTTAAAAGAAGACAGGAAAAAGCAATGTTCTGCTTCTCACGATTAAAAAAGAAGAAAATTATGTCAACAAGCACTTTCAAAATCAGGAAATATGTCTAAAATTAATTAAGAATGTTAATAAAAGTGCTTCAGTTTCGATATCAGTTTCCACATTTGTCTAGAAAATCAATGATGAACTTAGAACCATTTCCTCTCCCTAATAGTATTCTACTTATATATACCTTCAAATTACCAAGGTTGAGAAACAGTGTTCTACTCTTTAACAGATGCCAGGTTTTTCTGCATCTGTGTGGGAAGAAAAACTCTTGGTCTTTCTTTTGTTTCAACCCATAACCAGGGGTGGGCTTCAAAAAGTTTAGCAACTGGTTCTCTGCCCGTTTGCTCAGTGGGCGTGGCCATGGTGGGTGTGGCCTAATCAGCCTTCTGCACCATGGTGGTGGGGACATTTTTGCCCTCCCTGGGATCCGTAGGCTTTCCTTGAGCCTCCAGGAGGGCGAAAACAGCCTCCCTGGGCTCCAGAGGCCCTCTGGAGGCCAGACATGGGCTTGTTTCCGGCCTTCCAGAACTCTGAGAGGCCTGTTTTTCACCCTCCCCAGGCTCAGGAGGCTTTCCTTGACCCTCCAGGAGGGTGAAAACAGCATCCCCGGGCTCCAGAGGCCCTCTGGAGGCCAGAAATGGGCTTGTTCCGGCCTTCCAGAACTCCGAGAGGCCTGTTTTCACCCTCCCCAGGCTCAGGAGGCTTTCCTTGACCCTCCAGGAGGGTGAAAACAGCATCCCGGGCTCAGAGGCCCTCTGGAGGCCAGACATGGGCTTGTTCCGCCTTCCAGAACTCTGAGAGGCCTGTTTTCACCCTCCCCAGGCTCAGGAGGCTTTCCTTGACCCTCCAGGAGGGTGAAAACAGCATCCCGGGCTCCAGAGGCCGGAATTTCTGGAGCATCCCGGAGGCCCATTTTTTGCCCTCCCTGAGCCTCCGCAAGGGCCCTGTACTTACCTGACATCCCAAATGGGCCACGTGGGGACTCCTGGAAGGGGAGGGGCAGCCAGGGGTGGGATTTACCTGTTCGCCGAACCGGTCATTAAAAATGATAAAATTAGCTACTGGTTCGCTCAAACTGGGGCAAACCGGTAGCAGCCCACCCCTTCCCATAACGTTGAAAGAACATAAGGCAGTGGCAAAACTTTTTCCATGTTGTTGCCATGAAAGCAGTACTCAAAGTCGCCATGTGTTAAACTTTACTCAAGGGGAGACTTTATTTAGCTCATATATAAGGGGGTAGCAGTGGTGTGGGAATTCTTCTGCGATTTCTGGCTATTAAATGGCAGTTTTCCGTTGCAGCGCATTATGCATGCTTGCATACAGAGAGAAAAATACAGACTCTTCATGCTAATAATTTGAAAAAATTAGTTATTCTGTCCAAAAAGCCCCTTCTCAAAACATTCTGCAGAACATTCTTCTTTTTCAGTGGTTCAATAGCAAAACGGCATCAAATGCTTGTTGTTTTTATTATTTTTTATCATTTACATTCCAAACTTTATTATCAACAACAACTGCTGATGCCTAACATTTTAGCTGGAATGTAAATAACGATCCCCACACTAGAGTTTTCTTTTTCCTAGCTCCCGGAATACGTTGTGTATACCCAATTGGGCATATTTTTCAAGAGAATGGCTTTACAATCGAAATAGCAATTTCATTAAAACTGCATCACCTTTGAGAAAATGTTTTCGCTATAGCCTTCCTTCAGGGAATTCGAAATTGAATATTTCCCTGCTATCCAGGAGGCTCCGGCGCTTTGCTTCAACAATGTTTCAACAACATTGACTCTAGGGATCAAGGCACTCTCAGTGGCCCTCCTTAAATTGGGAGGAATGTGGGAGGGGGTGCCAATAGGGATTTTCTTAGAGCAGGGGTCTCCAACCTTGTGTTGTGGCCTGCCAGCTGCCAGTGGAGCTGGTGGCAGAATCGGACGATGAGGAGGTTTGGGCCAGTTCTGGAGTCTGGGGAAGGCTCTAATGGATGCTCTGTGTCGGATGCAGAGATAGAGCCAGGGCCGTCCAACATTTCCCAGCCACTGGAGAGGTAGCTGTCTTTGGAGGCTGATATGAGTGAGGAGGAAGAGCAGCTGGGCCCTATTCCAGACGCAGGTATGCACAGAGCTGTTAGGAGAGGGGAACAACGGAGCACAAGGAGTCGACTCGGGAATCAATGCATACATGGATGCTGAATGGCCCCTCCCTGGCTGGGGAATAAATAGAAGGAAAGGGGAGTGGTTGTCATCGGAGACAACAGTTCATCTTTGTGCAGATTTTGCTCATTGTGTTTCATGCCACAGAGACTGCTTGCCAGAACATAATTTGCAGCCTTTTAGCTGGGAGCTCACGGCCTCTTGCAATTATTGCAAGCAACTGATAAAGTCTGTTGCTGCCATTAACTCTTTAAGGGTCTATTGTCTGGACTTTTCGGTGGGCGAGTGCCATTAATTCACAAGAGGTAAATAAAAGAGAGGTTTTTCATGACAAGGAGTCTCTTTCTTGCTTCTGCTAAGGCTGGGTCAGAACACCTTGGCAACTTGAAGACCTGTGGACTCCAACTCCCAGAATTCCTCAGCCAGCTTTGAATTCTAGGAATTGAAATCCACAAGTCTTAAAAGTTGCCAAGGTTGGAGACCCAGCCTTAGACCGAGCCTAGTCTTAGAGGGCTAGTAGCAGAATTCCAGCATGGGTAGCTTCTTTGCTGTTCCCTATACCCCTGCAGGGGGCTCAGTGCCACCCCACAAAATTCCTCCTCTAGAGATACAGGCAGTCCTTGACTTACAACTTCTTATTTAGTGGCCATTCCAGCCGCCCCCTGGTCACATGATCACAATTTGGGTGCTTGGCAATTGGCTCATATTTGTGATGATTGCAGTCTCTCCTCCTGCCTCCCCCCGAGTCATGTGATCCCCTTTAGCAGCCTTCTGATGAACAAGGTCAATGGGGAAGCCAGATTCACTTAACAACCATATTACAGGTATTCCTCGACTTACAACGCTTCGTTCAGTGACCGTTCAAAGTTACAACAGCACTGAAAAGAATTACTTTGTGACCATTTTTCACACTTAGGACCATTGCATGATGTACATTTGGTTATGCTTGACCACTGACTCACATTTATGACGGTTGCAGTGTCCTGGGGCCCTTCTGTGAACTTCAAAGTCAATGGGGAAGCCAGATTCACCTAATTTAACAACTGCAGTGATTCACTTAACAAAGTGGGGCAAGACTCACTTAACAAATTTCTCACTTAACAACATAAATGTTGGGCTCAATTGTGGCCATAAATTGAGGAGTACCTGTATTAACTGCAGGGATTCATTTAACAACTGCAGCATAAAAGGTAATAAAATGGGGCAAAACTCTCTTAACATCTGCCTCGCTTAGCAACAGACATTTTAGGCTTAATTGTGGCTGTAAGTCAAGGACCGCCTGTTCTGAGAACCTTGCAGTGTGCAGCATGAACATAAAAATCCTTTTTAATGAACCTCAGGCTTCTGTTTGTTTTCTTTACAATATCTAACCCCTTCCAACTTGAAGTATCATCGTGCATTGGGTGCTCTATCCACCTGCATGATAAATAAATTCAGAGTCCTCCCTTCTCATCTCCTATTATGAATAAACAAAAATAACAAGTATTTTGGGGACCATTGTAGGATTTGCCTGCAAATGGAAAAGCAAGTGAAAGTGAACCTTATTTCAACTTCACTGTCGTGATGCTTATATTATCCAGTTACGGTGTTGCTGAATCTATATTTAGAGTTTCCCTCCTTCTTTGTCATTGTTCTGTTGTGTTGTTTGTTTGTGTCTGGGGAATATTTTATCTACTTTTGCTAGAAAAGGATAATTCTAGCTATCCATTTGTATAGCTAGAAAAGATACACAAATGGATAGCTTCTTTCTTTGCTTCTCCAAACTGGCTTACTTTCATTAATTATATTGCTAACATGACAGGAGCCTCTTAAGCAGTTGATTTTTCAGTCTGTCTCAAACTGGACAGATGTCTAAATCAGGGAAGACAATTTCCTTCCTTCCTCCCTCCCTCCCTCCCGCCCTATTTTTTAATTAGACTTTTTTTGCAGTTTTATTGTATACTTTATTTAATTATACATTTTAAAGAAGAGAAAGACGAGAAGGAAATTGAATAATGAAAGTTATTTCAGTTAATTATGAATAATTAAATAAATTATAGAGTTTTCAGGGTATCTAAGTTAGAAAAGATTATTAGCAACATGGATTGAATATGTTCTCATATTTAATAAATTTAAAGTGTGGAAACGAAACATACTTTAGACATTCCTTACAACTGGCAGCGCAAGTACTATACTTAGTTGAAGCAACATACATTAAATTGCGCAATCAAGCAACATGTGATTTGATTTAGAGAAAATTAGTGCCTATTGGCCCAGTGAATTGAATATAATTTGAATCAGATCAATTCAGAGTTTTGGACTGATTTGGAAAAAGTTGTTTCTGCATATTGTAGAGAAATTTCCAATTTGTGCAGTTTGAGAACAACCAATCTGATTATTCGAATTGATCCTACACTATGCATTCAAACTTTTACAATGGTTGCATGAGGATCAGTAATGGATCTAATAGAGATGGAATGATGTCCTCTTTACATGTTATTTCCCTTTGGTGTGGAATCACACCTGGGAGGTGATGCTATTGTTTTATTTGTATTGTGCCTTACAGTGAGAACTAAAGATGGTGAACATTGGGGATCTACATTGTATAAGAGCAATTCCATAAAGTAGATTAGGCTGTAGAATAGTAACTGGGCCAAAGTCTATGATAATGATTTAGGCAAGAAAAGCAAAATGCACAGATACATTATATGTGGTACCTTGCTCAATAGTAGTAACTGTGAGAGGGATCTTGGAGTCCTAGTGGACAATTATTTAAATATGGGCCAGCAGCGTGCTGCAGCTGCCAAAAAAGCCAACACAATTCTAGGCTGCATAAACAGAGGGGTAGAATAGAATCAAGATTTATAATGCCTTGGTAAGTTGGAATAGGCATCCAGTTTTTGTCGCCACAATGTAAAAAAGACTCTAGAAAGAGTGCAGAGAAAAGTAACAAAGATGATTAGGGGACTGGAGGCTAAAACGTATAAAGAATGGTTGCTGGAACTGGATATGTCTAGTTTAATGAAAAGAAGGATTAGGACTGACATAATATCAGTGTTCCTATATCTCAGAGGCTGCCACAAAGAAGACAGGGTCAATCTATTCTCCAAAGCACCTGAAGGCAGGACAAGAAGCAATAGATAGAAATCAAGGAGAGAATCAACCTAAAAATATGGAAAAAAATTCCTATCAGAGAAAAATTAATCAATGGAACAACTTGCCTCCAGAAGTTCTTGGTGCTCCAAGAATGGTAGTTTTAAAGAAGAGATTGCATAACAATTTGTCTGAAATGGTGTAGGATTTCTTGCCTAAGCAAGGAGTTGGACTTGAAGACCTCCAAGGTCCCTTCCAATCCTATTCTGTTCTGTTCTGTTCTTTTGTTCTGTTCTACTCTACTACTCTACTCTACTCTACTCTACTCTACTCTACTCTACTCTACTCTACTCTATTCTATTTTATTACACATACTTAGAAGTAGGCCATTTACATACAGGATCTTGCCATCAACCTTGTGGAAAGGATAGTCAATTATTGTTTTACAGTGCCAGTTCATTTGAAGAGTTTCTGTGTGCTACATTTTCAGTACAGACTGTTTCCTGTTGCCATCCAACTCAATTATGGGCACTTTATAGAATAAGTCTAATTAGATTTACTCTAGCCAAAAGGAAGTCTGACTAATGCAGAATCAGAGAGATTGTCCTCTGTTCTTAAAGATTTGCACAGACGGCTCACAGAAGCCAGCTAAAGAGAACGATGGAGGCACAGTGAAGACATACATCCTCTTCTATTCGAAACCAAGGGCCAAATTAGAAGCATCGTTGCATCTAATATACATAGAATTTTTTTCCCCTTAATGCAGAATGCTTCCATTAGAGGCCATAATTAATGAGATTGCATAATGCATCTATACTGTAGTTCTAAACCCATTGAGAAATAAGTCATTCTGAAAGAAGAGAGTTGTGTGAATGTGTTTGTGAATAACTTTAATACAAAATCATTTGGTTTCCTTACTTTTGTCAGTGTTTCAGCTAACCAACTCCAAACCAATAAACTCCAAGAGAAACATTTCCTCAAAGTTCCATTTTATTAGAGTTGTCATATTGGCACATCTGAGAAAACCCAAATCTGAGAGTTCCGGATTTCCCCTTCCCCAAAGAAAATCAAAGACCCATCCTCTGCACCCGTCAGTCCATCCCATGGCCCAATCAAATCTTCGTCCCAACTGGAGACTTCCAGTCACTCCCCTCCGGGTGCAGGGCAACATGTCCTTGACTCTCTGAGAAAGAATGTTGTTGAGTCTAATCTTCTACCTCATTATGAAATCCCCCCTCCCAAATTCCCAGGCACTGAATGTGGCAGCCTCGAAGCTTCCAAGTAAAAAATGGCTTCCAAGGCTGACAACATTCCTCTTTCTGCCATCAAAATGTAGAGTATAGATTCTGGCAGATTTTAACACCTGTGTGATTCACTGTTGACTATTTTCACTAGAAATATTTCAGTGACACTGAGTTTGTTAAACATCAAGTTTACAGTATCCTATTTTCCTGATCATATATGCCACTGAGTTTTTCAAGTGAAATAAAAAGAAAGATGAAAACGTGTCTTTGTGGGTAAGTTTCCTTCCTCAATTGTTTTGCTATTTTCTCCCCCTTTCTTTAAATCTTCAGTTCTGGCTGGGTTCTTTTTCTGTTTCAGCAACTCCAAAATTTCCTACACTTTCATGAACTGACTAATGTAACTGACATTATTTTAGTATTATTAATTCATGTAGTCCTTGACTTACAACCATTTGTTTAGTAACCATTTGAAGTTACAGTGGCACTGAAAAAAATGATGTTTTTCATCCTTATGACCCTTACAACATCCCCGTGATCATGTGATCAAAATTTGGACGCTCGGCAACTGGCATGTATTGTGACAGTTGCACTGTCCCGAGGTTAGGCGATCGCTTTTTGCAACCTTCTGACAAACAAAGTCAATGGGGAAGCCAGACTTACGAACTGTAAAATGGGGCAAAACTCATTTAATCAGTGGCTTGCTTAGCAACGGAAACTCTGGGTTCAATTGTAAGTCGAGGATTACCTGTATAGGTAATATGCAATAGAAAGGATATTGGGGATCTAAAGGAGATCTCTATATAAGTTGTAATTGCATAGTTTTCAAGTTCCAGTTGCCTAAAATAGCAACAGTAAAAAGTTTATTTCACTATCTTCCCTTAAATATTAAGTTTTAAAAATCTGGCCTCTGTGTACTGTTTCCCTGAAACTAAGACCCAAGCAGAAAATAAGCCCTAGCATGAATTTTCAGGATGCTTGCAATATAAGCCCTACCCCAAAATAAGCCCTAGCTAAGATCATCAGCCAGATGGATGCATTTAGTTCCATATTTTCCCCCAAATAAGACCTAGTCAGAAAATAAGCCCTAATTGTTTTTTGGAGCAAAAATTAATATAAGACCTGGTCTTATTTTCGGGGAAACATGAGTAGTTGATATATATGAAATAGACTGGGATATGCATGAAATAGACTGGGATGCAGATGCTTATTGTCTCTGCTCTCTGAACTTACATTTTCCATTTGGCAACACCCAATGGACCTTGTCCTGAAGGCAGCCACGGAAAGTTACTTCTGCATTTGTATTACTTCTGCATTGCCAGTAATACTACATACTGTATCTTGTCTGCGTAATGACAGAGAATCAAGGGGATTCAGTGGAATCCAGCAGGAAGGTATGGAAGGAATGGATGGTTATGATATGACATGGACTGGGGTTTTAAACCCAATTTCATTGTGGGCTGCATCGGGGTTGTGTTTGACCTTACGGGGGCTGGGGTGGGTGTGGCTGGAGTGGCCGTGGTCAGGGTGGACCTGACCAGGGTGGACCAGAGTGGAGCTGTCATGTCATGGGCGGCTGTGGTGGCCAAGTACTAAGGCAGACCGCATTATAATCTTCCTTCCTTCCTTCCTTCCTTCCTTCCTTCCTTCCTTCCTTCCTTCCTTCCTTCCTTCCTTCCTTCCTTCCTTCCCTCCTTCCTCCTTCCCCTTCCTTCCTCCCTCCCTCCCTCCCTCCCTCCCTTCCTTCCTTCCTTCCTTCCTTCCTTCCTCCTTCCTTCCTTCCTTGGCTCCCCTGAGCTCTGTTTTTGCTGGCAGAGGCACTGTGGGTTATTCCTTTTCTGTTTCCAGGATGGCCCTGTGGGCCAGATCTAAGCACCTCGTGGGCTAGATCTGGACCATGGGCTTTGAGTTTGACAATTATCCATCAACAATATTGGCTTTGGTTTTTTAGTTAGTTGCTCCTATGCCTTCATATGTCAAGAGAAAGAGCTCAAACCAACCATTCTTGTTTCCTCAGGTGTGAAACTGGGGATCAAAAGTCTCCCTGTACTGCCTTTCCTCTGAGCTCCAGATGAAGCGGAGATTCTACAAACAAGAAAACCTAAGGAGGGAGAGCAGCAGGAGGAGTTGGCATTTAACTGCAGAGCTTCAAGTCTCCCCATCCATAGGTGGCCCAGCGCCAACATTTTAGAGGTCCTGATCTCCTTTTCCTGCTTTTAGACACAAAGGTATGCCATGTTCTTAGTGTGACTTGTGTCTAAATACTCCTTTGCTTTGTTGTTTGGCTCATTCAGCTTCCTCTACAGCAAGGGTGTGGAACGATGGCGCTTTCCTGACTGGCGGACTACAACTCCCAGAATACTTGAGCCAGCATGACTCAGGAATTCTGGGAGTTGAAGTCCACAAGTCATAAAAGGGCCATCATTCCATACCTCTGCTCTACAGGAAGGAAGCCGAATAAGGGTTGGGGGTTCATTAACTTCCAGTGGTCACAGCAAGCTATTGAATGATAAATGATCACTAAAAAGGGTAATGCTGGCCATATTTTGGGTTTTGGGTGAAAGAGAAGTGAGAGATGAGAGGCCTTTTGAATTCATTCTACAAAAATCCTGCAAGTCCTCCCAGAAGCCTTGGTAGTGCAGTGGTTAGAGTGCTGTATTGCAGGCCACTTCTGCTGACTATCAACTGCCTGCAATTTGGCAGTTCAAATCCCATCAGGCTCAAGTTTGACTCAGTCTTCCATCCTTCCGAGATGGGTAAAATGAGGACTCAGATTGTTGGGGGCCATATGCAGACTCTGTAAACCACTTAGAGTGGGCTGTAAAATACTGTGATACAGTATATTAGTCTAAGTGCTATTGCTATCTTCCTTTCCCAGCCATTATTTTGAAAAAGTAGAATCATTCAGCCATTTTGCTGCCAAATTTAAGCATCTTAAGTTGCTAGGGGGTTAGTCTCCTCTGTTTTCACTTGTCTGTCAGCTCCTGCATATTTTAAGCTGGCTGCTAATGTGAGCTTTCAACCTAGCATCTTCCACCAAATTTTTCATGCATGGCAGCGCAAAAGATTCTATCCATCTCAGGAGATCCCACAAGATGGGATGGGATGGAACATCAACCCGTGAACCTTTTCGGCAAGCTTCTTTGTGGTCCGATACTGTAGTATCCAAAACTAGGGGAACAGGGAGAAAAAGATTGAGAAAAGTGCAGCTTGATAACAGAACACACGTTAGAAAGTCTTTAAATCAGTCCTTGGTTTTTCCAGATAGAAATGGAGGGGGAAAAGCAATTCTGTGTTACAGCCATCACAGTTCAATTTAGATAAAATTGAGATAGGTGCAGTCTGCAGTAGTGGTATTCCACTGGTTCTGCCTGGTTCTGCCAAGCTGGTAGCGCTGATGAGCAGCGGAGACCAAACTGGTTCTCTCCGCCCTTCTGCTGCTGGGCCCACCCGCCCACCCGAGCTTCCATACTCACCTTTATCCTCTGTTTTTGAGGCGCAGCTGCTTTGCGCGGCACAGGAGAGTGCTGCATGGCAGCTGCTGAAACAACTGGGAGAGTGCAGGCTTGCAAGGGGTGAGTTGGAATGCCTCTGTGTCTGCGCAAAGTGTGTGTTTGGTGTGCACACGCACACAAAAGTATGTGGATGAGTGCAAAGCGCCCCTACCAAGCCACGCTCACCAAACTGGTAGTAGACAATTTTGAAACACACCACTGGATAGGTGAATTGGTGGCATTACCCAACACATGTGCATGTAGTCCTCAACAACTACAGTTGAGCCCCAAATTTCTGTTGTTAAGCAAGGCAGTTGTTAAGTGAGTTTTGCCTCATTCTTGCCACGCTAAGTGAATCATTGCAGTTGTTAAGTGAATCTGGCTTTCCCCCATTTACTTTGCTTTTCAGAAGCTGGCTGGGAAGGTTAGAAAAGGTGACGACACAACATAAATATATGCCAGTTGCCAAGGACCCAATTTTTGATCACCTGACCATGGGGATGCTGCCATGGTTGTAAATGTGAAAACTGGTCACGAGTCCCTTTTTTCAGTGCCGTTGTAACTATGGTCACTAAACGAATTGTTGAGAACTACTTGTAGTCTTTCTATGTGGGTATCAGCTCATCTTTCTGCTTTCAAGAACCAAGACCTGAACTATTTCCACCAGTAATTACAGCAGCAATAATCTGAACCCCGGGGAGTCAGTTGTACCTCAAGGGGGAGGGGGGGAAGGCCAGGTTAGATTTAATGGGTGCAAATAATTCCATTCAACGAGGTTCCCGAGCAAGCCAAAAACTAACATCTTTGGAGTTCTCGTAGAATGATGTAGAACAGGGGTATCAAACTTGCATTTCATTGAGGGCCACATCAGCGTTGTGTTTGACCTGGGGGGCGTGGCCAGGGTAGGCATGGTCAGCTTGATGTCACTCATGTTGGGGGTGCCTGTGGTGGCCCGAGCACTCTGCCAGTGAAAACGGGCTCCCAATCTCCCTTTTCGGCTACAACGGTCTCCTGCAACCCTCTGTGAGTGAAAACAGAACTCGGGAGGGCCATGCATGGTCTTGCGAGCTCCGTTTTCAGCTGTGACGGCCTCTTGCAACCCTCTGCCAGCAAAAACAGGGTTTGGGAGGGCCTTTCAAGCTCTGTTTTCGCTGGCAGAGGCACCGTGGGCTGTTCCTTCGCTGTTTCCATGGCAGCTCCATGGTCCAGATCTAAGTACCCCATGGGCCAGATAACGGCCCGCAGGCTTTGAGTTTGACACCCTTGTAGAACAATCCTACTCCTTTTGTGATTTCTTGGTGGTATCTCACTTAATGGGTCTTACCCCACTTGCCTTTCCTTTAAAAAAAATAAAAATCAACCAAGGCGAGCTAGAGATGGTTCTCTATTCTTCCAAAATCCCCTTAAACGTTTTCTACTGACAATTCCTGGGCTTGCTTTGTCCTGTTTCATGGTTGATCCTGCATTTGGAACCACGGTGAAAACCTTGGCTGAAAGGAGATGCAATTATCCTTTGAGTTGGAATGCAGTTAGAAATGTTGATTGCAGTTGACATTGGAAAGCCTGTTCTTTCAAAACCCTTTCATTTCTTTTAACCATTTGCATCAGCAGCAGTTTTCTGTCTTGGCAGATAATAATATTCATGCCGGGAACTGGCTCTTCCTCTTTTTTCTTTGCACAAGTGATTCTGTGCAAAAGAGTTGCATCCTGGGGAGTAGCTTTTTACTCT
The DNA here is from genome assembly GCF_049901735.1 of Notechis scutatus. Taxonomy (NCBI): domain Eukaryota; kingdom Metazoa; phylum Chordata; class Lepidosauria; order Squamata; family Elapidae; genus Notechis; species Notechis scutatus. The sequence goes on along the minus strand of NC_142012.1, from coordinate 14,377,813 downwards.
ATGAAGAATCCATAATGTTGCAGATGGTTGCTTGAGATTCCAAGAGTTTTCTGTGGGTTCTCAGGATTTGAGAGTCAGCTGATTTCATCCCCTCCCCTGCACTCTTTTACTTAAGCAACTGGATTCAAAGGAAGTAAGTGGTTTTTGTTCTGTATTTATTTTCACTTTCTTGGACACATTCTTTAGCAAACTTAGCATGGCTATTTATGGCTAGAGATGCCAAACTTCAACCTTTCTATCCAGGGGGTGGGCTTCAAAAATTTTAGCAAAGGGTTCTCTGCCTGTGTCAGGGCTCCAACAAATCCCCCTCATTCAAAGCAAAAGTCTCTAGCCGCATCTCAGAAAAAGTAAATTGGTTTATTAGAAATTGCCATGTTGGCGTGTGGCTGGTTGCAGCCGGTACTGAATCACATCATACATTTCCCCCTTGACCCTGGTCTTTCCCCCACCCCCTGGCTATGACTTCTCCAATAGGACACATCAGTCTCCAAGAGTCATCTATCATGCTCTCCAATAACCTTCTTCTACTCCGACAACTTTGGGCTGCTGAGTTGGTTATCTAGGCATTTCAAGAATGCCTTGCTTTCCCTCACTCCCTTTTTCTGGCAGCTAAAAAGACCAAAAGAGTATCTTTTTAGTTGACAGCCTGGTTGCTGGCTGGGCATGGCCATGGTGGGAGTGGCCTAGTTGGCCTCCTGCACCATGGTGGGGGAGGCGTTTTGGCCCTCCCCGGGCTCTGGAGGCTCTCTGGAAGCCAGAAATGGGCTCATTTCCAGCCTTCTTGAACTTCCGGGAGGCCCGTTTTTTGCCCTCCCCAGGCCTCCGTGCACACCCTGCACTTACTGCATCCAAAACAGGCCGCGTGGGGACTCCTGGGAGATGTGGGATGGGGTGGGTGGGGCCAGCCAGGAGTGGGATTTGGAGGTTCTCTAAACTGCACAGAATCTTAGCTAGGGGCTCTCCCGAACCCCTGCAAACCCCCAGCAGACTATCTCTTCCTCCCCATTTTAAGATAGGTGCAGTCACTGATTGTCCTTTGCTTCGTTTTTGTTACTTCTACTTGTAGCTTTAGTGTTTTCAGCCTGGTGATGTAGCATTCGATAATGCGGGATTAATATACAGCATGTGGGTTGCGCAATACCTATTTCCTGATTTAGAGTTCAGTACAGGTAGTCCTTAACTTACCATCATAACTGAGCCCAGAATTTATGTTGCCAAGTGAGACAGTTGTTCAAGTGAGTTTGGGCACATTTTTATGACCTTTCTTGCCAAAGTTGTTAAATGAGTCATTGCAGTTGTTAAGGTAGCAACATGGTTGTTACGTGAATCTGGCTTCTCCCCGTTGACTTTGCTCGTCAGAAGGTCCCAAAAGGGGATCTTGTGACCCGGGACACTGCAACCATCATAAATATGAGGCGGTTGCCAAGCGTCTGAATTTTGATCATGTGGTCATGAGGATACTGCAATGGTCATAAAGGTGAAAAATGATCACAAGGCACTTTTTCAGTGAGGTTGTAACTTGGAATGGTCAACTAAGCGAACTGTTCTAAATCAAGGATTACCTGTAAGGGCTTATAGAACTTGGTGTAAATTTCCCTCTATGAGTATTTCCAGCTGTTGCTTTTCTCTGGATGATAAATCTTTGATTTTCTCATCGAACTGGTTGTTACACTGGCTTAGTTTAGTTCACTTTATTGTCATTGCACCTCGTACAACGAAATCAAACACCATTTTAGTGCACATCATGACCATGAAAATAAACACAAACACACATTCTTCACACTCCACACATTGAACCGAAAACCCGCAACACCGCACCAACACTACACTATACAGCAGAATTCAAAAGAGCTACTGCCGTGGGGTAGAAGCTGTTTTTCAGCCTATTTGCCCTTGTTTTTATTATCCTGTACCGTTTGCCAGATGGTAATAGTTAGAAAAAAGGGTTCCCAGGATGAAATGGATCCTTGAGAATGTTTTGAACTTTCTTAAGGCAGCGGGAGCTATAAAGCTCTTCCAAAGAGGGGAGAAGGCAACCAGTGATCCTCTGGGCAATGAAGTTAACCCTCTGGAGTGCTGTCCTATCTGCCACTGTGCAATTGGCAAACCATACAGAGGTGCAGTAAGTTAAGATACTCTCTATGGTGCAGTGGTAGAAGGTCACCAGCAGTTTTTCATTCAGTTGAATTGCACCGTTGCATTAGACATAGGGGAGAAATACATTTTATTCACATTATAATGCACACTTACTCAATTTCACCTTTCCTAATTCATATGCAAGGTAAACCCGCTAATATTTCCAGTTCTCTAAACAATTTTCTGTTACAAATGAGTATCTCGGGGAAAAGTGCGAAGAAAATGCATTAATTTTAGGGGGCGGGGGGGAAACGTTGCAGGGATGTATATTTTAGGCAAAATTTATATCAAATGCATACATTAGAAGATACGTTCCTAATATGAGCATAAAGAGTTGTGATGTAAAATGGGCAAGCCATATAAATTGTTTAAATAAATGAATTCTCATGCCATTCTTTTTTGCTAGAAATATTCTGCAGTTGGTATAGTCAATGTAAAGTAGAAAAAAAATGTGAAATGAAGAGAAATGTGAGCAGAAGATTCTCTGTAATACTTCTGATCTGATTTGGAAGATTTGGTTTAGAATGTATAGCAGTTTGAATACAGCACCTGTCTATGGCTCATTAAAGCAGCTATATCTTTTTCATAGCATTGCATGTCTGCCTGCTGCAGCTGCAGAGTGCTTCTGATGAGAGATAGGTGTTTTAATGAATCAGAGACAGATGTACCATTCCTTCATTTGCATTTTCCAAAGCCCTTCTTCTGGAAAAAAAATATTGGAAACATTGCACTTGTATTTCATCTTGAAAGAGGAATAAGCAGATTTTTAAAGAGAACGATTTTGTGTCTGGGCCCTTCAGTGCAACTCAGATAAAAATTCTTTCATTTTCTAATGGAGGGATGTGTCTTAGCACGGTTCATCTATTATTGGAGTGTCCACTTTTCTTAACAATTGATTCCGCCTTGATAATTTTTGCAGAATGATGACTACGTAGATCTCAGTGAACGTTCTGGTTCCATTCCATGTCATAATTTAAAATCTTCCTTTTTGAGAATAATATTCCATTTTTTTTTATCCTAAGGACGATAGTCATTCAACCATATGGGGGAAAAGGCTCCTTGGCTCTTCTGATAATGATAGGCCTATAAATTTCATAAATCACAATAATAAAACAATAGCCTATTAATTAAATTTTATCTTCAAAAGTCCCAACTATAGAATCATTTCATCCAGTTAAATAGCAGCCACAGTGTATTTTATCCTTTTAGAATATTTAAAGCATTAAATGTAAGATCTTCCATAAGCTGTTATTAACAACTGTGAAAAGTTGTATGCTTACTGATAGTTATTCAGAAATCATTTGCAGGCAGTTATGTGCTGAACAAATTGTAAGGGCAGGCTGTTGTCTGCTAAAAATAGCTTGTAGAGGATGCATCTCCCCTCACCATCTCTGACAGGCTGTGGAGGCAAGGTAAGAGATATTTGGGCATTGCTTGTGAAAAGGTTCTTGCCTGACTATAGAGCTGTGAATAAATTGAAATGGTGCCTGCTTCCACATCAACAGATGCTGGTGCTGTTTAAGAGAACAGAATGTTTTATTTGGCCAGATTAGACACACAAGGAATTTGTCTCTGGTGCAGAAGCTCTCAGCATACATGCAAAGCAACAGAATATCATCATCATAATACTACCAATAAAAGGGGAATAAAGAAGATTGCTCAGGGAGTAAAGCATCTGAGGGCAGGACAAGAAGCAGTGGGTGGAAACTAATCAAGGAGAGAAGCAACCTAGAACTAAGGAGAAATTTTCTTGACAGTGACAGATTAATCAGTGGAACAACTTGCCTCCAGAGATTGTGAACACTCCAACAGTTTTTAAGAAGAGATTGGATAACCATTTGTCTGAAATGGTATAGGGTTTCCTGCCTAAGCAGGGGGTTGGACTAGAAGACCTCCAAGGTCCCTTCCAACTCTGTTATTCTAAGATAACAAGAGGGATAAATAATAATGCTTACAGTCAGGCTACATGAGTTAATAGACATTAGGAGAAAATCAGGTATTTAGCAGGGTAATGGCACAAGGGGAAAAAACTGCCTCTGTGTCTGGTTGTTTTGGCCTGCAATGCCCTGTAGTGCCATCCCATGGGGAGGAATTGAAACGATTTATGTCCAGGATGTGAGGGGTCTGTAAATATTTTCTCAGCCCTTCTTCTGACTTGCGCTATATACAGGTCTCCATGGAAGGCACACTGGTTGCAATTGTTCTTTCTGCAGTCTTAAGTATCCATTGGAGTTTGGACAGGTCCTGTTTGGTTGCTGTATCAAACCAGACAGTTATGGAAGTTACAAATGACAGTCTCAGTAATTCCTCTGTAAAAACTGTATCAACAACTCCTGGGGCAGCTTGAAACACCCCCCCCCCAGTTGATGCAGGAAGAATATAAGAAAACATTTCCCTGCAGTCAACATGCAGACTTAAAACATTGCCCATGGCAAAGATCATAGGGCTGTCTTTGCAAATCAATGAACATCTTGCCCAGTTTTGTGTGTAACTACCAACCACCAGTGCAAGTTTAATGAAAAGAAGGACTAGGGGAGACATGATAGCAGTGTTCCAATATCTCAGGGGTTGCCACAAAGAAGAGGGAGTCAAGCTATTCTCCAAAGCACCTGAAGGCAGGACAAGAAGCAATGGGTGGAAACTAATCAAGGAGAGAAGCAACCTAGAACTAATGAGAAATTTCTTGACTGTTAAAACAATTAATCAGGGAACAACTTGCCTCTAAAAGTTGTGAGTGCTCCAACACTGGAAGTTTTCAAAAAAGATGTTGGACAACCATTTGTCTGAAGTGGTGTAGGGCTTCCTGCCTAAACGGGGTTGGATAGACCTTCAAGGTCCCTTCCAACTCTGTTATTCTATTCTATTCTATTCTATTCTGTTCTATTCTATTCTATTCTATTCTATTCTATTCTATTCTATTCTATTCTATTCTATATTCTGTTCAAGCATCTGAGGCATATACGAGGAAGGGGAACAGATACACATACTTGGACCTGTGAATTCAATTATTTGTTTTCTAAATGTAGAAATGAGAGGAATTCCACATGCATAATAAATATTCAGATATGTTTTTGCAATTATGGTTGAAAGATGTGGCCCACTGACATGTCCTGGGTACCATATGAGATCCATCTTGCTCGTGTCAACTTAATCCTTGCCAAGTAAGAAGACTAAAGAAGAATTAGTTGCCCAACGTTTAAATAGAAATGTAACAGAGCCACCATGTCTTTTCCTGAGGTTGCTAAAGAAATACACCATGCTGAAATTCTGTACATCTCAACATAATGTAGAAGGGTGTGTTATAGATGGATTTAGTCTGCTATCCAGTATGTTGTTCCTTATCTGCCTTTACTCTAAGCTGAAAAATCCATTTTGTACTGGGCTGTCTGCAGAGCATGGTAAAAAATAAATTAAAGCCAAGATGATACCTACAGTTAAATGCTCAAAGGTCCATCCATTTTTTATCCATTTTTAAAAATCCTACAGATACCTCTGATCTGGTAACTTTGCTGAGGTTAAGCAGGTTAAGTAGTACCTAGGTAGAAGGTGATCTGGGATGCAGGATATAAACTAAAAGTATTAATAATTGATATTCGAGTATTAGAGGTTCCCCGCATTGCATGTATCTGTGTGGAAGAAGTGGAAAACTCAATTGTGGGTGTCAAATTTGAGAAGAATTAAAGTTTTAGCTATATGAGTTAGCAAAATTCACATAGAACTGAGATTATACTGCCTAACCACATCTATATATCAAACATCTGGTGTTTGGGTGCCCTGGTTTATTGCCAGTTGAGTAAACTTTAACATTAATTGTGTGAAGGGGTGATTGAAAAGACAGCAATAATAATGATCATCATCCTGCAAAAAGGATATAAAATAAATGCGATATTAAAAGTATGCATTTGCTTCATTGCAAAGCTGTTGCAATCTGTTTATTCCATGGTTTGTTTGTTTTTAACATTGATTATGTGCCATCAATTTGTTGTTAGCAATCACATACAGGAATCAGTCAATTAGTCTGTTGTTCCACTCGAATATACATTGTTAGGACTCCATGTAGGCATTTCAGTAGGAAATTGTAAGTACGGCCCCATTATCTTTTCTCATCCATTTATCTATTAAGCCACAATCAGTGCACTTTCTCTTACACTGGGATTCTGATTAGGTTACTATGAGACATTATCCAGATTCACAGATTCAAAGAAAACTGAGCAAAATAAGCTGCTTGTTTTCTTAGAAGACAGTCAACACCGTGGTGGACCTAAAGAAAACCAGACTTATGAAAGATCTTCCGCTCCAAACCTCAGGAACTCCCAGGACGAAAGCCAGACTTAATTTTTAAAAAATCCCAGAAGAAAATAATGATTTAACGGATTGATGGATGTATAAATGGAATTTATAATGCCGTGGTGTCCTTGGCGTTCTCTGAGTTTGATTGTTTGCTTGCAGATGTTTCATTACCTGAGGAGGTAACATCATCAGTGCTAGTGAGTGTGGGGTTTGTTCCCTATTTGTACACAACACAGTAGCTTTTCTCCTAGCGTTGTGGAGTTATGCCATATTTATAATGTGGTAAATCATGTGTTGGAAGAAATATCCTTCTGGGTTCATTTCCAAGTGGGGAAGAAAGACACTGGAAACATGGTGACTCCTTGGAAAAATGGTTTAATGGTGGACAGGACCACATGACTTGGAGCTCCAAAGTGAAAAGGACGATCACATGCTTCAATATGTTGGGTGAAGGAAAAAAAGGGCCAAGATGCTGAGAGACCCTTAGATATATACCCTCTGTTGGTCCCCACCTTAGTGTTTCCTGTTCCTGTGTAAGAAATGTATCCCATTGGCTGTCAGACTCCCAGGGGGCGGGGGTCTTAGCTAACTTTGCAGACTTTGTCTGGACCATATGGTTTTACCTGAGTGCTGGCTGATGCAATCTTCCCAGGCCAGGTGGTGAGATGGGTAGAGGCCTTTGTTATGTAGAATACTCTGGCCCAGGCCTTAATGGACCTCCCATTAACAAAGGTGGGGTGAGCTTCTGCCTCTCTGAGTTTCTACTTCTCTTTTAGGGGAAATATTCTGCCTTTTTAATATTTCCTAGGATGTTTCATTTTCCTAGGAGAGGGATGGGTGCTAACTTTCTACACATGATTTACAATTCTGGGAGTGTGCATTAACAAAAATAAAACTGTCAAAATCAAGCATAAAACACAACACCAATTTATGGAAACACAATTACATAGCTAGCCAAGGCTGGACATATCAAGCATTCACTTTTATTAGCTCTATTATCTTCTGGCTCAATGTATGGGAGAAAAATGAGGTCTTCATGACTCTGCAAAACAAAAACAAAAAGCTAATAGGGCTGGAGCACTTGGCATTTCTCTGTTGTAGCCAAGAAAACTACACATACCTGTTTGATGTAGTCATCAGGAGCCAAGTTCAACGTGAGAGATATTTTTTAAGCTTTTCTTTTTAAGCGATTTTGGCCTCTGCGTTTCTCATGCTGTCCTTTTACTGTTCCATCAAAGCCCTGCACAATTTTGAAAGGTAACTTCTCACACAATACTAAGGAAGGGCCAGATCAATAGCAAAGCATCTCCTTTAAGGTCCCAGACCCACTCTTTAGCATCTCCTTGTCTCAGATCCTGACAGGATTTTGAAATTCACTACGGCCAAACTGCTCTTAAATTGATACTTCTTGACGTGAAGGATTTTCAATATTTCTGAAGGACATCAGAGTTTGATAAATTAATTTAGACAGTACATAACCAGGTGGAAAAATGCCCTATCTTTTTAGAAAATAGCTTCCCATGTTTTTCCACCACAGCACCAGAAGAATGTCATTATTATTTTAGTTGTATTTATAATACAGGATACCGAAGGGGGCTAACTGAAGACAATTAATGGGAAAAAAGGGTCTATGTGAGTCCTCCCTATATTCACAGGCACTGTTTTCTTGAAAGATTCTTAAATAAAGAATCTGTTACACCAACAGGAAGATATTCACTACTGAATCAGACAATTGGTCCAGCTATTCTAATATGATACACAGGTAGGATAGATAGATAGAATTCTTTATTGGCCAAGTGTGATTGGGCACACAAGGAATTTGTCTTGGTCCAAATGCTCTCAGTGTACATAAAAAGAAAAGATACATTCATCAAGAGTCAAGAATCATAAGATACAACAGTTAATAATAGTCATAGGGTATAATAAGCAATCAAATACTAGGAAACAGTGAATAAAAATCATTAGGATACCAGCAACAACATTACAGTCATACAGTCATGTGGGAGGAGATGGGTAAAAGGATGAATGGGAGGATTAATAGTAATAGTAATGCAGACTTAGTAAATAGTTTGACAATGTTGAGGGAATTAGTTGTTTAGCAGAGTGATGGCTTTTGGGAAAAAACTGTTCTTGTGTCTAGTTGTTCTGGTGTGCAATGCTCCATAGCATCCCTTTGAGGGAAGGAGTTGAAACAGTTTATGTCCTGGATGCAGGGGGTCTGTAAATATTTTCACAGCCCTCTTTTTGACTCGTGCAGTATACAGGTCCTCGACTGAAGGCAAGTTGGTAGTAACTGTTTTTTTCTGCAGTCCTAATTACCCTCTGTGACTGTCCTGTTGCGTTGCAGAACCAAACCAGATAGTTATAGAGGTGCAGATGACAGACTCAATAGTTCCTCTGTAGAACTGCATCAGCAACTCCTTGGGCAGTTTGAGTTTTCTGAATTGGCGCAGAAATGTTTGCAGTATGTGCGAGTGTCAAGAAATCAAGTAGGATGTTTACACAGTCAAACACTTTCATACTTTCCCCTTTCATAGCCTTGCTAGTACTCCAACCCCATCCTGGTCTTGTCGTCAAGGGAAAATAAATGTTATATTTATTTCATTTATTTATTTATTTTTGTCAAATCTTGGTTCATGTTGACCTTTGGCTTCCTCCTTTCCACCTATTGCACCTTCCTCTTTTTCAGTCGTCATTTGGCAGTCCTCTTGGAATTCAATTAGTGAAATTTCTTTTTCTGCCTCTTCCTCTTTCCCTCTGAAAAATTCTGTATAAAATGATTCAGCTTTCTCAATTGAATCAATTCTGTATTTCTGTTCTTGCCATGTGAACATTAAACCTTCTGGAATCAGCCATCTATAAATCACCTCTTTTTAAAGTAGCAATTTGGTCAAGAATCGGTATTCTTTTCTCATCTCTCTCACTCTTCTGGGTACTTGTTTCAAAACCACAATCTCCTTATCTTTATATTTCAATGTTTTCTCTCTTGCCACTTGCAATATTTGCGTTTTAATGGCTTTCTTTGTAAATCTGATGTGAATTTTTCTTGGTAGGCTATTTCTCATTGCGTATCTTGTGAAGACTCAATAAACCTCATCTATTCCATCCATCATCTTCTCTTCCGTTATTTCCAAAGCTTCAGCCAATATTTCTATCATTATCTCAGCTAGATTTGTCCTTTTTCTTCCTCTATGTTTTGGAATCTGAGATAAAATTCTGATCTGTCCATCTCCCATCTCAGCATACCACTTTTATCTTGTTCAACCACAGTTAATCTGGTATCAATGTCTCCAATCTTCTTATCTCTTTGTTTATCTTCTTCTTCAATTTTTAGTAGCCTCTCATCATACTTCATCACCATTGTTGGATGTTCTCGACTTTTTCATTGGTTTTCCCTGTTCTTTGTTCGATGTTCTCTATTCTCTTTTCAATATTCTCTGATCTTGTTTGAATGTTTTGAATTCCTTGCATAATCATCTGCAGGGTCACTTTTTCTTTTTCTTTTCCTTGTTTTTTCTCTTGCCTTAACATTGTCTGTATTAAACATCGTCCTCCAGATGGTGGAGAGGAGGAAGTAGAAGTTGAAGAACCGGTAGCTGTTAATTTCCTAGTCATTTCAAACAATTCAAAATCTTCAGGTTCTTCTAGACCTTAATCCGATTGTAAAGTAACCAATTGCAGTTCCAAATAAAAATAGTAGGAAAAAAGAAGCCAAATAGTAATAATAATAAAAAAAGAAAAAAGAATTTCTTCAGGTTCTTGTATACCTTAATCCAATCGATTAATTAAATAACAATGAAAATTCAAAAATGAAGGAAAAAACCATAAACATACACAAAGGAGAAAAAGTTGTAAAATCCTAAAAAAGATGGGAAAGTGAAGAATAAAAAGCTAAAAAAAACAAGGAAAAATTCTTCAGGTTCTTCAACACCTTAATCCAATTAAGAGGTCTCAAATATAAAAGACTGCATAAGAGAAAAAGAAAAAAAAGCCAGGAAGATAAAAAGAAAGAAAAAAACAGTATTGGAGGTAGATAGAAAAACAAAAATACCAGAAAATCAAAGAGAGAGAGAGAGAGAAAAAAAGGCTACTTCCTTAACAAGAAAAGGAAGGGAATCATTAATACTAAAACTTTTCTTTTAAAATAAAAAAACAAATGTAAAAAATTAACTTCCAAAGACAAGCATAAAGAAAAAAAAAAGCAAAGACAAGTTCCAAAGAACTAAAAGTCCAAATAGCTATTTCAAAAAGTAAACTGTTGAGGAGGGGTAGCACAGCTTAAAAAAAATCAAGAAAACACACTGCACTTTGGCTCTCCAAGGCTCTTGTTATAACACTCTTCTCCAGAAACTTATCACCTTTTCTTTTTCTATAACCTTCAGCACCAGACTCCAGCTGTTGATAGAAACCCAGAAAAGCACCTGCAATAATACTCTCCCATGCTCTTCCCTCTATCTTATCAAATAGCAATGTCCTTGAAAAAAAGTCTCAGTTCTTTCTTTCTCAGCTTTGTCTGGTCACAAGAGAAATAGAATATTTCCAAGCCTCTAGTTGGCAGTGTTACAAAGTTTCTTTGCTTTCACTTTCCCCCTCCTTTTCCAAGCAAAATGCAATAAGAATTAATTAAAAAAAAGATATTTTAAAAAAAGAAATAACTAAATGGGAGTCTCTAGCCTAAAATAGTTACAAAATCAAAAAGGAGAAAAAAAATAGATGAAAAAGAAAAAACCAGTCCAGTTTCAAAATATAAGATCATGTATAGAAAATCCAGCATAAGTTGGTGCATAAGCGCACCAACGTGCCTACCGTCCCTGTCCTATTGTTTCTCTTATTCTTTTATTTTTCTTATATGTACCCATTTCATGTATTCACAACTATGTATACATTTATACTTATTATCTTGTAAACAATTGGCAAATCAAATAAATAAATAAAATAAATAAATAAAAAAAAACTTTACTTTGACATTCCTGTTTAAAATCGCCGCTTAATCACTTCTGTCAAAACTTTTACAGATTCTTTCTTTTCCTTAGGGTGTCTTTTCAGATCTTAGAATAAAGAAAAAGTTCTCACCAAACCAGCACACTCTCTCTTTCTGTTCTCTTCCGTTTCGGAGCTGTCCCAACTTCAGCAGCTTTAATGGCTGCCTCTTTGCTGCTGGCAAGAAGAGCTTCTCCTGGATCTACCAGGGACTTTGCGGTGTCCCTGGGATTGACAGGATGCGCTCTTCACTTTCACTGTCTCTTCAGGATGGTTTAGATCCGATAGGATCGTCCAGGAGCAAAGATATCGGCAGCTATCTCAGACCTCCAAGATCGCATGCCGTATCATCGCAATGCCAGCTCCGCCCTCCCAATTGTGAAAACCACAATTGAAAAGCAGCCTTGCCTCGGCTTAGTCTCTTTCATTTCTGTAGAGTTGTAAATGGATAGATCAGATGGTTAGATCAGATGGTTCACTTTTTCAATAGACAAGGAGTAGGCAAAGTAGGTAACATATTAACTTTCTGAACTTTCTGGAGACCACATCCAAGGTCTTGGACTGTCATTTGCAACAGAGTTATAGTTTCAGTGGTATTCCCACACAATCCCACTTGTGGCCAGAGAATTGAATACTTAGCTGTTCAGGTCTCCGTGCCAATTGCTCCTACATGAAACAAATTAGCAGGCAAGGCCACCTCCTGGTTTGATGGGAGCATAATTAAAAATCCTTCTGGTGGGTTTTTAACTATGACATGGATGTTTCTCCTGTAATCAGTGCCTGTCTGCTGAATCTGGGAACTGTCAATTCAATTTTCTACTATTCCCTAATGTATTATCATTCCAAACAAATTATGGTGCTGTCCTTTTAATATCCCATGGTAAGCTATGCTATACTGAAAGCTAAATAGAAAATTAAACATATGCATCTTGGATTGATTCCTGCCCAGAGACCATGATGGTAATCATGGGGCACTTAGTAGGATCAGCAGAAGACCAATCGTTGTGACAAAGCAGTAACCCTGCTATTAAATATATAACATTGAGAGATATATCAATACATTACTTATACTTTAGAGCAGGGGTATCAAACTCAAAGCCCACAGGCCAGATCCGGCTCCCGGGTTGCTTAGATCTGGACTGCGGGGTTGCCCTGGAAACAGTGAAGGACCGACCCGCAATGCCTCTGCCAGTGAAAATGGAACTCTGGGGAGATGCGTGCCCCCAGGCCCCATTTTCAGCCATGACAGCCTCCTTCAGCCCTCTGCCAGCAAAAAGGGAGTTCAGGGAGCCGCATGCGCCCCCCCCCCAAGCTCCATTTTCTTTGACAGAGGGCTGCAGGAGGCCATTGAGCTGGTTATGCCTACTCCAGCCACACACACCCTGACTCCTGAGGTCAAACACAGCCCTGATGCAACCCTCAATGAAACCAAGTTAAAGGGAGAAAACAACAGAAAAGTAGGTTAACCTGATCAATATAAACATTGCATTGCCTAACTTTATCTGGGCTTGGGATCTAGTAGGCCTGTTTCCTACTGAATGAATGACTACTAGGGAAACCAGGTTTATGGGTTAGGATTGTCAAGCCGAAATATTTCCCCAAAGAAGGCAGTGGGAGCTTGCTTCTATACTGTTGCTAAGAAAAGAGCATGGATGCCTCCATTAAAGTCACTTGAAGTGTATTTATTTATTTAATATTTGCACAGTTAGCATTATTCCCTTTTTATACTGAGGCAATCAAAAGATTCTTTGGGGCATCACATGAAAGCAACTTGATTTCTTTCATGGAAATCTTTCTGTGGCAGTCCTCCTTCACTGTTGCCGTTTGGGACAATGGGTGAAAACATCCTACAGTACAGGAGTGTCGATTTCATTAAGGGCCGCATCAGGGTTGTGTTTGACCTTCGGGGCCTGGGTGAGTGTGGATGGGGTGGACGTGGCCATCTGGATGTCACTCATGTCAGGGGCGCCAATGGTGGCCTGAATACTCTGCCAGCAAAAACAGGCTCCCGAGCTCTGTTTTCGGCTGCGATGGCCTCCTGCAACCCTCTGCCAGTGAAAATGCACGGCCCTCCCGAGCTCCATTTTCACTGGTAGAGACACCGTGGGCTGGTCTTTCGCTGTTTCCAGGGTGGCCTCACAGGCCAGATCTAAGCACCCCTTGGGCTGGATCCAGCATGTGGGCCTTGAGTTTGACACCCCTTCTATAGTATGTTGACTTGAATATTTTTAACTTCCTAGTTAAAGGAAGTTAAATATCCTTCCTAATATTTCTGCGTGGCTGCTCCCAATGTAATTAGGCATTTGAATAATCATTAGCAATTGAGGCACATTTTGTGAGGAACATGTCTTTCATTTTGATTGATTGGAGAGGCTTCTCATTGACTAGAGAAATTCTAAAGCTTCCCATTCCATTTCATTCCATTTATCTGAAATCTCTCAAAACTGAATTGTTTGGCATGGATCTCTTGATTTAAAAAGCCTGCATAGCCTGCTAGATAATACAAGATAATGCAACTCCTTTCTAGTTTTATTGAGCATAGATAAGTTGCAGCTGTGGATATGTAGCATAATGTTCATTCATAAACAGCAGAATATTTCCAATTCTGCATGCCATCTGTCTGATTTCCAGGACTTTTGATGTGAGCTCATACAGAGTAATTTAAGGAACTATGGGCTGCCACATAATATATCCACACACATTAATTTGATTCAGTAGGATTCAACCTCCCAGGATGTTTAAATGTGTGGCCCCAAATTCAATTTCTCAGTAATATTTGCACAGCTGAAACAATGGCAGATAAAATGATAGAGAAATTTCCTATAAGGTGTAAATCAATGGCTTCCAAACACGATGCCAAGGTAGAGATTGCAAAAAATTAAGAGATTATGGAGTTATTTTGCAAATACTGCATAAAGCTCAGAGATGATCAGCATTTAAGATCATAGTTTTAATATGAAATGAACATATACAATGAAGACTGAAAAAATATTCAATGCTGAATTAAAAATTAAGCGATTGTTAATATATATTAAAAAGATGATTTCATTTGAATAAACTCTGGCTGGTAATTTTCCCATAACACCAAACAAAACTCACTTTTTAGAAAGCAGATTTTCTCTAAACTGCAGTTTGTTTCTTTTCTTTTCTTTTTTTTTGCCATGCACAGTTGTTGTTAGAAACAAAATACTTCAGTTTTATTAAAGGTAGGAGGTTAATCACACAATGTGTAGGAGAAAACACTAGAAAAGAAGAGACAGATATAGATTACCGAAGTCCATTTCTCAGCTTCTTTCTTCAGCTTAAGGTTTAATAGATGTATAACTCGCTTTTCAGTGTAAAATCAAAACAATGTAATTAAAAATACAAATACTTTTAAGACAACAACCAATCCATACACAAGATAGCCACCTTAGAAAGTAGTTTAGATGTTGGACTGAAGAAACTGTTCTGACCTAGGCTTCCCAAAATCACGAAACAGATTCCTTGTCCTGACAAAACCCCTTTTTGTTTGGCTAATGTGAATTCCTATCATTCACATCCAACAAAGTCCTGGCAAACAGTCTTTCAAGGGTGAATTGCAACCACAGACCTTATCAGGCTTGGAGAGTTTCCAGGCCAATAGCTTCCAAGCACAACGGCTGTACCAGAAAATACTTGGCAAGGAGTCTCTGTGAGTCATGAACTTAGATAAACAAATCTTCACACTCATTAAATGAACTAATTGTCACCTGCAAACACCACTCCCCTTTCGCTCCTCTTTATTCCCGATGGGAGGGGCCATTCACCGTCCATCTGTGCCTTAATTCCCGAGTCGACCCTTGTCCCTTAACTGTTCCTTTCTCCTGATAGCTCTGCACATGCGCAATTGGGAACAGGCTCCAGCTGCTCTTCTGCCCCACTGATCTCCGACTCTGAAGGCAGCTGATTACTGTCGGATGGCACTGGCCCCATCTCTGCCTCTGACACAGAGCACTCATCAGAGCTCTCCCCAGATTCCAGGACTGGCCCATGTTCCTCCCCAACCTCCTCACTGTCTGAATCTGCCTCCAGCTCTGCTGGCTGCTGGTGGGCCACAACAGAAACACAAGTTCAAAAGTGTTTAGGCCTGTCACTGTCTCTACTTCACAGGATTGTTATTGTATGGCAGGGGTGTCAATCTCGCAGACCATGGCCCAGTTGCGTCACACACTGGCCACGCCCACCCCTGTTTTAGAGAATGGATGGGTGTGATGACAACATGACGTGGCAAGTTTGACATCCCTCACCCCTGTTGTATGGAAAACTGGGGTGAGGGAACAGTGCATATGTTGCTTCTGAAGGAAAGGCATGACAAACAAACAATAAAACCTAACAAATAAAGATATAAATGAAAGAAGAAACTTTAATTTCTATCCTCTTGTTCTTGTTGATGTACATAGAATCATACAATCATAGAGTATAAATGTTGGAAGGCACTCATAAAATCTCCTAAAAGGGGCTATGCAGGGCCCTCATGAATATATCCAGTGAAGAGAGACTCACCAGCTGTCTGGATAATTGTTTCTCCCATCAAATTTTTCATACTGTTAGGATTTTCTACATTTGACTGAATTTTGCTATCTTATAACTTAAATCCGGAGTGATGGATGAAATGCCTTAACCATAAGTGATGTCCTTCCAGGTAACAGAATAACAGAATTGGAAGGGACGTTCTTCTAGTCTTCAGACATTTTTGGCCTAGGAGGCCTCCTTGCACTTACCTGGGAGCCAGAACGGAGCATGTGGGAACTCCAGGGAGGGGTGAGGTGGGGCGGGACCAGGTGGTTGTCGGAACTACTGGTGTAAAATTAACATCTGGTTTGCTTGAACCAGCCCAAACCGGCTGAATCCTACCCTGGATTAGGCGTGGGATTCTACCAGTTTGCACCTATTTGCTAGAACTGGTAAACCATATAATAACTAATGCCAATCAACAAAAGAAAATGGCAAATTAATGAAGAGAACCATATAAAGTTCCTATATAAAGTGTTGATTGAACATAGTTTCAACCATCTTTATGGATCCGGATATGGTAATTTCTCTTAAGTAGAGAAAGAATATTTATGGACATAATCTGGGGATATTTATGGACACAAGCGGGATTTGTAAAGTATTATCATTTCCTTGAGCAGAAAAAGTTTAAAAAACGGAACTAAAATTATGCTGGATTAAATTTTTATGAAAATACAAACAGCCCTTTACAAGTCATTGTACTAATGCATGATTTGTACAAATCATGTTAATAATTAATAATACTAGTAATAATTTTAAAAGATTAAATGTTTTATTTATCTCGGTCATTCCCAAAACAATCCTATAGAATTGGACACTGTTGTTATTGCTATTTCCTAATTACAGAATAGAGTTGCAATCATGAATATGTTTTACTAAGGCTCATTTTGTAAGAGATGTGGTTTGCTGTCGGGATCTTATTTTTACTACAGCAATTTTTATTTTCTTACTTCATGTTACCAAACTGAATTAAAAATCAGCAGCCACCATTTTAACAGGGAGACTAGAGTAATATATCGGTAGAGTTAAATGAATGGTGATAGAACATTACAAGTTCAGATCTCAACTGTAAATTTACTAAGCGGCAACAATTGTGGTTGTAAGTTGAGAACTACCCTGTGATGACCCGGGGCGGGGGGATACAAAATAAACACAGTCACAAAAACTCAGTGGAGTCGCTTTTATTCCTTCACTTTGCTTCCAAGCTCCAAATATCCTTGACAGAAGACAAAAAAAACCCCACACAAGCAGTTACAAGAAGGAGGGAAAAAAACAACACAAACCAGGCAAGATAAGGGCTGGAGGATGTCCACAGATAACGGAACACACACTGGGAAGGACGCCAAACTCAGAGAGGAACCATAAACTAGAGATATTTCCATGCTTTGTTTCCAGCGTTTGCCCATATGCATGTCTGTCCTCTTATTCAGTTGTCACAGCTGCAGCCCATGAAGATGATCAAGGCCCTCTCCTCCCGAGTAGACCACGTCTCTCCCTTATCCTCTCCTCCATACGTACCCAAGGATGGAGAGGGGATGGGCCTGGGTCCTCCTCTGACTGCCCTGCCGGCCTCTGCCCTTCCCCAGCCTCCTCCACAACCTCCGGAGCCAAACTTCCACTCCCTGTCGACTGTTCCTCCTCTCCCTCAGAGTCAGTCTCCACCAGAGCCATGACAGCGTCCTATCTGAATAGCTTCTTCTTACTCCCAAGAACAAAATCTTATCCTTATAAAATTATATGTTGTTATACCAATACTGAGAGATAAAATAAGGTGGCAAGAAGAAGAGACAACAAACAATATGCCTTTTCCTTTTATTTTTTTTCTGAAAGAAGGGGGGGAAAAAAGGAATTTTCAAAAAGACAGACCTGAAAAATGTAAACCTTAATCACCAAGCTGATTACTGCTCTGTGAGTTGGAATTATAGAGCCATGGCAATTATTTTTTGAGAGAGTCATCAAATCTATGAGCGAAGCATCAGGAACAGATGGCTGTGTACTCTTTGCTTGAAATGATGCACCAAGGGACGACTCATCTCACACACACAACCAAAAGCTAAAGGTTATGTATAACACCCACACACCCACATCTACACACCCACACACAGTGAATTCACAGAGCATATAGCACATATAGGTGTGAGTTCATTTGCCTTTTCTCCTTCTATGTTGCCCTAGAACCTCGATTTCATTGAGGGCCACATCAGGGTTGTGTTTGACTTCAAGGGGGCTAAGGTGGGAGTGGCCAGGGTTGGTGTGGCCAGCTCAATGTCATTCGTATTGCGGGCACCTGTGGTGGCCTGAGTGCTCTGCCAGTGAAAACGGTCTCCCAAGCTCTGCGATGGCCTCCTGCAACCAGGGATGGGTTTCAAATTTTTAACAACCGATTCTGTGGGCGTGGCTTAGATGGTAGGCGTGGCTTGGTGGTCATGTGACTGGCTGGGCATGGCTTGGTGGTCATGTGACTGGCTGGGCATGGCCAACTCAATATCACTCACATTGAGGCACGCATCTCCTCCTCTGGCCTCTCATGACTGTGGGGATGCTGCAACAGTCATAAGTGTGAAAAATGGTCATAAGTCACTTTTTTCAGTGCCATTGTAACTTTGAATGGTCACTCCACAGAAGCAAAGTACCAGCAAAGGAGGGGGGAAAAATTCCAGAGAAGTTCCTGAGACAAGAAGTCTAGTCCTGCCAAGAATGTAATAAGGGTTAATGGAGAGGCAGTTTCTGTAAGCAACACCAGAATGTTTCCTTTCTGCCTTCCTTACAGGATTAGCCCAGTAATTTCTTCTAACAACCGGTTCTCCCAACTGCTTAGAATGTTAACAACCAGTTCTAGAGAATAGGTGCGAACTGGTAGAATTCCACCCCTGCCTGCAACCCTCTGCCAGCGAAAACGGAGCTTGGGATAGCCACACACAGCCCTCACAAGCTCTATTTTTGCTGGCAGAGGCACTGCAGGCCAGTCCTTCACTGTTTCCAGGGTGGTCGTGCAGGCCAGATCTAAGCACACTGTGGAACAGATCTGGCCCTTGGGCCTTGAGTTTGACACCCCTGCCCTAGACCTTGATAAAACACTCCATTTTAAGCCTACTTAGATCTTCAAGAGAAGGTCATTACCATGTCTTATTAAGAACAGATACATCACTGGATAAAGGTATTAGAAAGGGACTTCTCTAGAATAATAGCTATTTAATGTCAAGTTCTAAAGAGGGTTATTCATTGCACTAAATCATAACAATAATTTATTTTCTTTGGGCTTATTGTATAAGCTAAACTATTTATAGCTTTAAAGCTGTGGTTTATTCCATAGTTTCCAGAGGTGTATTCAGCAGGTTCTGACCAGTTCTGGAGAACCAGTAGTGGAAAGTTTGAGTAGTTCGGAGAACCGGCAAATATCACCTCTGACTGGAGATTTTATAGTATTCTTCCCATGCCATGTCTACCAAACCACGCCCACAGAACCTGTAGTAAAAAAAATTGAATCCCACCACTGATAGTTTCATATGTAAATCTAGGTATTGTGGCTTGTTTAACAAATTATGGATGACTCAATCTATGATTAGTACAGCATGTGAATTCAGTTTCTAGCCATAGTTTGCTCAATTCTGCCTCACATATCTTTCTATGACTTATTTTAAGAAAGAAGGGCCAATGGAAATTTGAGTAATTTGGCTGAGAAATTCATCTTAGTGAATCTGGTTTGTAGGCTGGTTTCAGGGGTGGGTTTCTACCGGTTCTCTCCACCTCTGTAGAACCGGGAGCTCTGAAGAGCAGCAGACATAGAACCGGTTCTATGTCTGCTGATGATTTTTCCCACTTGCCCACCTGGGCTCTTACCTGATCTTTATTTCCTGATTTTTTAACTTCAGCTGCCGAACAAGGCACAGCTGCAGTTAAAAAAGCAGGAAACTAGGGCTGTTTCAAAGGCTGCTTCTCTGCACGCAGCTGCTGATGACGATTTACAGCGTGTGGCTCTCAGTGTGCAGGGGAGCTCGTAAATCCCGAACTGGTAGTTAACCCTGTCATATCCCACCCCTAGCTGGTTTATTTGTTCTCTGTCCTTTCCCAATGACAAATGCCTTCCCAGACCAGCTGCAATATTATAGAAATCAAATCAGTAGAGGAATATTATAAATAATAACAGTGGAGTTAAAAAAGAAAATGTTAGTAAAATTATTAAACAGCTTCTTTTAATAATCTTTGGTGACCATCTAAAGGCTGTAAGAAGAGAGTTTTTAATGGAAAACACCAAAGATTGTCACTGAAAAATCCCTGTGTGATGACCCAGGGCGTGGCACAAAGACAACCCTACTAGATAATAAGTAGAGGTCCCTTTATTAGCTCAAACTTTGCCCCCAATAACCCGGTTACCTTCTGGTCTGGAGAAAAACTCCCACGAACCTGCACCAGCCTTTGGCTGCAGATATTCCAGTCCAAATGTTGTAAACTGAAAACTTTAAACTATAAATCCAACAAGGCAAAATAAGGTCATAAATCTGGCAGAGCAAGATAGGGAGTTCCAGGAATGAAGTAACAATGCAGTAAATCAAACCAGTTGGGAGGATGCCAGGAACCAATAACAGCAACCCACACAAGATAAATTAAACATTTGTTTCCAACAAATGCTCCTCCCAACTGGTTCTCCTTTAATCTCCCTCCCCAAGTGTGCTTTGTGAAGGAAATCAGGGCCCTTTCTTCCCTCGTAAGCCATGCAACCTATGTTGCTCTCTTCTCCATTCTACCCTATATGCCCTAGGATGAAGAGGGGGTGGGTCTTGGTCTTCCTCTGAACCCTCTCTTGTTCTACCTGTTCCCTGCTCTGCCCAGCCTGACTTTGCCTCTCCCCGGTTTCCTCCACAGCCAATAGAGCCACTCTCCCACTCCCTGACGGCTGTTTGTCTTCCTCCTTGGATTCAGACTCTGAGGGGGGGCATGACACCCTGAATTGTTGGACCCAATCTACATTATTGGCACTATCTTCCAAGTATTTTCTTAGGGACTGTTATTTCTGTGTGTGAATGGTCTTTGGAATAACATAATGCAATAGGACTTTCAAGTTTCAAACCAGGACATTAGATGTAAACAAAAAAAAAAGGAAAGGAATGAAAAGAAGAGAAAAGAAAAGAAAAAACAAAAAGAGCCAGTTTGATGCAATAGGTAAAGGTCTATATTAAAAACTGGGATACTATGAATTCTAGTCCTCTCTTAGGCATGGAAGCAGCTGGGTGACTTTACACCAATCATTCTCTTTCAGCCCAACACCACCTCACAAGGTTGTCGTGGAAAAAAGAGGAAGATGAGCATTATGTATATCACTTTGAGTGGTACTAATAAAGGTGGGATATAAATATAATAAAGGAAGGAATACATCAGGTGATAGATGTGAAATTATTGTGATGAGAATAAACCATACACACTACATATGGCAGCTGAAGTTTATTTTATTTATTATATTTTATTTATTTTGTAAAGCAATTATAAGATAACAGGTATAAACATAGTTATGAATACATGAAATGGATACGTATCAGAAAAATAAAAATAAACAATAGGACAGGGACGGTAGGCACATTGGTGCACTTATGCACGCCCCTTAAGTTGTTTTGGGAGATTATTTCAATACCTCCCTTTTCTACAGGAGGCAGAAGTAATGTGCAATCCAAAACTGAACAAATGATAGTCAGTCCATAAACCATCTGTTATTCTATGCTGGTGACTCCTTGCCCATTATACTGAGATATGTCAACTTGGGTTTCAGGTGGACGCAGACATTGAACTAAAAGATTTCAGCAGCTTGTTAAAAAGTTGCCTCAGGATTGAAATGAAATCTTTCTTGCCATCTATTTGCATTGTTCAGTGAATAATTTCACAGGTTGCCTCCATTCCTAGCAATAACTGCGAGAGATAATCAACACCATCAAAGTAAACCTCTTTAACACATTCTTCGGCTCAGTACTTGTGAACAGCAATGGATCAAGCCCAGTACTTCCTAGTCGAACCACAGACAACTACAATGATCTAATACATATCGATTTCACAGAAGACATTGTTGAAAAAGCACTGCGCAGTCTAAAACCATCCCTATCTATTGGACCGGATGGAATATGTGCCTACTTCTTAAAAGAGCTATCCGCTGCCATAGCCGAACCTCTAAGCATAATCTTTGAAAAATATTTCAGGCCCAGCTCCTTGCCTAACCTATGGTCCCAAGCCACAGTCATCCCCATCTTCAAAAAGGGAGACCCAAGCCTAGTTGAAAATTACAGACCAATCTCCTTATGCTGCGTCACTTGTGAACTCATGGAATCAATTATTAACCAATCCATTATCCTCCACTGAGAGACAAACTCTCTAATAAACAAAAAACTATCCTATAATCTGCAACTCTTACACTGCAAAAACATATGGATTATACAACTCGATCAGGGCAAAGCAACAGATGCAATCTACATAGACTTCTGTAAAGCCTTTGATTCAGTGGTACATGACAAACTACTCCTAAAACTAAAATCTTATGGTATCTCTGGACACCTACATAACTGGATAGAAGCATTCCTGCCAAACAGACAACAAATGGTCAAAATTGGGAGCGTCCTATCAAATTCTGTACCTGTCAATAGTGGTGTCCCCCAAGGCAGTGTTTTAGGACCAACTCTCTTCATATTCTACATAAATGACCTCTGTGATCATATTAAGAGCAACTGCGTTTTCTTCGCTGATGATGTAAAGCTATTCAACACCACAGACAATATTACTACCATCCAAAAAGACATTGACTATGTATCAGAATGGTCAATCAAATGGCAACTTCAAATCTCAACAAATAAATGCTCTGATTTACATATTGGCATAAAAAAATCAGAAAATAAAATACAAGCTAAATAATCAAGACCTTGTTGAGGATCCAAACTTTGTCAAGGACCTTGGAATACTCATCTCTAATGATTTAAGTGCTTGAGCCCACTGTAACTACATAGCCAAAAAGGCATTAAGAGTTGTTAACCTAATCCTACGTAGCTTCTTCTCTGGTAATATCACATTACAAACTAGAGCATACAAAACATTTGCTAGACCAATACTCGAATACAGCTCATCAGTCTGGAACCCACATTATGTATCTGATATTAACACAGTTGAGAAAGTCCAGAAATATTTCACAAGAAGAGATCTCCACTCCTCTACTCATTGCAGAATACCTTATGCCACCAGACTTGAAACTCTAGACCTAGAAAACCTAGAACTACGCCGCCTCTGGTCCGATCTAAATATAGTATATAAAATCATACATTGCAATGTCCTACCTGCAAATACATTGAAATGTCCTACCAGCTTCAATCATAACAATACAAGAGCACCCAATAGATGCAAACTCAAGGTTAACCGCACCAACCTTGAATGCAGAAAATACAACTTCAGCAACAGAGTGGTCAATGTTTGGAATACTCTACCTGACTCTGTGGTTTCTTCCCCAAACCCCAAAAACTTTAACCTTAGACTGTCTACTATTGACCTCACCCCCTTCCTAAGAGGTCTGTAGGGGGCGTGCATAAGCGCACCAATTGTGCCTACCGTCCCTGTCCTATTGTTTTTATTTTTATTTTATAGTTTTGAATATATGAGATAGATAAGTCCCTAGACAGTTTAAATCTATAGCTTTTGCTTGGCTGTTGGTTTTGCCTTCTACAATTCTAAGAATTTTCCTGCATTTTTCAACTTAGTTTGTTCTAAATTAACCACATTTCTCACTTGATGCCTGCCCTTTCTATGTACAGATGATTTATAAAACTGCAACATGTGTTTTCACAAGCATTTGCAGATACAATCAGATGGTTTTCTGTCTGTTTGCCTGATATAGTGATTTTTTATTTTTATTTTATTTTGCTATCATGGTGTCTTATTTTGTAGGTGCCTCCTGTTTTGGCTTCCTTGGTCTTGTTGTTGTTATTGTGCTTCCTTGATATTCGGTTGAAGTGTTTACTTTGTATGATGAACATTAGATGGACTATTGCAGGGATTTAATTGACTGTGTGACATAGTCATTGGAGGGGTCTGTTAATAGCTTCTGAAATGCCCTGTTGTCATTGCAGTGGTGAATGGATGGAGTATTTCAGCCTTCTATTAGGCATTTTGAGTTTCCTTATTATATGGGGCTGTAATGTTCATTACTACGGTGGCTCAAAATAAAATAAAGCCTTAATCACAAGGACAAAAGAGATGTACATGGCATTCCTTGAAGTAGTCTCTCCTTATATTGATTAACCCATAACGAGCCAAGGAAATAATGATAACATTATGACAATCTACCACCTGATTGAATACACCCACCCACACAAAAACACAACACAGAATTTGTAGACCTTTGCTTCACCATATGCTTTTAGTCTGACAGTTAAATCAACAAAGAGATCAAAGGAATCCTGAAAGGATTCCTCACATGAGGACTCATATCAGAGCATTAATGCAACTGAATACTTCCTAAAGCATTAATGAAACTGCAGTTCTCCCTCTAATTTAACTTAAAAAATGGATCCATCCTATAGATAATACCTCTGCATAATTAAAATGGAATGGTTGAGTGTTAGAAGTATTTTTATACCTTCTTACTATCTCTCTCTATGTGGTAAAGATTGTATTAAAAAGAAGTGTTTGTGAGTTACCATGTTGACATTATTTCTGTTTTCTTTATAAAATTCAGGGTGGACTGAGAAATCACAGTTTTTAAATTCTAAGGATTATGCACATTTGCAGTTACTAATTATTAATATAATCTGTGAATGAACTGCTTTTAATTAGCCAACTAAGACTTGCTTAGCCAAACTAGCCTCTTTCTTGTTTTCCCCACTCTTCACTGGTTTTTTTGTTTGTTTGTTTGTTTTCTGGAGTCCAATCATAAAACACTTCCTCAGATAATTATTTCCTACTTTTGTTTTAACCAGGTGCCTAATCCCTGCTAGACACTTAAAAATGCTTCTAATCCTCCTAATACAGAACTTTCCCTTAGTGATGCCCAAACCGTGTCTAGGTTTCTAACTTAGTTTTCCCAAAGCAATCTAAGTAACCCCTTGTAGGTGGGGGAAGAATGTGAGAAAATAAATGGTTATAAAATTTGCTCAACAAAGATAGCACATTGTGGGTGGTTCTGTAATGGCTTGACCTCATCTGTTGCTTGTACTCAGCATAGCTATCAGGGAAGAGAATTCTTTGGGTCTATGCCAATTTGCCATGCCCAAACTTGCCTCAGCCTACTTGTCACAGGCCAATTTATCAGGGCCAACTTGCCACAGAGAACTCGCTGCAGGACAAGAGTTATTCTAATATCAAAGAAATGTTGAAATAGAATAATTAAAGAACAGATGCAAAAGGAGGGGAAAAATGAAATGTGAACAACAAAAAATAAAATATTTTTTACAATTTATTTTAAAAAATTGAATTTTTAAATTGTCCTGCAGTGAGTTGTCTTGTAACGATTTACCCTAGTGAATTGTCTCCCAGCTAGTTGGCATTGGTGAGTTAGCTGCAGTGAGTTGGCCGTTGAGACTTGGCCACAGTGAGGTGGCCGCAGTGTGTTGGTTGTGGTGGTTTGTCCCATTCCTGAATTCTTCTGGGTAAGTATTGTTGAATTAATCAACAAAGCTTTATTGATTGCATTTATTCTCGTTTCTGATGTCAATTTCTTCTTTATGATCTATTCTATATAATCAGTCAGTCAGTAACATTTATTACTGTGCATGATGAATAATATTTTGTTGGGTAACCAAAATGGAAGCATACAATTTTTCACACTGGGAAAGGCCAAGATATCCTTCCCAACACATATCCAGATAATCAACTTGACATATGCAATAGTTACACAACATTATGCATGTAGATATACATATATAAAACGATGTTGGATAACCATTTGTCCCTCTCACACTCTGCCCTCCAAAATCTGTGTATTGCTAAAACATCATGCTTGAAACAGAACATTGCACATGCATTCAACATGCTCATCCATATATCTGAAATGTGATACTTCAATTGTTAAGGAAGAAAATAAGAGATATTTTATTTAAAACATTTATATAGCCACCTATTATATAACAAATTCTAAGCGACTCCTAATCAAAATTTTGCATCGTCATTTACATGATTTTTTTAATGGTGATATACACACAACTATTTTTGAGTTTATTGCTTCTTTTCCCCAACAGGGTCAAGAAACAACAAAATATATTTTCAAATATTCTGAAACTGCA